>NC_052060.1:56595549-56913049 GCF_903992535.2 Arvicola amphibius
AAAAAAAAAAAAGAAAAAGAAAAAAAAAAAAAAAAGAGTACATACATCTTGACTGGCTCTGTTGTTTTCTTGGGAGAGCAGGGGGAGGAGTGCTGTGGGACAATGGTCCTTGTACTCTGTAAAGATTTGCACTTGTGCTTGTTTGATAAATGCTGATTGGCCAGTAACCAGGCAGGAAGTATAGGTGGGGTAACCAGAACAGGAGAATTCTGGAAGAGGAAGGGCTCAGTCTGCATTCATCACCCAGATGCAGAGGAAGCAAGTAGAGATGTGAGAGGTCCTTTTAACTATCTGCTTGTGAGAGAATGGATTGAGGAATATTGGCCACATAGGGATATATATCTTACAGTTAATCGCTCTAACATGTTAACTGAAAAGCAGTAAAGTTTTAAGACTGAAATCAACTATATTAAAGGTTTAGATTTTCAACAAATATGATTATTACTTAGGGGACAAGTGGAAAGATAAAAACTATAAATAATCCACAATGCCAGGCAAGGTACTGCATCTGTAATGCAGTTCTGGGGAGGCAGAAGCAATGTATTGCTAGGTCAAGGCTAGCTGTGCTAATTAGTAGGAGCCCCTAGCAAATCCAAAGAAGGAAACAAAGGATGGAATAGAAAGGGAAAGGGTGAAGAATCATAAGACCGGCTTAATAAACTTTAGGAATACTGGCTTCTTTTAGATGAGATTGAGCATTGTACACATCTTGATGGACTTTCTCCCTTTGCAGGTGTTTTAACTGAGTTGGTGATAAATACATAATTTATAAAGGAGGTCCTTCTATCATTTTGAATGTTTGAAATATTACTTGATGAACGTAAAGTCCAACATCTTGCAATACTAAGTTGAAGGCGTAAGTCACAACAATCCACACCAGTTTTGGAGTTATGATTATAGAATGGTTATTTATTTAAAGGGGAAAAAATTTACAGATCCCGCTCCAGCCAACAGCCCTCGTGCATCAGGAGGGAGCCTAGTCGCTGGAAGCAGAGCCGGTAGCCAGAGAGCGAGTGGAGGGAAGTGGCCGCATTTTAAAAAGTGAGACCACACCCCAATGGGCTGGTATCTCAGCGGCTATTGGCTGAAGGACGGAAGGAGCTCCCGCAACACTAAGTAGCAAACTCAGAAGCTTTTTCCTTCCTCTTCACCTTTCCTCTTTGAACTTTCCTTTCTTTAAACTCTTCCCCTTATTTCCAGACATACTGACTACTGATTGCCGGGCCGCAGGGTATGAAAAAAACATACATTTCTATGGATTTATAGTGCAACTAGTGTTATAAATCTTTGGAAAGGACCACACTGATGATCATGGAGAGCCGATTCCTTGATCTCAGAACTATTTAAGGGCTAAAAATATTAGAGCAATTATTCTCCCTTGAATTCAGCCTGTTCCACAAAATCTCATTCGTTAAGCTCACTAGCACTTTATATCCCCTAAGGGAAGCAAAAGCTCATACCTAAATCATTTTATGAAGTTTGACAGACAGGCCAATTTTTCAAAAGTGTAAGATTTCTACAAAAAGTTTCTGTTCAGATTTTTTTGTTGTATGTTTGTTGTTTGTCTGATGGAGAACATACCAGCTGTGCTGTGCACATACTGGGTGAATGGAAACTAAGCTCCCCATTTCTAATCTCAGTTTCAAATTCCTCCTCACATCTGGGCACTACTTAGTTCAATTCTTCTAGAACCCAGCAGTGGTTTTAACCAGAGCGACAGTGACTGGGTTTCTAAAAATAGTTTCCCTTCCATTTCCCTTCATCTAAGGCATCCCCAGGGGATTTCTTTTGTCCTCAGATCAACTCATGAATGAATCTGTGGCTGACATTTTGATTGGCAGAGGAATAATAGGGTATAAGTCTATGATCCAGAGAAATTAGGTTTCAAAGGGAGCAGGACCGAGAACCACATAGGCACTGTGCATTTCCCGAGTACTTACACTTTGATTTCATTGACACCTAAGAATGATGAATCTTGTGTTGACTTAAAAAATAGGCTGCATTGTTTTGTCAACTGAGCTGGGAAGTGTTAGTTTGAATATGTTTTATGGAAATTTTAAATGCGCTAGTGGGTACTCAGTAAGAGAAAAGCATTGATGTTAGTGTTAGATTTATTTCAGCCACAGAGACAGAAACATTTATTAAGGATCTATAAGCATTTTGTTTGGTTGGTTGGGTTTGTTGTGTTGCATTTTCACCAGGAAGGAAAATGATAAGCGAGGGCCTGGAATCCACACATAGCATTCAGGGGCTGGGCAGTGATAAATGTACAAGAACGGCTCATTTGAAAGGCACCTGGAGGTTCCCTTATCTTTAGAGTTTTTCTGGGTTGAAAATTACCACAGAAAATATGAAGCTACATTGAGTAGTTAGAGAAAGAGTCAACACTGCTCCAGTGTTGCCTCTTTCTAAGGAAAGCCTTTTAACAAAGGGAGGAGCCACTCAGGAGAAGCTGTAACCATTGGAGCTGTTTTGATTTTTATTTCAAAAGCTTTTTAGTCAGAGTTTATAATCTCATATAATTTGATAAACATGATAGATATAAAAACTACACTCATCGTAAAGTGTTGAAATGACAGTTCAGAAGGGCCTTCAGTGGCTGCAGGTTACTCCCCATTTCCCCAGCCTTGCCCATCCCACACTGATTGAACTAAGGTCACCAGGAGACTGAGATGCCCTTGGATGCATCACCTTGATCATACCCATGGCAAAACATGTGACAAACAAGCCAAAAGCAATCACAAAAGGTTCCAGATAGGATTTTAGAATTTGTCAATTCATGATGATCATTGTTCAATGTCAGGACAGCCAAGCATCTGATACTCAACATTTGTCAAGTACATGATAAACATGTTACTAAGTAAGTAGAGGAAATGAGATTCATGAACAACGTAGGGTACAGGAGGTGAAGACACAGGATAACAGCCGTAATGGAACGGAAGTTCAAGCATGATACATAGGATGGTAGGAGAGCAGGTCACAAGTAACACTGTAGAAAAGGTACAGAGAAAATGTAATGGAGGTGAAGTGGCGGGGGCGGGGATTCTTACTCTTCATAGACATCCAAGTCCTTCATGAAATCTGCAGTCTTCTGTGCTGGTCATCTGACCTACCTGCTTCATCCCTTAGAGGAATTACAAGTCTCATAACCTATAAAAAAAGCTAATATAATAAGTTGGTGCCATTTTAATAAATAATATCAGACACCATTTTCATTGATTCATTCTATTTCTAGTGAGAGGGAAAACCATAAACACTAAACACTTAAACACTAAAGCGTACCTGTGATCCCAGAAAAAAATGCCAACAATTATCTTTGACTGAACAAAACTAAAAACAGAATTAGCTGATTTGTGGATAACTAAAGCCTTCTTAAGAAAGAACACATTTCCTTAAATGTTAATCATATCATCCAGGCTCACTCATTGACTTTTAAAAGACAGTTGTTTTCAAAGTGTCTGAAATAAGGCAGGCTTGGAATAAATGGTAGCTAATTCCTTTCAAACAGAATGTGGGGCAGTGACTCTTTTCTAGTGTCTGGCTAAGGACTATAAGGGCCATCCATTTAGCTATGTACCTACACTTTGTCTCTGGAATATCTTTCTGTAAAATTCAAAGCAAAAATCTAGGTGAGAGACAAGAGCATTTATATGTCTTCCTAATCCCACAAGAAATGAAAAGAAAATATAATCCTAGAATAGGCAGTATATAAGGCAAAGAATGCAGAATACAATTGCCATTACTTTATGTAATGAGAGTAATGCAGAGTTAATGAACTTTGTCAAAAAATATTACTTATCACTTTAATATTTATGTTTCTAGTGCTGTTAGCTGAATTCTTAGAAATCCAGACTTACTAAGGCAAATGAAACTTTCTGCTAAGAATCCAAATTTCAAGAAAAAAGAAAATTATATTCTCTCATATATGTGTGTGTGTGTTAAAATAACTCATTTTAATGGAAGTATTTTTAAATGGTAAATAAAAGGTAGTTCTGCTACTTTTCATTTCTCTGAGAATTAGTCATAACTTATGTTTTAATCAAGATAAATGGTAAGAACAAAATTCTAACCTGGATCTCGTCTGAAACTTAAGATTTACTGGAACTAAACAGGTGAGCTGAAATTGAATGTGGAGGTAGAGACATCTTTAGAACTGGGGGGGGGCATGAAATAGTAACTCATGTTATCATGCTACACCTTAAGAATTTGCAATTACAATGTTTTATAAATTGGTATTATTCTTGAGGAGAGTAAGTAGAAATTTATTCATAAAGAAGAAGGAAATAAAAGGTAAGCAGGAGGAGACAAGAAAAAAACAAAAGAAATAAGGCAGAATGAAGGCGAGAGAAAAGGGAAGGAAAGGGAACATAGAGAAGGGACTCACCATCCTCTCTGTCCTGACCTTGGAGTTTGTGTTAGTAAATGCGCTTAATGAACATCCTTTCAGTGGGTTCCTCACCATAACCTCATTTTCAGTCTCATACAATAATCTCAAGATGTGAGCAAAGTAAATATGTTCTCTTTTCTAAAGGGTCACTTTGTAAAGGTGTTTGCAAGTTAGGTCAGTGCTGTCAAACATAACATGAATCTGCCGGGCGGTGGTGGCGCACGCCTTTAATCCCAGCACTCGGGAGGCAGAGGCAGGCAGATCTCTGTGAGTTCGAGACCAGCCTGGTCTACAAGAGCTAGTTCCAGGACAGGCTCCAAAGCCACAGAGAAACCCTGTCTCGAAAAACCAAAAAAAAAAAAAAAAAAAAAAAACAAACAAAAAAAAACATAACATGAATCTAAGCATCCCCATCTGTTTTTAAACACTCAATGATCCCTAACATATAGCCGTCACTGTGCTATAGCTGAGGATATTGCCAAATAAATAAATTACCAAATAAATCCACACTTTGTCAATGTGAAAGAGTCCAGTAGAGTGAAGAACACAAACAGACAAAATTCAGCATGTCATGTAGATTTAAATACAAGTAGTTTGAAACCCTGCAATACCACTGAGAATTAAAAAAAAAAAAAAAAAAAAAAAAAAGCCTGGACACCTAACAAAACTGCTTGTTACAAACTTGCTTGGATAGAGACTGAAAGTGTCACCGAACTCCTCCAATTCAAGAAAAAGGACATTCCTGTCAGTAGGCAAGGATACACAAATTCAGGAAAGTGTGACTGTGGTGGTTTGAATAAGAATGACCTCCTCACATAGGCTCATAATTTGAGTGCTTAGTGAGCAGGCAGTAGTAACCTTTGAAAGGATTAAGAAGTAAGGCCTTATTAGAGGAAGTGTGGCCTTGTGGAAGGAAGTATGCCACAGGAATGGGCTTTTGGGTTTCAAATGCTCAAGCCCAGCCCAGTGTCTTTTTCTCTTCCTGATGCCTGAGTATCCAGATGTAGAATTCTCAACTCCTTCTCTATACCATGTCTGCCTGCCAGCTAACATGCATCCTGGTGTGTCAATAGTAGACTAAGACACTTAAACTGCAAGCCAGCCCCAATTAAATGCTTACATTTGTAAAAGTTGCCATGACTATGGTGTCTCTTCACAGAACTAGAATACTGACTAACACAAAATTTGGTTCCAGGAGTGGGGAATTGCAGTGACAAGCCTGACCATGCTGTTTGTTAGCAGAATGCAGACTTCGGGGTTTTGGATTAGGAAAACAGTTGAATGCATTAAATGGAACTTAATGTATCATCCTTGAGAAACATGGAAGACAGTGGGGGGTGATTTGAATTATAGGGGCCCAGCTTAAGAGGTTTCAGAGAAGAATATTATTAAGTGGTCAAGAGACCGTTGTGTAACATTTTGGTGAAGAATGTGGCTGTTTGCTCCCCTTGTCCAAAAAAAAAAAAAAAAAAAAAAAAATCTGCCTGAGGCTAAATTGAAAAGTTTGGGATTAACAATGTTAGCAGAGATTTCAAGAAAGCCTAGTATTTACTTGGGTATGAGTGACTATGCAGGTCTAAAAAGTTTTCAATTTTATAATGAAAAGGAGCAAGCTAAGCAAGGGGAAATTACAAAATGTACAATTTGAGGAGAAAAGTCAAGGCAGCTGTGAGGTAATGCAGTAGATGAGCTGACATTTAGAAGGTCAACACACCAGAGATTTACACATCTGATGGAGGGTAAATCCATGTAGGCATGATCTGTGAAAAATACTGCCTTTAGAATAGCTGGCTGTCTCTACCTGCAGATTCTCTTGTGTGATAACATGTTCCTCTGAAGTGTATTCCTCATGTCCGGCACACTTTTCCTGTGTTCTGTTAGTAGCATGACTTTTTCCCCCAAACCATACAATTCTAGCAAATAAAATAAGACAGTCAAAGCTTTGTCCCACACTGCAATAAAAAAAAAAAATAAAAACTCTATTAACTCCCTGTCAGGATGAATTGGCCAGACGGAAGTCCTTCTGGAAAGATCACAGAAGGAATTTTCACAGAGCAGAACTGTATGTGTCTGGCCTTACTCTTCAAAGATTTATGACAAATTATGGTGGTATTGCAGGTGTCTGTCCTTGTTATATCATAGTCCTTCAAGAAAGCAAAAGCACCTAACTAACCATATCCAGATATCACTAATCACTCTTAAGAAATGTAAAATGCTGCCACTCATTCTTTGTCTCTTCCTTAGATCTCTCAATAGCTTAGTTTTCATCCTTTGTAACCTGTAGCAACCCCTTCAAGAGAGGGCTGGAACCTCCTCATAGCTGAAGCTGCAGTTGGCTACAAACTAATAAGTTTTGCTACATATCTTCAAAGAATGCCTATATCCCTGAGAATTTTCCTTGTAGTTTTTGTTTGTTTGTTTGTTTGTTTGTTTTTCTACTAACAAATTGCTAATGAATGGCTATAGCATGCTTGGAAACTTGTAACAGTAGAAGAAATAAAATTGGAAGAATGTAGAATGTAGAGGAATAAGAATAGCTAATGTAGAAGAAACAAGAATGTTAAATTGGGACAGAAATTCAAAGCTAAGAAATCATAGGCAATTAGGACAGGAAAATTAGAATGAACATAGAACAATAAAGAGACATGACTGGAGGTGCAAGCATCTGAGTTCATTCCGTAACCTCGCAGGCTAGGGGTTCTCTAAGTCCCTTAGCCTCTCTGAGGCAACCAAACCGAACCCTGGGAGGAAATCAGCACAGCTGGACTCTGTTGGCTTTCGATAGAAAAGGAGCAGCAGGAAGCGTAATGGCTAAGTCTAGTGCTCAAGGAGACAAAAAGTTTAAAGAAAAGCCTGATCCAAAAATGAAATAAAGAGAGTGGTGACCTCAGGGCAAAACTCTACCAAGTTTCTAACTTGTGGAAAGGAATTAAAGAACAGTTTAAGGCCAGCTGTGATGGCACTCACTTTAATCCCAGCACCTGGGAGCCAGAGTGGGCCAGAATGGTCTACAGAGCAAGTTCCAGGACACCCAGGCTTAGGCAGTCAAGGTAACCATTAAAAACAGAAAACTGATGTAGAAGTAATTGTATAAGGGAGCCATGTTCCAGCTCCAGCAAGCAGCATAATTTAGCATCTTTGGTCACATAGTCCTGGCTTTAGAGTTATAGAATCTCTCCATGACTAATGAAAGCCATTGAGGCCAGGCATGTGTCAGGGGTGTCTTTGCAGGGAGGCCCAGGGAAGCTTTCATATGAAACTGTGAAGGTGAAGCCTGGATTGCCTTGGAGATCACAAGATGTTGGAGATGCCAGAGCATAAAGTATCTGCATAAAGCATAAAGAAAGCTGCAGGAATCAGCTGCTATGAATCAGCCCAAGAGAAAGAAGTGTGTTGAAGTCAACAAAGCTGAAAAGAGTTGGAGATCTGAATAGCACTTTGACATCAGACATGGAAATACAGAATCTGAAGTTTGCCCGGCTGGCTTTCAGTCTTTCTTTGGTCCAGTATTTTCTTACTACTCTCCCTTCCTCCATTTTAGAATGGTAATGTATACCTTGTGCCTCTGTATATTGTAAGTATATGATTTTTTTTATTTTACAGTGGCTTACAGTTAAGAGATTGTCTTGAGCTCAGAAGAGACTTTGAGCTGTAAAAACTATTAAATAGTGTGTATAACTATGGGACTGAGAAGTTGGACTGAATGTATCTTTGCATTACAATATGGTTACAAGCCTATGGGGCTCAGGGAATGGAATGTAATTGGATGATTGACAATGATCCTCATAGAACCTATGGATTTGAATGTTTGGTCAGCAGAGAGTGGGTACTGTTTGAAAGGATCAAAAATTGTGGCCTTGCTAGAAGAAATGAGTTATGTCACTGGGGACAGGCTTGGGTTTCTATTGCTAAAGCCTGACCCAGTGGGGTTTTTTCTTCCTGCTGCCTGAGGATCTAGATGTAGAATTCTAAGCTCCTCCTTCCATACCATGCTGCCCGCATGCTGCTGTACATCCACCAGGCTGATAACGACTAACCATCTGAAACTGTAAGCAGGAGCCAATTAAGGCTTTCCTTTGTAATTCCTGCCATGGTCATCATGTTCTCTTCACAGCAACATAACCCGACGAAGACAGTGAAAGCAAGTTTTTCATGGGGAGGTTACAGGGGATATGTTGTGTTTTATAGCATAGCATAGTCCTGTGTCTTCCCCTGATCCACCATCGCTTTCAGTTACATGGTGGCGAAAGTCTGAAATGAACTTGCAGGTCAAAAGTCATATATAGTCAAGAACCCTTTAGAGGACACCGGGTTAGACGATCCTCGGGATTTGCATGTGAAATTAGAACTGTGTCCCACAGGCTTTGCATTGAATACTTGGCTTTCAGGCAGTGGCACATTCTAAGTGACAGCAGAAGCTTTAGAAGTGAGATATAACTGAGAGAAGGTGGTCCTCGGTGGAGAA
Source organism: Arvicola amphibius (assembly GCF_903992535.2). Lineage (NCBI taxonomy): Eukaryota > Metazoa > Chordata > Mammalia > Rodentia > Cricetidae > Arvicola > Arvicola amphibius. The sequence goes on from NC_052060.1 coordinate 56,604,402, forward strand.
CATTTGAAGGTCACAGCCAGTCCTGTCCCCTTCCACGTGGCCTCCAGTCTATCACTGGGTGAATAGTCCTCTAAAATGTGCTCCTCGTGCTCAGCTTTGCCATGGGCCAGAAGAAATAGATCTAAGAACTATAAACCTGCAAAGCTAAGCTGAAAGAAAACTCTTCCCCACTTAAGTACTCATCCCAGGTATGTCGTCACAGTGATGCAGTCCCTTCTCCTGATACACAAGTCTAACATGAGTAATTTTCCTCTGGTCCTATGAAATGATCATGTTTTATTGGTTTGGGTTTTGGTTGAGCATCAGGTAAGATCACTGACTTGCATGGAACATTTATCTAATTATTATTTATCAGTGAAAACTTGGGAGTCTGATATCGGGGTAAAAACCTGATTGATCAGAGAAGCAGCAGAGAAGTGCCCAGTGACCTCCTCTCTTTCTCTCCTTCCTTCGTCTGAAAGGGTTGCGTCTTTCTCTAAGCCCCTCCATGTGGTTCTCTATATGTCTCTATGACCACTTTGGTCAGCTAGTAGTTAGCTCCGCCCTCTGATTCAAGGAAAACTTTATTGTCAGTCTCAGGAGTATCACTGTGTAATCAAAATACCTCACAAAACTTGCATATACATTCTTGTACATAAAATGGAAAAGTGGAGCATGCCTTCTGGTGGTTGAATAGTCCAGTCAGTGTGGGAAGGCATCACAGACAATACAGACAGTGGCTCTGTGCTCCACACTAAGCTGATTCTTGGCAGGAGGTGGAGGAAAGGGGTGGTGAGCTGATTGACCTCCACGCTTCCTCTTGTTTATTCATTATACTCATTTTCTCCCTCCCAGCTTTCACATAGCTAGTTCTTTGGTTAAATGAGTTACACTTTTTTCTACAAGATGTTCATTTTGAGCCTCTGATTCACCCTGTATGGTCCTGAAATCTCCACCCCCACTCCAAACCTCTCCTGCTCAGATGGTCTCTTGACATTGGATGTCCTTCTGTATATGTGTTGCTCTTAGTGGTTAGTGAATAAAGCTACTTTGACCTATGGCAGGGTAGAATATAGCCAGGCTGGAAGCGATAGAGAGAGAGTAGGCAGAGTCAAGGAGATGCTATGTAGTTGCTGAAGGAGAAAGACACCTCTTGGAAACTTATCAGTAAGCCACAGCCTCATGGTGATGCACAGAGTAGTAGAAATGGGTTAATTTAGATGATGTAATAGTGTTAATAAGAAGCCTGAGCTAATAGGCCAAACTGTTGTAATTAATATAGGTTCTCTTTGATTATTCGGGTCCGGGCGTCTGGGAAATGAAACGCACTCTCTATCTACAGTCTCTAAACAAAGGAAAGGCACCAAAAGTCCAGTTCTGAATTCTTGGAGACTAACTATTAGAGCTTCCTCCCCTGAACTGACCAGCTTCCCAAGTCCCTGCCTAAACGCTCAGCTTTTGGCCAGACTTGGCACAAACCCAACTTTGTACCTTCACCTACAACCTATGAAATTTTCCTTCCCTGGCCTTGCTATGTCTTCTCTGGCCTTGATCTCCGGGACCCACGAACCTGCTTGGGAATTGCTTTTCTCAATATACCTGTTGTTATACTTTTCCAATTCAGCTTGATCTGGCTTGTTGTGTTGCTGTAGAAATCTATTATCAGGGGCAGGGGGCAAGAAACCCATTACAAGATTGGAATGATTCATACTTATTTACCCATACAACAAATATTTGTTTTGTGTTTTGGAAAGGCCAAGTATTGGCCCAGGCCACGGGAATGCAAACAGTGATGAAAATTAGACAGTGTAATTATAATAATAAATATCATGTCAGAATAAATGAATGCTAATCAGTGGGAATGGAGGAGACGAATAGGAAGAGGAGTGAACGAGAAAGAAATGCATTTTTTAACGAGGATTTTATGTTAGACTTCAGGAGAAAACAGAATCTGAATGGTACACCTTATAGTGAAGGGAAGCTGTCATTCCTGGATAATAATGACGAGGTATGGAGTTCTGCCAATAGCTAGCAGGCTACAAGCAAGACCTAGAGCCTCAAAAGAGAATTAAGTGGTTTCACAACTTCAGTTCCATCTCATCTAAGCCTGAGCTGAGGGTCAGAGTAACCTGGGCTCCTGGACCATGGAAACTGGATAGCACAGGCTAGTTGTCAAACTGCTTACTGTGACCTGTAGAAAGCCATGATCCAATGACAGGAGACTCATGTATGGTAATTTCTTCTTTGTTGCCAAGAGCCGAATTAACCTTAAAAGAAATAGCAAAATAGCAAGGGGTGGGAGTGACGCATGCCAAACCCAGGCTATTGCAGTTCCAAGAGAGACTGAGGACTCCGGCGTTGTGTGAGAGGTTACCTTTAACCCAATTCAATTTTGAGAGAGTTCATGGCCACTAGCGTTTTCTTCCTTTCTCATTCAAACTTGTGTCTATTTAAATATCCACAGTATCATTCAGATCATACTACACACATGGGAGTTTACTGGCTACTTTCTCTGAAGCTTTAAGTTTCACTGTCCAAAAAGAAATCTCAATGAAAATTAGGGAAAAGTTAGAGCTAAGTGATATGAAAGATGAAGCCTTAGCAAACAGTAAGTGTCGCAAGGTTAATCAACAGCCTCAGAAGTACATTTCAAATAGAGTAAAACCAAAAAAAAAAAAAAATCTGTCTTAAACACAGGCATATGACGTGAGTGCAGTATGAAAAATAAGAGCAGAAAGAAATAATATGAAGCAAAGGACCCACCTACCAAAAAATTAATAACAGCAATATAAGTTACTTGATAGGAGAAATGACAAAGGAATTAGCACCAGCAGTGCAAAAGAAGCACACACTGAAATCTTAAAGACATGAAAATAAGAACACAACTCTACACAAAGAGCTACAGGAACTGAGTAAAGCTGGAAATAGGAGAGGTGCTCGTCCAGGGAAGGGCACACAAACTGGTCATCTGGTGCCAAACAGACAGTCCAGAATACATACATACAGTATATGGACTGAACAGTCACATTTAGAAATATATACGCCTATACAAATGCATACACACATGCAATAACTATTAGTAAAATAAGAAAACATGACTTTGAAAGAGAGCAGGGATGGGAATATGGGAAGATTTAAGGGGAGAAGGGGAAGAATTGTAATTTAAAATATAATCTCAAACACAAAAATAATAAAAATTTTAAAGAACATGAGAAGTTTTATAATCAGCTCAGATAAGTTGACCAGTAAATTATTCCGGATATTCAAGGAAGAGACAATTATAGTTGCATAGACAAATGCTCATGAAATAGAAATAAATGCTTCCTGACTGGCATATGACATCACACACTCAACTTGATCCAATTCTTTAAAACGACAGAACAAATAACAAACTCTCATCTAAATTCCCTAATAATCATATTTTTTCTTTACAATATAAATACAGATGGCATGCCACAGCAATTTGAATTTACTTGATCTTCAAGGTTAACACACTGGAAATGAGCTCAGGGTTAACACAATTGGAAAATAATTCAGTATGACTCATCTTGGTAACAGAATAAAAATGGAGACAATATATAAAATATTCTTGATAGATACATAAAAATGATTTTCTAATATTAATTAGTGAATGTGTTTATGTGTATATGCATATGTGTGTTGTACATGCGTATGTGTATATGTGTGTTGTACATGTGTTTATGCATGTGTGTGTTGTACATGTGTATATGCATATGTGTGCTATACAGCATCTCTTCTACATTCAAGTCTGTGTAAGGCAAATCTCCAGTAACTGTGCCTTCATCAAATAGGCAAACAGACCAAGTGACTGGGGGTTGAACTGCTGAAAACAGACCCTGACTGACGACACCCATCATCACAGCCTGGTGGAGAAGACCTGACTTTCCTGACAACAGTTTACTACTCTGTTGTGGCGGGGCTTCTCTTTGATGAAAACCTTTTTTACAGCTCCTGCAAAATCACGTGAAGACCCTTACGGTACAATGCAATCAGTCCCCTCTAAAAACACATCTCATGCGTCACCAACTGAAATGGGAAATTCCAAACAAGACTAAAACCTCAAGGTGCCGCAGCAAAACATCTTCACCACATCGGAGTGTACCAGCATCTTCAAGGGATATAAAAATTACTAACTATGAAATAAAAGATTGATGTACTGAATTATGTTAAAATTAACACCATCTGTTCATCAAGAAAGTAAGTTACGATGTTTCTTGGTGTAGTATGTATATATTAACATATATATAGTTGTAACGTTTTATATATAAATGTGATGTGAGAAAACTGAAACCTTTTTACCCTATTAGTGTGAACAGAAAATGATACAAACATTGTGAACAGTCGGATGAATGTTCTTCAAAAAATAAAAATTAAACCTACCATGTGATCCAAATTTCTACTTCTGGGAATATGTCAAAAACTTGGTTTTAGGATCTCAGACAAATATCTATATCCCTATGTTCATAGAAAAAATTATCATAGATAAGATATGAAAACAACTCAAGTAGTTATCAACAGATGTATGGATTTTAAAATATGATCTGTATATATGAGGGAATATTATTTAGCCTTAAAAAGTAAAATAAAAGTCCTTCCATATGGCACGTTGGTGAGTGCAGAGTTTATTATGTTAAATAGGATAGTCACAGAAATACAAATGCCGAATGACTTATTTTATGAGAAATCTAAAATAGTCAAATTTATAAAAGGAAAGTATGAAGTCAGTTTCCAGGCCTAGGTCAAGGAGTGTGAGGAGCTGATAAGCAAGTATACAGTGTGATCAGTAGAGGTCCAGCAATGGACAGAGACAGAGAAAAGTTCTGAGTTTCTCAGAAAGTGGGCAGGTCCCATGGCAGAGGCTCTTAGTGACTGTCCTAGGGAGGGGCTTTTAGGAAGGCAAGTGTGTTATCTCATTAAGGGGATAACTATAACTATCATCTCCTTACTTGCATATCTTCACACAGATCACATTTCCCATAGGGTAGGATCCTGGTCAGTGATTGACAGGCCCAGCTGAATTACTCTTAAAGAAGGTGAGTAGGTCATTTACCAACCAAGGGCCAGAGATGCTTCATTGCTTTAATCAAAAGGCCTAAGCAGAGGCAGTTGTGATAATTCCCTTGCTAGTGTTATCAGGCAAAAAGGAGGTATGGCCCTAAGCCACATCACAAGGAAGGGGTCCATCCTCAATGGCCTCTAAATTACTACTCTTGCATAGATACTTAACTATGCACCCCTAAAGAGTTGAAACTCCAAAATAATTAAGGAGTTGGGCTGGAATTTGGGACTAAATATAATTCCTTTCCATTATGAAGATCCAGAGATTCATGTAGTGTTGATGCAAGCAGACCTGCTTTTCATCCTTCCTGGATCCCACACGGCTAGCTTTTACAACCCGAAATAACAACACACACAACTGTATTCATTTAAACACTGCCTGGGCCCATTAGTTCAGAAGACACACCTACACAGATTCAGTTGCAAAGCTATCACCAAGAAGGGTTCAGCGGCAGCTGGAGTTTTGGTTATCCCCTCATGGCATACCTTCCATGCACAATGCTCCTGCATTGGGATAATCATTTTGAATACTATCTGAAATGTGCCTCTGTTTTGCCTCAACTGCCTAAGGTACCTTGTGTTTGGTTTAATAAAGAGGTGAATGGCCAATAGCTAGGCAGGGTAAATTGGTGGAACTTCTGGACAGAAATAGGAACTCTGGGAAAGAATCTGACCATGGAGATTCATCAGCCAGACATGGAGGAGTCAGACATACGGTACTGAGGAGAGATGAGGAGCCACATGGCAGAACCTAGATTAATATAAAAAGGTTAAATTTAAGTTTATTAATAGCTAGTTGGGAACAAGCCTAAGCTAAGACCAAGATTTTATAACTATAAAAAGTCTCCGTGTCATTATTTGAGAGCTGGGGGTCCAAAGAAAGGTCTGCTATAATCTTGTAGAAGAGAGATAACAAGAATCAGGCTTCCCTTCTCACATTCTTTGCCTCTAGACAGGACAAACCCGAACATTTTCTGCTTCTGGCCCAGGAATAAAGATGTGTTTGTTTTAGGGTCCCCTAAAACTACCTCACTAATTTCTACTCACTGTCCTTATCAGTGCTGTGATATGAACCCCAGCGAGCTTGGGTCAGCCTCCCCATAAACCACTGAGCCCCTATCTTGGCCTGTCTTCACCACTTCCCCAAAGCTGGTTTCCAGTTTTTCTGATAATGTGGTTCCCAGATTGAAATCCCCAAAATGTTAGTAACAGCACAAAGCTGGCCAAACCAGCTCAAGTGCAACCTGAGCCTCCTTGGAAACCTAGCTCTTTAGTGAGAGAACGGGTGACCCAAGAAGCACTTGTCTACACAGCCTGATGAAAACCTGGGTGGACTCTCTTCTCAAGAGAACATCTCTCTCATGACATCGGCAAAAATCCTGAGGTCTCCATTGCAGCCAAGACTTCACCCTTGTAGCCTCAATGGTCACCTTCTAAGTGACTCCCTAGGAATCTGACCTGCTTTGAATTTCTCAATGCCTTTTAAAAAAGTCTAGATGGAAATCTCTGTGAACATGTAATCTTGTATTCTTTATACCCTGCAAGACCAATTCCATGTGGGCAAAATTCTCTGCTGTGGGAACTAGCAATTCAGTTTGTTTCTGAATATTTAGAGTTTCCATATATTCATATATGCTGTCATGACTTTAACATTTTAAAATATTAAAACACCATGAGTCAAAGTGGAATAAATTAAAAATCATGAGTTTTTTAAATATTACATCTTCAGTGACAATTACAGCATCCTCATAAACAGTGAAAAGTTCTCATGCTGAGTATCAGAAAAAGATACACTTGTCTGGGATGAACTAATTACAAATTAGGAGAACACAATTTTGGTATTAAATTTCCTTGAAATTTAACCTAAACTTTTTAACTTTTCTAATATAATTTCTTCATAGAAATTGAGTACAATGATTTACTTTGTTCAAAATAGCCATTATAATTTGACAATGCAATTTTTAAAGTGTTCTGTTCCTGTTTATTTGAACTGATTGCTGGACCTTTTGGTAGTGTACTGTGCTAGGCAACATGATTTAAATGGATAGATTGGTATATATTAAGTGGATTGTTTTTTATTTTTGTGTCAGAGCCCATGGACGTGAATTCCTTCTACCTCGACCAAAGGTCAGAGAGCTCAGGCTTATTCTTGCTCTTTCAAGGTCATGACAGGGGGTTGAGACAGGATGTCATTGCCTACAGGAGCTTGGCCTAAAGTGTAGTCATGGAATGTCCTGCTTAACAATAGATACTTAACTCAAGATAGAGTTACTGATATTTTGGGTATTGAAGAGGTAATAACTTTGTTCCTTGTTCGTATCATCACAAGAAGTCTTGCCTTCTTCCCTCATTTTGGATTGAGTATATAAAGCATATGGAAAATAAACACAGGCAGATTCGTTAGTCACAGGATAGCCCTCCCAACTCTATTTTTGTGTCTCTGTATATTTTCTCTTGTGTCTGCTTTGTCTGCCTAACACTTCTTTCTTTTCTATTAATTTTGTTGGAGCTCCTCACTGCTCCCTCCCTGCCTAACATTTCTAATCACGTGTCTACCCTAAAATGGATGAACATGTCGAGGCTGGACTCCAATGGATGGTGTCCAGACATGTGGCCAGTGGTACATACAGTTGGAGAATGTGATGGATGCCACATATGAATATCAAACCACAGGTCTAGAGGTGAGAAGTGAGCACTTAAATAAATAATAAATGTGGAAGGGTGGTGAATATCAGGAGTAAAATTGCATATAATTGTAGATAGGGGATAAGGAAAGACTTGATAGCTGTCTTTACATTTACTTGGCTATATTTTGAAAGCCAGGAGAACTTGGGTAGAACAGCAGCAAGTGCAGAGATTTTTAAAGTTTGTAGATATTGTAAATATTCGGCTCCATCCCCCAGGCTGCCAGAGCAGCCACCACCTTTTTCAGACTGCACCAGGACTCCAGGAAGCAAAGGTGTGGTCCTGCCCATACTCCTGGCAAGTTCCTGGAGCTGTGATCTCAGAGTCACAATGGCTGCCACTGTCAAGTGGGCAGGGGAAGGAAGGGATCACAAGGTGTGGCAACGCCAGGTGAGGGCTGCAGGCCAGGCCTCCAGAACCACTGCCACTTTTGGTCTGCTCCAGGGCTCTCAGAAGTAAAAGTGGAATGGCCCTGTGTTGGGAGCAGTGAGACCCTAGATCCTGAATTTCTTGTAATCCCCTGATCTGAGTGCCTACAGCTGCTCTGAGCACGAGACCTTCTCCTGGTGGCAGGAGAGTGGTTTCTGGTGGGTTTGGCTGGAGTGTGGCTATCTCTATATAATCTGTTCCTGAACACAATAAAGGGGGCATTCTTGGGGAATTCAAGGATGACCCGGTGCGCTGTCTCTCTGTCTGTGTGTCTGTGTATTTTAACTGTCAGCCCCTTGCCCAAAGCTCAGTAACTGGGTAAAAGCACATTGAACGCAGACACGGGGGCGCGGTGGGCAGCAGCCCTGCTCATTTACTCTATTTTTTTTTTTTTTTTTTTTTTTTTTTTTTTTTGGTTTTTCGAGACAGGGTTAGGTCAGAGAAAGAAAAGCAGGGGGTGGGTTGTGAAAACAGCATGACCCCACCCTCCTGAGCTTCCAGCCCTCCACACCTGAGGCTGCTGTGGTCTCTGAATCCCTTCAGTGGCCCGCACCTGGGTGCCTGTGCTGCAACTAATTTTGCCAGTCACTGTCACCACTTACCAGTGGGACCGCAGAGCCGCAGAGATCATGGCCTGGTGCCCCATTCAGGCCTTGCAGCCAATGAGGACTGAGGCCTTCCGGTTCTGGGTCCCTGGCAGGATGGGCCTGAGCAGTGGAAAGCAGAGCCCTAGACCCGAGCCAGGCATCTGTGAGAATGCAAACTGCTGCCTGACTGCTAATGATAGCTCTTGCAGCTTGGATGAAAAAGATAGCTTAGCTTGTTTAGTACAGAAAGCCACATGGAATCTAGGAGATATTTTGGTAGATAACCTAATGTGATCAGTGTTCCTTATACTAAGCAACAAGTTGATTTGTTATTTCAAAAATATGAAATAATGGCCACAATATTTGCCTGTACCTCATCTGGGAGTAGATCCTCCAGGCCTGCTTCCTAATTGTTTATTTGGCAAAATTAAGGTATGGTGCATGTGACAATTGATACACATCCAGATTTCTTGATGGCCACTGCACAACTGGGGAAGCCATTAAGCATGTGTTAACTCATGGCTAAAGTATTTTTTCAGATATGGGAATTCCTAAATTATAATGACAGATAATGGTTATGGATATATTAATAAAGCATGTCAGCAATTTAGAACCACGCTGGTGGCATGCATCTGTGTAATCCCAGGACTCCTATAGGCATTTAGGAGATAAAGACAGGAGAATTCTTAGAAGTTCCCATGCCAACTAGCTGTTGGTTGAGGTAAATAGAAAAAAAAGGAAAAAATAAGAAGAAAAAAAAAAGCCTGTCTCAAACAATTGGAACGTAGAGAAAATCACCTGATATCCACACTCACTCTGTGGAAAAACAACCTGATATTCATACTCACTCTGTGGAAAAACACCTGATATCCACACTCACTCTGTGGAAAAACACCTGATATCCACACTCACTCTGTGGCACAAGTACAACCTTCACTCATACGCAACACACTAAGACACAGAAAGAGGCAGACACATATACAAATTCATGTAATGAAAAAATGAAATTTGAGGGTTTAGTTGCATAATTTTCAAAGAGTAATGAATAGAAGATAGTAAGTTCTAAGGCTTGAAATGAAAAAAAAAGACATCACAGGAACAGTAAGATTGAAGAAGGTACTAGATCAGAGTAGAGAAAAACAGAGAAGTGACTTTGGCTTTGAGAAATTGGTCCAGTACAGAATGATAGTGTATTTTATATTTCAATGATTTTATAACTCAAAGATTGTCATCTTTAGGATACTGTAAAGTTCTGACTTCCCATTGTTTATTTCAGTTATTATGGTGAAAAGGATGCCTGAATTTCTTCTGCAAACCACAAGATACTTTGCTAAGCTATACTAAAGACATGGACTATAGACTTTCTCTTTCAGGCAGTCCCAGGAAGACCAGGATAGACAGTTGCAGATAGATCTTGAAGAGAAACTGCGCTCTCCTGATCTTCCCGTAAGGACAAAGACATGTGAACAAATTCAGTCAATCCGTCAGGCATCAGAACAAGTAGGGCCAAAGAAGGAGAAAGCAAGACACTAAATAACTCACGTCTGTGGGTGAGTGGGGGTGAGTCAGAGAAGAAACAGAAATTTTATTGACTTCTAAATTCCTTTATTTTCTGTGTGTGATTCATGCTTAAATGCTTAATAGGGGGGGGGGCAGATCCACAGGGTGGTATGGTGCCCAGTGGCCTTCTCTAGGCCCTCTGGTTTCAGGCTCATAAATTACAGCCTGTTCATATATAGTTTTCAGTGTATCCTTTAGACCTAGAAACTGTCAATTAGTGTTTTCCATATTGTAACCCTGAAATAGAACTATATTTGTTAATTCCTTATACAATGCCGAGGGTCCAGTCTTGACAGGTTCATTTGTTCCAGGGTAGAAGTTATGGATCAGACGTGTTAGGCAGACAAAACAGATACAAAAGAATATACAAAGCCCAGAATAGAGTGGGAGTGCAAACCAGTAAATACCCAAATCCACCTGCATTTATTTCCATATGCTTTATATACCCCAATTCAAAGGGGAAGAAGCCAAGACTTCTTTACCATGATTCGAAGAAGGAACAAGTAATTACCTCTGCAATATGTAAAACACCAAGTTTACATATCTATCTATCGTCTATCTATCTATCTATCTATCTATCCTGAGTAAAGTAGTCAATTGTTTAGGCAGGACATGCAGTGACCACAACCTTAGGTCAAGCATCCTGTAGGCAGCCTACCCTGGATCAAACCACCTGTGATAACCTTGAAGGAACAAGAAATAGGCCTGAACTCTCTGACCTTTGGTCAAGGTAGAACGAATCTACATCCATGGGCTCTGACATAGTCCCCCTTTAAAATTTATTTATTAAAGTTTGTGCTTCTGCTATATGGCAGATGATTGTAATGAGTTCCATCATGATATTGCAATAAATGCATATTTTTATCATATTCACCTGTCTTCAAACACCTTTGTAAATCTCTTTTTCCTGCCTGACATGTCTCCCCCCCTCCCCCAACAATCTCAAGTCAGCTCCCACTTCTTTTCACATATTTCTTTTCCTCTAAATTCTACAGTCTGAAAGAGTACAAGTGACACTTTTCTTTCTGTCTTCTTCCAAACACCATGCTCTCCAGTTCCATCCATTTTCCTGCAAGTGACAGGACTTCATTCTTTTTATGGATGAATAAAATCCTACTGTTTGTATATACCACATTTTCTTCATCCACTCATTGATGATGGGCTTTCTGGTTGATTCCACAGCTTGGTAACTGGTTCGTGTGAAGGTAAACAGGTATACTGACAAATCTCTTGTATGTTGACTTGGATGCCTTATTCATAGAGGTGGAATAGCTGATGATATAGTCGTTCTAATTTTAACACTTGAGGAATCACCATAGTGATTTCTTCAGAGACTGAATTATTTTACATTCTTCCCAACCACGTGTTAGTGTTCCTTTCCCACTCACTGATTCTTTCCGGGTTATTCTGTTTTATTTTCCTGATAAACAATGCAGCCTGGAGTAAGATATAGTTTTTATTTGCATTTCTTTTATGGATAAAGATACTGAACTTTTTTCATGTATTTTATTTTTTAACCACCTTCACTTCCTTCTTTGAAAAAGTTTTTGCAGGTCAATTCATTATTGACTGAATTCATTATTTGATCTTTGTTATGTTTAACTTTTGAGTCCTTGCATATGTTAACATCTGTTCCCTGTTGAATAAATAGCAGGCAAAGGCAGAGACTCTTTCTCATTCCCCTAACTGCCTCTTCCCTCTGTTCACTGTTTCTTATACTCCCATTTGGAGATTCTTAATATGATTTTCTAGCTACTATAATGCATATTATATCGGTAAATTATCATTGTGCTGTTTAGGCTTCCTGAGAAACTGGTTCTAACATGGAGATACCATCCATGCCCACTTCAGAGCAGAGCATGCTTCTTTCAAAGTGTCCCCCAAGATCATAGGCTGGACTGATGCTCTAGAGCGAGGGAGAACAACAGTAGTGGCGCAAGAATATATGTCACCTCAGAGAACAGTTAGAAACAGCACCATTTCTGATAGATGTTACTATTATTCATCTTACCAGATAAAAGCTTCAGTAATAAAGACAAACTAGAAGTTCAGCCTGGGAAGTCGCCCATACAGAGAATTCTCATTCAGGAACTGGAACTGATTGCTTCAACTTCCCTAGCTAGTTTCTGCTGGGTGCCATGAACATCCATTTGATGATATTCTTTTTGTCTATGTCATTTGCTCTTTTGCTTAACAACCCCACCTGAGGAGGACATTATCCACTGCTCAGAAAAGTCTGGGTACTCCAGGTGGCTGTCTTCTTCAGTGAGTTTCTCTTAGATGGCATTGATGATTTTTTTCTTCTCTCTCTCTTTCTCTCTCTCTCTCTCTCTCTAGGTTTCTTAAGAAATTCACTTATTCAATACAGAAAGTATGGCTATTATTGTACATCATTTTCTGGACCATACATAATAGCTATTGATGTTCTATTTATGAAATTATTAATCAACCCTATGTAGTGAGATGTTTCTTTCCAAGTTTTAGACCTTACATTAAGATACTGGATCTATTTTGAGTTGAAATGGATGAGAAGCAAGAGGTCACCTTCCTCCTTCTACTATGGCCATCTAGCTCTCCCAGCACTACGTATTCAAGAGTCTGCTTTTCTTCATGCATGGTACTTGCATCTTTGTTAAGAATCAGATGACTGTAGCTCTGTGGACTTAAATCTGGATCCTCAAGTCTATTCCATCAACTTACATGCCTATGTTTGTATCAGTACCACACTGGCTTTGTTACTGCAGATTCATAGTATAAATTGGAGTCAGAAATACCTGGGATACCTCCAGCACTGCTATTTTTTCTCCGGATTTTTTTTTTTTTTTGGAACATTTGGAGCTTTCATAAGAATTCTAGGAATTTTTCTTTCTGCTAAAAATGTTATTGAAATTTTGATAGAAAGACCATTGGATCATTTTTAGTAACATGCCCATTTAACTGTGTTCATTCTGTTGATCTATAAGCATGGAACTTTTTCCATATTCTGATGTTTTCTTTAGTTTCTTCTTTTACTGTTTTATAGTTCATGGTAGAAGTCCTTAGCATCTTTGATTATTTTTATGCCTAGGTATTCTGTTCTTCATTGTTTTTTAATTTAATCCTTGCTATACCTAATAGGTTCATACAAATTAGAACTACTATGTCTTCCTAGGGAAATCTGTCATGATGTAGTGGCCCACTTTGAGCACAAAACCTTCTCTTAAAGTCTGTTTTTTTCTTCTGAGAATACCAGATAGAATATTTTTAGCACAACTTCTTTCATGCCATATCATAAATGACATATGACTACTTCTGCATTTTTGTGTATTCACATTTTTGGTTTTGGCTTATAAAAGTCCAGTAGCTAAAACTGGGATTTTAAATTTCCACATGCCAATGCAACTTTTGTGAAGAAAATACTAACTCTACATATCTTCATTATGATTACTAATTTCTCTCTGGTTAGCATTAACTATGGACTTAACAGAACCTAGAATTATTTGGGAAGAGAATCGAATGGAAGAATTGCGTATATCAGTTGGCCTATAGGCATATCTATGGATGGTTGTCCTGCTTGCTAATTGATGTAGGAGGGACCAAGCCATTGTTAGTGATGTCATCTCTAGCCAGCAGGTCCTGAACTGTATAAGAAAGCTACCTGAGCATAAGCCTGCCTAGCACCCAGCAAGCACCCTGGTTTCTACCATACTTCTTTGGCTGTGCAGTGATTTCCCTGGCCAGAGAATACGGTATAGGATAGCAAGAAGCCCTGCCTTCAAGTCCCTGCCTTACATTCCTGCCTTGAATTCCCTCAATGATGGGCTGTGATGTAGAATCTGAGTCAATTAAACCATTGCCACCCAAGGCTGCTTCTGGTCAGAGCGCTTGTCACAGCCACAGACGCTAAACTAGTGCGGCTGCATTGGCAGTGTCTTTATATTTTTTGTTTTTTATTTTATTTCTGCTCTCGTGCTAATTTTTTCCTCGTTTATAGAACACTTCTCTGAGATCTAACGTGCTAGTGTTTAGGTGCTGCCTTATTATGGAGATTCTGAATTATATCCATAATATTATACATCTAACCTTAAAACATTGAGTATTATTAGGATATTTCTCTTCTCAACTAATACAATCTTGCAGTGCACAATTACACCAAATTACATGGAATAATTATCTAATACTGTTTTGTTTCTGAAATTAGGCATAAATATTACTTTAAAAAACTTAAGATGTTTGTATGCTTGCTTACATGCTTGTCAACCAATTCATTCACTCACCAGTTCTTATACAGCACATATTTTCATTACTATTTTCCTTCTTCCTCAAATACCCGTATCATTTGTAAGTCTTTCTCATATGACTGTGTTGGTGTTAAACACATACTGACATCCTTGTAAGTGTAGTCATTCATTCAAATATAAGCATGCTAAAGTTTGTTTGCATACAAACCACACTGGAGAAGAATATTTTATCATTGAACCTTTAGACTATCCAGTTGATACAAAGCTGGAAAGAGAAATTCTTCTATATATATATTGACTCTTTATTAGATATTGATTATTTTTAGTGATTTAGGAGAAAATATTTCGAGTCCCCAAAGCAAAAGGAGGCATGATTAAACTGTGAAATAGATTTTTCCCAAAATGTTACTTGTCCATAACTTAAACTGCTTTTATTCTAGTTTTGATCAAATGGCTTCATTCAAAGTTAAGCCTGTGTTTTGTCAGTGCAGTATGTTAATGCAACATGATTTCTACGGTCAGTGCAACAAACTAATTTTGTCTGCTTTTAAATATTACTTCTCTGAATCTCAATAATTAGGAATTATTTGTGATCATTAAGTACTTAATGTAACTAAATAATCCTCATTTTTATATGCCTTCATATACATTCCCAGAGAGATACACACATGTGTATGAATTCAAGCACATGTGAAACAGGGAAACATGGACCATAATTGGAACGATGTTGAATTACATATCTTCTCCATAAAAAATCACGCATAAAAATGGTCATGGAAAACACGTTAAGAGTCACCTCCTTTATTGTCCTACTCTCCCCGAAAAACTTAGACATCTGAACACAAGTGCATTCAACTTCAAAACCCTAAGAACGTTGACACAGTTGACTGGAAGCCTGATAAACTCATTGGAGTTTCTTTTGTAGTTAACACTGACTGTGCCCCTTTTAGGGCTGTACATCAGGACACATAATTTCTTCTGATCAAAAGAGATGTTTCACTCCCAACTCTAAGCCAACACAAAGTCAGAAGCTAGCTACGCCGTGGTATAGAAAGTTCAGGTCTTCTCATTGTTGTTCCATTGAATGGTGTTTGAAATTAAAAACCGTGGACGAAGTAGAACAAAAATAACAAAATCTAACACTCTTGGTTACATGAGCAGAGCTTGCATCTGAAACTGTCGAGGAACAATCGCTGACAATCGGTATAATGATGCGATTGAAGAAGGACTTTTCCTCTTAAGCCATTTTCTGCCAGGTGATTAGTTTATTTGTATTTCTGGAGTAAAATCATCTCTCTATTTGAATTGGCACAAGGAGCTCTGATTTAGCACAGAGGTCTATGGTTGTTGAATTGCTTACCTTATCTCTGCTCTGAGCTAATGTCTAGCTGACCACATGTTGCAGTGACAGAAAAGAAAAAAAGCATCAATGCATTTGCATTCTATATGTGTCATATCCAGTGACATATCCAACTGCTGACTTTCTTATGGCCATAGCGTCAAAGTATTATTACCTTCTACCAATATCAATCCTAGATAGAAAATAATATATAGTATCATCCATATGATAAATCTTGGGGACCTGTAAAACCCTTCAGAGGGGGAAAAAAACTGCTTGTATGTTTCTCTTCAAAACACTTCCTCAGAATAGGTATTGTTACAGTACTGCTTATCGAAAACATGGCACATATAATCATTGCTTTTTAAATTTGTATTTTATTTTTTAATTATATGCACAAACCCAGTATTTGGACATGACTGCATGATTCCAAAAAGCCAGGAGAGGGCATTGGATCCTCTGAAGATGGAGTAGCAAGTAGTTTTGCCACCTGACATGGATGCTGGGAACTGAACAAATATCCTTTGTAAAAAGCAACAAGTGCTCTTAACTGCTGAGCCATTTCTCTAGCAACGATAATTATTAGCTTAATTTTAAGAATTTTAATTTTCATACCAACGAGCTCGTGCCAACACCGTGATAGTGAATAACAACCTTTACTGTATGGCTTTAAAAATATCTCTTGCTGAAGAAGACTCCTGTTGTAAAAGGGAGACCATTTCAGGACAGAATAGATTTTATGCCTGCCTTCTTGAAACTTTATATTCTAAATGGGAAAAGACCCATCTGTAATAGTATTTACCAAAAGTGACCCAGGGATAAATAGAAAATTAAAAGCAGAATTTGGCTTTCTGTGTCAAACTTGTAATGCAAGAGGAAAGAATGAAAACAAAGACTTCTCATATAAATTTTTCTTTGTACATGGAGGGATAGTTTTATATGCACACATGTGTGAGTGAGTGTGCATGTCTTTGCACACACATGAAGAGGTCAGACTTGGGTGTCTTTCTCAATCGCTCTTTCTGTTTTCTGAGGCACAGTCTTGCCCTGAGCCTGAACCTCAGTGCTCTAGCTGGGCCGAATAGCCACCATTAAGCGGCCATGCTGTGCCTATCTCGCGCCGCAGTTCTGGGATTGCCGGCATGCACAACTATGACCCAGTTTGCTTAAATTTTAGAAATTTGAACTTGGGACCTCTTGTTTTTTTTTTCATCACAAATAAGACTTTATTTGTCACTATTAAAAATCTGCATTTCACACAGACTCTTGGACTGGTGGTTCGAGCTCGTTCAACCTTAGCGCCTGTCTCATCCCCGGTAGTTTTTCCAGAACTACCGCCTTCACCATGGAGCTCCATGAGTTTTCCCAATTCAAACTTGGGTTTCTTCAGCATTTTTACTTTTCTAACGAAGACATCATGAAGAGGATAAATGGACTGGCAAGCCTTTTCTATGTCTTTCCCGATGCTGTCTGAACTCAATTTATTAACCACTTCCTTCAAATCGTTGGTCTGCACCTCTCGGGTCATGATCTCCATCATCTTCTTCCGGATCTGGCGGACCTGCTGGTGCTGTGCATACGAGGTCTTGCGGATCTGATTGTTGCGTTTTTTTTTAGTGAAACCACCACAGAAGAGGCGGAGCAAATAACCATCGGTTGTCTTGACGTCCGCGCGAGCTTCAATCATGGTCTGCCACTTTTTGACCATGGAACACATTTTGTCCCGGGTAAGATCCATGCCGTGGAAGTTAGTCAGACAGTTTTTGCCCTGAACGTCCTCAGTGATTAGCTTGAATTTTCTAAATGCAACTTCATCGTTTTGGAGATCAGCAAGGCTCACTTCAAACACATGACCCTTGAGGCCATCGGATGCAATTTTGGTTCCTTGAGTCCTCGTTACTAGTGTCTTTCCAATGTTTCTAATATTGAACATGGCCGGGGCTTTCACATCATACCAGTCTTTCTTCGAAGATGGATCAACCACTTTCTTCTTGGCTCCCTTCTTGCCGCCTTTCGTTAGCGGCTTGTTCTTGCCGACCGCCATGGTGCTGCTCCGGGAGCCAAAAGGGCAGAAGTAGAACTCGCGCGAGAACTTACACCGGGACCTCTTGTTTTTACAGCAAGTACTCCTGCTCACTGAGCCATCTTGCCAGCCCCACGACTAACTCAATATTTTATTGTTTCATAATACAAAGAAAGTACACAGTACTGTTACACTGCTAAAGAAAATTCTGTGGAACATAAGAATGCTTTATTTTACTGTATGCTATATCTTGACCTTTGATGTGAAAACTTGATAAAAAAAATAAAAGTGATTTGCTGTGAAACAGAAATCTGTTGTTTAGTAAAACGCTCAGGAAAGGAGCTGAAAGGGTAGCCTGGTGAACCTTATAATAGACTGCAATCAGAAACATTCGCCATGGACAACGTGCTCATGCTGAAATACAAACTCCAATCCAGTTGATTACTGTTAGTCTGGTTTCTGACATGATGATTAGCAATACCCGCATTTTAAAAGATTTTCAAAAAGTTAAATGAGTAAAATATGTGCTTATAATTAGCAGCACATTGTGTAACAGAATGGACTGGCTGTGCTGCGGTCAGGCAATTATTTCTTTTAACGTCTAAGATGCCACTTAAAAATTTAACTATGATTTAAGTTGACGAGTAATCTGGGGAAATGCATGCATGCACGTGAGCATGTGAGTGTGTGTGTGTGTGTGTGTGTGTGTGTGTGTGTGTAAAATCTGAAATAAAATAAGGGTTTCACTACAGTCATTAAAATTTCTGGCCGGGCGGTGGTGGCGCACGCCTTTAATCCCAGCACTCGGGAGGCAGAGGCAGGCGGATCTCTGTGAGTTCGAGGCCAGCCTGGTCTACAAGAGCTAGTTCCAGGACAGGCTCTAAAAAAGCTGCAGAGAAACCCTGTCTCGAAAAACCAAAAAAAAAAAAAAAAAAAAAAAAAAAAAAAAAAAAAAAAAAAAAAAATTTCTGGAAGTTACCTTTATACCAACACAGTGATGATTAAACTACTAACCCCTAATGAAAATATCTTGGAGTATGTGCCAATGTCACCAATTACCAAGAGAAAAGGAATATTTCTGTACTGCTCTGTGCAGTGATAATATGCAAAAAGACTAATATTGGGAAATAAAACTCAGTGACAAATGGTGATAAGACAGAATGTGAGTCTGAGGATATAACATGAAGTCGTTTCTATTCCAGGACACAAAGCTCAGGAATGAAACAAGGGGCTGTCAGCCCCCATTGGCCCCCACGGCCAATGGGGTAAATGCAGCCCTGCAAATTTACTATGGCCACTTAGGGTAAATTTCCCTAATCCCATCTTTGTCCCCAAACAGAGTAGGAGCACATTCTCACCAACCAGTGAGGAACACTTGTGAGCAATTGCTGAATTTCAATAGTAATTAACGTGACTGTCCCCCCCCGCGGAGAACACGCTTGCAGGAGAGAACATCAGTGTGAAAACAGCATGTCTAAAGTGAAAATTAAAATCCATTTCCATTCCATAACCAGGAGATTTTGCAATTCAAAGCATCCTGTACTCAACTTTACACATTTATGCTCAGTTCACTCTTATTTTTACTTCTCCCAATCCTGCCAAGGACCAGATGCACATTAAAGCATCAAAATGGGTGAATCACAAATGTCAGCTTCCCTTAGCACTGAGCAGGAATATTGCATTTCCCCTGCAAGTGATAAAACAACATCCTAACCTCTACGCATCTATCCTCAAGTTATTTTGTACTTTTATGGTGCATTATTATACTTCCCACTGAGATTTTTTTTTTTAACTGAGAACACATTTAGTTGAAGAAAAAAAATATCGTTAATGGGACTTGAGAGATGCCTCGCGGGTTAAGAGCCCTTGCTGCTCTTACAGAGGACCTCAGTTAGGTTCCTAGTACCCATTCTGGGAAACTCATAGCCACCTGTAGCTCCAGTTCCAGGGGATCCAGTGCCTATGGCTTCCTTGGGTACCTGCGCTCACAAGTTCACACACATGTTCACATAAACAAAAATAATAAAAATAAATATGTATAAATATTTCACCAATAATCTAATTTTGGTTTTTAGATTTAATGTATTAGCCGGGCGGTGGTGGCGCACGCCTTTAATCCCAGCACTCGGGAGGCAGAGGCAGGCGGATCTCTGTGAGTTCGAGGCCAGCCTGGTCTACAAGAGCTAGTTCCAGGACAGGCTCTAAAAAAGCTGCAGAGAAACCCTGTCTCGAAAAACAAAAAAAAAAAAAAAAAAAAGAAAAGAAAAGAAAAATAGATTTAATGTATTAAAAATAAAACATATAGAAAATATTTTTGCAGTCCATATTATTTCCGTAGAGTTAGAAAGGTGGGGAGGGAAGAGTAGAAAATGTCAAAGATGAAAAAGGTACCTGTTTTGCAGTTTTGTGCTTTGTGCTGACGCATGGCCTTAGTTTTCTGCTGACATTAGTCAGATTCTAAACAGAATGTTAGACCAAACAGGCCCTAATTAATCCTAGAGACGTGTATATCATCCTTTTCATACTGCTCAATCAAAAATCTTTCTAAATCAGCTACAGCTTATAATCACCTTTGAGATTCTATAAAATAAGAATTTTACAAGTCACTGCTATCTGCACAATGGAGGAAAGGGGGTTACGATAAAACTCTGGACTTGAAGTTTTCTGTCAGCCATTCGTATCAGGCAAGCGTGGTATCTGTGTGCACACATGATGTCACTGGATTTATTTTAGGGATGCACATTCAACTCATCTAGGGTTAAGCCAAGACTGCAATAAGTGAGTCCATGTTGCTCTACTGCCTTACCTCCATATCACAGGTCCATGTGTGGGATTAGTAAGGATAAAAGATTTTTTTTTTTTTTTTTTTTTTTTTTTTTTTTTTTTGGTTTTTCGAGACAGGGTTTCTCTGCAGCTTTTTTAGAGCCTGTCCTGGAATTAGCTCTTTGGAGACCAGCTGGCCTCGAACTCACAGAGATCCACCTGCCTCTGCCTCCCGAGTGCTGGGATTAAAGGCATGTGCCACCACCGCCCGGCAGGATAAAAGATTTTTAATGCTTAAAACTTGGCATGTGTATCTTGATTCAAAAGCTGATATTGTTTTTCATTCTACTAGCAAAAGTGTAAGAAATAAGGCATCAGAGGCGATCTGAAGCCATGGTAGGCTGAAGTACAATCATTTACTTCATCTCCTCATGAAAGACTTAAAAGTGAAAACATAAGATTTTCATCTTGGGCCGGGCGGCAGTGGCGCACGCCTTTAATCCCAGCACTCGGGAGGCAGAGGCAGGCGGATCTCTGTGAGTTCGAGACCAGCCTGGTCTACAAGAGCTAGTTCCAGGACAGGCTCCAAAGCTACAGAGAAACCCTGTCTCGAAAAACAAAAAAAAAAAAAAAACAAAAAAAAAAAAAGATTTTCATCTTGGAAAAACCATTCTGTTTTCAGTGTAGAAGAAAGTTACCGGAACATAACTGTATTGAGAAAGGTGATGTTGGATACATTCCAGGTGGTCAGACGTCAGACAGTTCCATGTGTCTGTCTGTAGCCACTAGGCAGGCTCTGCATAATGTCATAGTCCCGTCACTCAAAGATAATGAGCTTCGCTTGCTTTGGACAGTTCAGCTCACATGCTTAAAAGCCAAATCAGCATGGTCAGTGCAGTTTCAGCTTCCTGTGACCTGAAGCCTTGGAATAACTGCCTTGAAAAACCAGGTGACACACAAGTATTGCCCAAGTATAGAGAAGTCATCTCTAGAAGCTGGTTAAAGATGGTCTCCTGTTCCACAAATGCACCTGGATTTGAGGGCAGTGATGATGTGAGGAGGGGCTGCTGTGCACCCAACAAGGACATGGATGAGAACCTGCCTGTGAGGGGTCCATGCTTCATAAGAAGCCTCCCACAAGTAGATGGGGAATAAAAATCAGTCATGTGACAGTTCTACACAAGATTGCCTGACTGGCCATGTTACTACAAGTATCACATGACATTTGCTAAGTCTTGGGCAACTAAAAAAGGAAAATAAAAGAAAGAAACTTATTCCAATTAGAAAATGCAAAATGCAGGACAGGCATTTAATCCAAGATAGTGAATAAACCCATGAGAATATGTTTGACATTGTATATTTTTATATAAATAAAAATTAAAACCGCAATGAGTAGAATTATGTCTCTACCAGAATTGCCAAAATTAAAAAGTTTTGTTAGAAAAACTTAACAGTTATAAGTGTGTATGTACCTAATAATGGGATTAAAATGAATCAAATCAAAACACACAGAACTAAGGAAGTGGAATAGAGAAAGTCAACATTACAACATGAGATTTTAGTAGCCCTAACCTTATCCCAGTGATTGATTAAAAATAAAAATGAAAATGCTTCAAACATCTATATAGTGCACATAATACCTGAAAACAATTTCTGTGTTTCTTTTTTGACTAACAGTAGCCAAAAACACTGGCAGCAGAAAACCAGGGGAAGTATTGAGCTCAAACAGAATGACAAATTACAAAATTCCCTTATTATCAGGATAGCTACTAAACCGCAAATAGTTAATCTTAGGAAACATTTGCCTGAAATCCATGTGAATTGTCTCTAATGTCAGGGCGTTTTGGGGGAGACAGGAAGAATGTTTTCACTGGCAGTCATCCATTGCTAGGTGAATGATCGCACTTCAGATGTGGTTGTTGCCCTTTCGTGACTGACTCAATACACAATGGGACCTCCAATTTTTGAGAGTATAACTATGCTGACTCTTTTTCCAAAGTGATCAAGTTTAATAAGATACAGAAATCCTTCCAAGGCAGAAGATAGCTACAATCTTTGAAGAAACTGAAGGCCGGAATTGATAAAAGCCTCATGTAAACCTTGCTGTAACCATTGACTTTCACTGATAGTAACCATCTCCCCTCCCATTCCATTAAATGTCTTCTTCTTGTGGACAGTTCGGTCTTGGTTCCATGTTCAAGGATGATACAGATCTTTAGAGCAGAAGGATAACTGGAAGTAAACGTATTAAGCTATCCTTGTTGGACCATGGTGGCTGCAGTTGTCTAGGTGCTGTGATCATTAATGTAACACAAATGTACCCAATCAACCCACTAAGAAGTAGCAACCTGTCCTTTTCTTGGTAATCAAGGTTGATTATTCTAACCAGTACATATCTTATATATACTTAACTATTGACATGAAGAACTCAAAAGATGCACATAGTAGATGCAGCTTCAAGTTTAAGAGAATGCTCATTTTGTCCTTGAAAGGAATATTCTTTCCCTAGACACAGGGATGGTGACGGGGTTGTATATTAACAAACTCTACAGGTGAAAGTCTTGGCATAATGGTGAAAGAGCCCAATCACACTTTTCATTCTTGAGTTCAAATCCTATGAACTTTATCTTAGAACACTGTACTCCTTTGAGTTCATTGGGGTATATTTCCATCATGTCTTAAAAGACGTTTCCTTACCTCACAAGCTAGTCATTCCATGTTAACTAAAGTTGAAGTAATTCATTCAACTGTTTTATAAGGCAACAGACTGCCATTCAGTGCTAAGGCTTCTGAGGAATTCACTTTTCTTGGTCACCAGTTCCATGTGGCATTACGTCTTTAGTAGAGAGATGTTTATCGTTAAAAGAAAGAGTTCAAATACAGCTCTTGACATCCATACCATGTTAGTGAATGAGATTCTTAACATAAACCTGAAGACAAGAGAAGAAATGTTCTCCATCTTTTGTGAGAAAGTAAACAATCATCTAGTATGGTGGTACATGCCTTGAATCCCAGCTTTTGGAGGCAGAGGCCTGTGGACCTCTCTGAGTTTGAGGCCAGCCTGGTCTACATAGTGAGTTCCAGGACAGCCAGACTTATGTAGTAAGATCCTATCTCAAAAACAAGAAAAAAAAAGAAAAGAAGAAGGGGAAGAGGCAGAGAGAGAGAAACAGAGAGAGAGAGAAAGAAGCATTTTAATAATTAATAAATTTGTTAGATCAAGTGTCTAAAATTTCCTAGTACAGTAGAGCATGTGATACAATGGGTGAGGTTGGGATTGCCATGATTTTAGCATTGAGAGTTTAATCTCTGAAAATCCTTTCAATGTGCATTCTATATTAAATTTACTATCTTCCCTATGCAAGGAATTAGAGAAACTCTAACTCAACAGGTAAGGCATGAATGTGGGTATTCCATCAGAAGTGCTCCCCCATTTTGCTTCTAGAATCATTATAATCTCAGTCACTGCTATGCTGCTTAAGGCTTCTTTAGCCTGGGTGCCCAGATCTCTATAATGACCTTACTTTCTATTATTTTGATTACATTAACCTTAATTCTAAAAGCTAAGGGTCTCAATATGGCTTTTGATCCCCCATAAAATTCATTAGTGTCTATATAAGACCATCTAGTCTCATGGTTGCAGCCCCAGTACACACCATCAAGATTCTCAGTAAAGCCTCTTTCCCCAAGAGCCACTGTGCGCCTTCCTCCTGGTATGGACACTCTCTTGGTGATACTGTGCTCTGATATATCCATATGCTTGAACTAACTTCTTCCTTAGTAGTATACCAAAGAAACCCTGACATTTCCAAAGTCTTTATCACTGTGCTCGTTTCTCAGAGACTTCCTAACAAACCTTAGAACCAGATACAAGAGTCTTTGCCAGAACAAAGCATCTAATTTATGAATGGAAATGTCTTCCGTGATAGTAAATATTGTCCTAGCCAAGTTTTGTTCTTCTGTATAGGATCTAACGTCTTCAAGATCTACCTCAACACACCCTTCTGTCGTTAGTTGTACATAATAAGAAGGGCCAACAGTTTGCCTCACATAAAGCGTGTCTTCCTGTGGCAGATACTGCTTGCCTTCTAAGGCTGTGATGATACTCTGCCTTGGCTTTGTGCCTGTAGGAAAGGAGGGAAGACAAGGGCAGTTACCAGGGATGTCAGGTCCTCCAAAGCATGTCCTCCTCCAAGCTTTTCATCTTTATGAAGGAGGACAGGACTACTTTGCTAGCTTAGAATCTTAAACAAAAATTGGAATCTCAATGGTTTCAAGTTCATCCCATAAAATATCCCCATCCCTTAGTTCATCCTAATAGTCATTCTTTAACTTTGGCATTAAAAAAATTGAAAATTATGTGTTTATTCTCTCTTAGGGCTTTGAGAATCTTAAGGTTAGAGTCTGGGACTAATAAATAATTACACCATTAAAATGTTGTCAAAGGGGACCTTTGATTTTCATTGCATTACCCTCAGTTGACAATTGGATGTCTGAATCTATAATATACTTAGCAAGATGTTAATGGAGTTAACAGAAACAAATCCTTCCTCAATTACAGTTTTTAAATGGTCATATCCACATATGGTTCTTCACAAAATACAATAATCATATATTTTTTAACTACTTCCCATTTGTCCTATAGTGATCCTGATTAATCACAGAGAAATGTCTTCTTAGAAGGCATGATCCCACAATATCCTATGCTAAAAGTATGATTTTGTTGTCAATGATCACATAATGAATTCAATAGAAAACAAGGCCTGGGGGATAAAGTTTAGTGCTGGTTTTTATTTCGGAACCATAAGAAATGAGAAATGTAGTTACAGACGGAGAGGGTACAAAGATGACTCCCACAGTGTGGCAGAGAGCGACTGCTCAATCTGGCTTGGGCATCTTCTAGAAGGGACAGTGGGTATTTATGTATGAAAAAAACTGTGGGTGGGGAGGATGTGGAGAGAGTGAGGATATGTTGAAGTTCTCAGAATCAAGTGACATCATTTCTATTAACGGTAAGAAAAAAGGGAATAAAACTGGTAGATTATAAAATGATAAAAAGAAGGGTTTTCAAGCATTGACTTTCTGGTACCCACCAAAATAGATTTTCTGAAACCACAACATGGCACATAAGAGCATAACCATCTACAAATATATTTCTATGACTGATGCACATTGATTACTAATTGTTTCACCCAAAGAACATTGTTCCAATGATTATCATGCAAATTTCAGGTGTTTCTGTAAAGATTCCCCTTTCTTAAAACTTATTTAATAAACTTATAATTTGTAATGATATGCATATTCCTATTGTAATAGTCTGTGATTGCCAATGCAATGTTGTTAGCAAAAGTTTCATTATCATTTGGAGATTGTCTTTCTATGCTAAGATTTTTCCAGACTAATAAAAGTTTAAAAAAATAGTATTTCTTATCTCAGTTTTCAAAAACATTTTCCCTTTAAGCATGAAACTGTATCCAGGTGTGATGTGACCTGATCTGAGTTTGAGCAGGATGGCCAGTAAACCAGCAGAAGGTGAGAGGTGAGGTAGGGCAAGGCCAAGCTTAGCATTCCCAGTAGCTAATTGGAACAGTGAGTAAGTCAAGAGTAGCTGAAACAGCAGGTTAAAAAAATGTGTCTCACATCTTCACACAGAAACATTGTTGAGATAGAGGCCTTCTTCCTCTGGTCACAAAATTACATGTTCTGATAGACTGTGATCACTCAGTTCGATGATACAAAGTTAGGACACCATAATAGCGTGAATTAGATACAAACACCAGATCTTAATAAAAGAACAATTGACTTATACATGAAATGCTTGAAGAAGATGGTGGCTTACTTAGGTTGTCCATTCTTGAATAATTTAGTAACACAGTTACTGTTCCTAGCCACATGCCTGAGGTGGATGCCAGAGTATGCGTGGATGGTCTATACAATAAAGAAACTAACAGCTATCACTGCAACTGCAAAAGAAGATAGGTCTCAAGTCTGTGCATCCAGAATCTACGACAAGCATTCTGTTAGGACCAATAAGATTCACTGATGGAGTCCGTGCTTCTCATCTGACTCGAAAGGATGGGCTGATGTCTTAAACACAGGATGGTTCTCAGAACATCTTTCCTTCCCATTGTCTTTAATCAGCTTATTACAAACTCCACATGAAGGAAAGGGAGAGCAGAATCTTTAACTACCTGTTTGAGTTGAGGACCCTCCAATTTCCTCCTGATAAGTTTTAAAAAGGTGTGAGACAAAATAAGCATTAATTATCTTAAATGGTACTCTGTGTATGTGTACAAGAAATCAATTATTTTCTAGAAAATGGAAGTTCAAATTTTCAGAGGTAGAAAACAAGAATTTAATAAGACAAATATCTCTAAGCAATTTCTAGTAGCTGTTAAAAGGAACATGGTAATAAATTCTGGGGAACTGTATACTAGTAAATTTTATATCTTACAGCAGATGAATAAGTTCCTAGAAAAACATGATTTAGAATAAGTAAGACCTAGAAAATCAGGACAGAATATTGACAGAGATATTAAATAAGTCTCTTAAAACCACCCAACCAAGATGTCAGGACAGTGTGTCTTCACGGTCAAAGCCTACTAACTTTCTCTCTAAAAGGAATAATATCAAAACATTTTCATTTCAAGATATTTTAAATTATTTGGATTTATGATATAACTCCCAGTCTTTATAAATAATAACTTCATTGTGAATCCAAAAGCATTATCCTTTGATGGCTTTCAGAATCTATTGAGAATTTTATCTATAACTTTTAAAATCTATACTTAGATACTTCTGTCATCTTTTTTTTAAGATTTATTTTATCATACAGTGTTTGCTTGTGTATGCAACTGTGTGCCCAAATGCATGCAGTGCCTTGGTGAGAAAAGTGTTCTGGATTCCCTAGAACTGGAATTACAGAGGTTGTGAGCCACGTTGTGGTTGCTAGAACTCACACCTGGGTCCTCTGCAAGACGCTGAACTGCTGAACCATGATCAAGCTCTCTTTGTTTATAGTAATTAGTAGTAACCACTTCTAGGCACAGCACCTGGTTGAAGAAAGTGTTGCATGTTTCTGTCATGTCTTAGGATTGGGAGAAAAGACTGTATACTAAGTGTCATCAAGGTTGATTTTTCTATGAATGCAAGTATATATAGATTGTGTATAGATAATTAGCCTAAATTCACATCAAACTTATTATTGGGATAGAAGCGTCTTACTTTAGTTTTCTGTCTCTCAGATATTCTAATAGTTACAACACCACATGACTGCAACTAGAATTTTTTTATGCCAGATACAATAGGTTATTTAATATTCAAATAAAGGTGGACCAAATAATCTAAATAAAAGAGAAAGACTCATTGAGTTTAAGCACAGTTGTCTGTGGGATCATGGGTTTGGATCAGTCTCATGAAGTTTGTTGAGCTATGAGCTTGCCTCTCTAGGGGTTCACAGTTAGAGACATCTCTCAGAATCTGTCAGAAGGGGTTTGACAGTGATTAGAACACATTGAACAAATGCATGAAATTGTCAAAGAACAAATTTAATTAATAAAATACAAACAAAAACTTTAAAAAGACATCTGTTTTCCCTCTGTTTATCAATATCAAATATTAAAATAATTCTAATTTCCAAAATAACCACTTGACTGAATATTTATTTCTAGAGTAGACGAGGTATTCACACTGAACAGTATGCTAAGGTGGCTAAGGTTATTTCTTACTTTCTCTCCCTTAGGTTTGTTAGTCAATATAAGTTTCTTTTGACTGGTTTTCTGAGGAATTCATGATGGATAGTTGAACATTAGAAATTAGTTTGATTGTTGGGTTTTGGAACAAGTCTCAGAATCTTACATGAAAAACTAATAGATCTTTAGGAAATTTCAAGCACATTAACGAATAAACATCTATGTGCTTCTATATATGAATAATTCAGATTGAAAATTGACAAAATTAAGAAAACATGCATTACAAAAAACAAACGTTATTACAGTGTGGTGAAGAAAGTAAATGATTGCTTTTCAACCTGACTGAATATTTTCTACTTCTGGGTTCTGTATGGACTCAACTAATATCTCAAATAATTATTGAAACAGTGCCTTAGTGAATGTGATATGTAATGTTTTCATGACTCAAACAATATAGCATGATGTGTATGAATATTTTAACATGGTTGTATGTATAGATATTTTTAACATAAATATAGATTTTACGTTGACACGTGTTCTGCAGAGAAACAAAGACATATGAATTTTCTTATTCTCATATTTCATTAAATGGAATTTAACATACTTATAATTCCAGAGTTCTGTTTTGTTTTTCAGAACTTCGCTTTTAGAAAGGGATGATTTATGCTTCCAAACAAAGAGAGTGCATTTCTGTTGTGCTGTTCCAGCACTACCTTGAGAAGACCTGGAATGTAAACAAAAAGTGGAAGTCACTGGCACAGATCTAAACTCCAGACTTATTAGGGCAAGGAAATATATCTCATTTGAAAACTGAAATTACCTTCCTTTACAACTTTTTCAAGCTTTGGAGAAATAATTACGTTTCAGCCTATGTTTTGCTTATTCATGCAGAATGGAACTGAGACTTTTTTTTTAATTCAGCAGCCTAAATTCCATTTCACACTTTTGCCAGGTAATTCTCAACTCAAGCCAACCTTGGGCTTGAGGGATTTCTTCTGCTTTGTGCTCAGGGAGACAAAAGAACATAATTTTGAATGCATAGCAGTTAATTCCAATATCAATTCAATTGTACCAAAACCATACAACCTCAACTTATTTAATCAACTCATTTCACAAGCAGAAAGCAAATGAAAACCAAAGAGTTCATCACTGCTTGATACTTAGCATAATTAATACAGTCTTCTGGCTTTGTATTTCAAGGTTCATGTTACACATATATTCAACCAAATCGTATGTCATGAGAGTACGCTGGCCTTGACATTTCTCATCTTTCTTTTAGAATATGTCTTCATTCTAAATTCTGTATGGGAAATTAGCCCCCTTGACCTCTTAATAAAAGCAACATGATTTAACTTGAGGGAAATGTGGGGATCACTGAATAATATGGTGCTTCACAAAGGAAGCTATTTAGTATCTTTGTCTGTAGCTGTGCCAGCGTGTGAATGTGCACCTGCCAGGACATATTCTTCAAAGAAAAGTCCTTTGTTCTCCAGTGAGAAAGTGTCCAGGTTTTAAGAGGAGTTCAATATTTCTGTATTTTCTATAATTCTCCCCCTGGAAATAAGTCAGGGCTCAGACCAAGAGAAAGTGTTTAGAGATGCCCTCTGAGGTAAAGATTTACCATTTACATTATATCTCTTTCTTCTTCTACTATGTTAATATTATATCATCAATTAAAATCATGTAACAAACTCATAATAAACTACTTATGAAGGTCTCAAAAGCTACTTCAAGTCTCCTCACCATTTATGATGCCAAGTCGATATCCATAAACCAGATTTATAGTGGATACCCCCAGGATTCTCAACACGTTGTGTCAATTTGTAACTTCACCACGCCACCACAATGTGTCCAGTTATTCATAACACTTCCAAACAATACTTTCCTAAACATATTCCCTTAGTAGCTGGGCTGGGGAGATGGCTGGAGGGTAAAGAGCATGTAGCTCCAGCCTAACAACCCGAGTCTGGATCCCATAAACCCATAAACTCTTAGGGAGTGGCACTACTGGGTGTGATTTATGTATGGCCTTGTTAGAGGAAGTTGGTCATTGTGGAGGTGAGCTTTGAGGATTCATATGTGCTCAAGCTATGCTCAGTGTCTCAGTTCACTTCCTATTGCCTGCCAATCAAGATATAGGATTCTCATCTCCAACACCATATTAGTCTGCACACCACCCACACCCCAGCATGATGATAATGGACTAAACCTCTGAAACTGTATGTAAGTCACCACTCAATGCTTTCCCTTATAAGCATTGTCCTGGTCATGGTGTTTCTTCACAGCAACTGCAGCCCAAACTAAGACAGAATCATTTACCTCATGTCTGGATTGTCCTTTTGTATGGAAGTTGCCTTATATATCCATAGTTAAAGAGTATGATTCTTTATATGAGGAAGTATCTTCCTTATTTATTTGGAAATCTTCCTCATGGCAGATTTGTCCATCCACCTTAGTTGGTGTTCAGTGTGGAGATTTTTACACCCAGAAAAGTTGGTATGTTTTGTTCATTTCACTATTCACAGCATTCTCTCTGCAATTTCTGTTTATTTTTATTTTTTCTATCTAATTCAAACATGTTACTATATTCCTATGAATGCCCATGCTAACAAACATATCTAAAATGCTCTGACAGGGTTTATGTTCTTATCAGAAGGAACACCAATGAGCCCTTTTACTCTAAGCTCACCCAGAACAAGCCTTGTGAGAACACAGTGCAAAAACCATCACCAATCCAGGAAAAGGGCACTCAACACAAATAAAATTTATTATCACTTTGATCTTAGATTCCTATCCTTTGTAAATATTAGAAAATAATTTTCTGCCCTTCCGTGGTATATCTGACTTTAAAAGCCCCAACTGATAAATAGATGATCCTACCTATGTCATGGTGCAAGGACATTTCCTAGGCAAAAAAGTAAGCGTCTCTCACCCAAGTTAGAATGGCTATATAAAAATTTAGAAAAAGGATTTAGGGAAAGGAGAAGTCTTATGGAATAGTATAGAAATGTAAATTACCATATCCACAACAGAAAACAGTATAGAAGAACTTCAAAAGACCTACCATATGATATGGTAACCCCTGTGCTGGGTATAGATAGATAGATAGATAGATAGATAGATAGATAGATAGATAGATAGATAGATGATAGATAGATAGATAGATAGATGATAGATAGATAGATGATAGATGATAGATAGATAGATAGATAGATAGATAGATAGATAGATAGATAGATAGATAGATAGATAGATAGATGATAGACTGTGTGTGTGTGTGTGTGTGTGTGTGTGTGTGTGTGTTCAGTGGAAATGAAATAAGAATGCCGAAGAGAATCCCATATTCCAAGATCTCTACTGACATGGTTCACAATAAGATACAGAATCAACTTAAATGTCCATCAGCAAAGAAAGAGGTACAGAGAAAATACAGCAAACTTTCATAGAATATTGTTTAGTCATTTAAAAGTATAAAATCTTAGTATTTATGACCAACTTGAGTGAACCAAGAAGATATTTTATTAACTGAAAAAGTCAACACAGAAAAGCTAATACATGATCTCACTTTTAAACATGTTTTTGAATACTTTTATTATTTTAAGGTGAAAATAATTTTCCATACAATAATTTCTAATTATGGTTTTCTCTCCCTCAGCTCCTCCCAGATCCCCTTCTTCCCCATCCACCCAACCCCATACCCTCTTTCTTCCTTTTTTAAAAAAACAAATAGATGAATAAAAATAAAACAAAAAAATCAAAGAAAAAGCATGAGAAACAAACAGACAAAACTCATAAAAACATAAAATCAGAAAGCATAATGTACAAAGAACCATATATCACTTTTAAATGACATCCCCTGAAAATTGTATCTTATAGAAAAGTTGAGAGTAAAATAATGATTACTAGGAGCCAGGAAGAATTTGAAAATGAGAATTCATTAGACATAGATCAAAAGTGTAAAGATTACAGTTAAGACAACAAGAAGAAATTCCGCTGTTCTATGGCCCAGTGAGATAAGTACATCTAAAAATAATACATAATGTATCTCAAACAGGGAAACCTTGAATATGCTAGTTGTAAAGAAATCATGAAGTTTACTAAAAGAAATATGCTAATTACCCTGAGTTGATCATTTCCCAACATCTACAAAAACCAAAACTTGACATTATACCTTATATATTGCATAAATGTTGTTAATCCAAAAGGTAAAATTGATTAGTAAGAAGTCTAAACTTTCCCGAGAAAAATCATTTTAAAAATTACTAATATAGGTCATTTTAACTTCTTGTTGGTGGTTTATATTTAGTCAAAGTAATTGTTGCTATCAGCACTGCCTAAATGCTTTCCAAACAATTACAGCTGAGTGGAAATATCTCCTCAAATTAGATGTCTGCATGTGTACTCTTATCTCCCTAGATTTGATAGCTAAATGGATAATTTCACTCTGTCAACATGCTTTCTCATGGTAAATGTTTTCTTTTCCTTGTGAGTAATTATTTGATGCTAACAACAGCTAGATAGGCATAAGCTATCATAAATGCCTATTTCTAGATAAAGTTTCTTTCTTGCAGCATGTGGAACAATGTAGACAATATTTTACTGCACATCTGCAAACCTGAAAACTACCTTGTGGTTATAATATAGTTATATTCAAAGAACTACATAAAACATACTGAGCTTGTATGCCAAGTTATTTATAATTGAAAGTGTTTCTGAGAAACCTGGAGCATGTTGATTTGAATTGAACCGCAGTGTTTTGAAAACAATTGAATATATCATTTCTTCACATAAAACATAAGAACAAGTTACTTTGCTAAGCACAGTATTGACTGCATTGTGGTTTCAATCCAGTAAGCATTTCTTGTTAGCCAAATACCTAGTTTGCATCCAAAAGCTAGAGTGTATTCACTGGAAATGAACAAGAGAACAGAATCAAAACGACACCTCTTTCATGAAAGCACTAATCTACCATCTTTCATGTCTTATAATGAATGCCTCTTACAAGAGCGGACCAACCAGGTTGAGTTTACAGAGATTCCTACTCAGAATGTGTCTCTGAACACTTTTGGGATGTTCTACAATTCAGAAAAATCCTTGTGACAACTATCCTGAAATCAAATGAAGAAATAAACACATGTCAAATTTTTAGCTCTTTAACAAAATAAGGTAACTGGCAAGATACCATAGGTTGGTCAAGGCATAATTTTAAAAGTCAGAAATGTATATGAAATAAATGAATGGTGAAATAAAATTTACAAATACCTTGACAACATTGCCATACTAGAAAACAATTAACTCTCCATCTAACACAAATGATTTACTTTTTCATTGGCAAGTACTTATTATCCTTACTATACACACCATATCTCCCAGGTATTTACAACTTACCATTATAAAATTTCTCCAAAGGCAACAAAAAGCTGTAATCTGCAAATCATAAAGATATTATAATCAAAACAATGCACAATATTATCTTGTACACAGATAATATGTTGTCTTTGGCCTTTGTTGCTTACCCCAAGTTATCTAAGAGTGATCTTCCTTGGCTATTTAAGTGCGTAAGTTATTCTGGAGATAGCTAGACCACCCCCGAGATAGTATCAGCTGGAGAAACCAGAACCTCTGCTCACATCCACCCCTTTTTCAAAGGTGCCAGTCAGGATGCTAAGTCCAACAGAACTTCTCTTTGGAGCTTCAGAGGAGCTGCTATTGTCTCAGAGGGCTCCAGAGGGCTCAAAGCAGAACTCAAGATAGATAGGTCATTCCCAAGGTCTAGAAGCCACAGGGAACTTCTATTCTTCAGAAGAAAAGTCTGTAGCTATTATAGAACCTTCTGGGTACCTGATACAAATTCTAGAAGTTATTTTACACAATGATTATTTATATTGGCATGGAAATATATTCTGTAAAGAGTGCCCAGAAGGAAAGTCTGGTTTGCCTCTCTATATGCATTCATTTCAACATTCTGTAATTCTACATGAAGTTGGTATCCTTAGGCTTTTGAAGAACTTGTATTGTGCCACCACTTTCCTCATAAATGAATGAAATAATCCTTTAGTGTTCTTTCATTTTATGTCTGTATAAGAATCAACAGTTTTTCTTTCTTTCAAAAATTCTTTTCTTGCATTAGCAAGAGGAAATCAGCTTCTTTCACATTATTTTCTCAGACATGCTATTTCTCCCTTCCCCACCCCCACGTGTGTGTGTTGTGGGAGTGGGGGGTAAGAGACTCTTGAATTTCATGAATAGCCAGTTAAAAACAATGTCTTAATCATTGCCAAAATATCAGATACTGTATTATGTTTATTGAGCCTAATAATTCAGTGTTCTCTTTAAAGACAAAAGAATTAGTTTGGCAAATGTCCAGGGAAGATAACGTAAGCCTTTCCAGCCACATAGTATCATAACACACCTATGCCTTTCACTTACTTGCCAACCAAGGATGATTTAATGTGTGTTTTAGTTGATGCAGCAAGGGAATTAACTCTCACTTAAAAATAGGAAGAAACAAGATTTTGTTTGGAATATTCCTTAGTAAAACCATAGCTGAACAGTGAAGTTCACTATCATAGACATATTTATAAAGCAAAGAATCAAAGAAATAACGATGCAATACTAATTAGTTTTAAACTCTGGTCTCCATCTTACCACTAACATAGCAATAATTGATTATTTTAAATTTATTTTATTTTATTTGCATGTGTACACACACATACATTAACATGCATGAATAGAGGTAAGATGAAACATAGATATCTATTTTCCTCTTCTACCATGTGGGTCCCAAGGATAGAATTTAAGTGCTTGGCTTGGTGCCAGGAGCCTTAAAATGCTTATCCATTTCTCTGGGCCTTTTTAAAGATTTGTTTGAGATTTTTTGAAGCTGGAAAGTACCAACCCAAGATTACACACAGAGCGATGCTGACTGAGTAAATAATTTAAATGGTAGCTACTCAGCTTTTGGGGACAGTCTAGAAAGTGCATCTATTTTAATTCTTTTTTCTGTCAACCTTTACTCTACAACTTTTGCATATCATTTGACAATGGCTTTGAGGAAGTTAACACATAAAGTCCTTTATACATCTACTCAGACCACATTCCTCTTGCAACAATGAATAGATTAACTTAGATAACATTAGATCCAGTGGTAGTGTTGGGGTTGAATGAATGCCTAGTGGGCACTGTAAAGTAGAAGAAACTGTCTCACTTAAAAAAACAAAACTGTAGATAAAAAATGTTTTGAGGCCGGGCGGTGGTGGCGCACGCCTTTAATCCCAGCACTTGGGAGGCAGAGGCAAGTGGATCTCTGAGTTCGAGGCCAGCCTAGTCTACAAGAGCTAGTTCCAGGACAGGCTCTATGAAACTACAGGGAAACCCTGTCTCGAAAAAAAAAATGTTTTGAAACAATTCAATAACCAAATTTTACCAATTTTAAAGTTTATATTTAGCTTTTGTTCACTCTTCCAAATCAACCCCCCCCCATTTTTGGGACATGATGCACACTCACTATGATCCACCCAACACTCCTTAACTGATGGGTGCAGTGGATTGTAATGAGATGGAAGACTGCAAGCAGTCAGGAGTCTCCAAGCAGACGTCTGCTTAGTAAATGAGTCAAGGTCATTGACTAATTCTTACAGTCATTAGATGGGAAAGAGAGGAACCTGGGAACCAAGCAAACATCACAGAGTCATAGACTTTCAGGCAGAAGTCAGTCAGAAATTCTGAGTAAGAGTATCGTTCTTCATCTACCACTTAATCTGTTAAGCGAGTAGTTCTAGGATGTCATATTGCTAAATTCTGATGCTACTGATCCTAAGGGGACAAGCTAAGTGTGGCATACAAAAGCATAACACTTCTCTCCATTCTGCCACAGAAAAGGGTTAATCTCAGAAAACAGCACCTCAGCTGGGAATGTGTTCCCGGTGTTTAGTCTCATCGTCTGACTTTACCTAAAACACTTTAGAAAGCATTACTCAATATATTAAGCTACTTCAGTGCCATTACTCTGATAAAAAATTTACCATCTGGCCTTCTTCATCCTAACACTTTTGTTTCTTTCCCCATACTGATTACAAACAAGAATCGCTTTCTGCATCTCTTGATTCTCCCATCACCTACATTAATAATTGCTTATTAATACATCTCATGAGCTAATGACATAGAATGCTTAGCAATGCAAATGACCCTGCTAGTACAATTGGAGAAAATGGTATAACTGCCGTGAATGAGCAGGGGACCTCTAATCACACACCATTAGTAGGACAGAAATGCGGAGTCCTGGTCTTAATGCTTCACAACAGAGTCTTGTGGGTGGGATTCCAGCGTGACTCACATCCTTCTGTGTGTAGCATTGGGTAATGAACAAGTAGATTCAGACTGCACTGGTTTTAAAATCCAACTATACGTGTGCTGCAGGGTATGTGTCTCTCACGTCCCATTATCTTATGGCAAGAAACACACCCCAGCATCCTCTAGAATATTCCTGGGCCAATTTTTACCAGAAGATTGCTGATACTTGATTCATGATAGTGTTGTGATGATAAAGTACCATCAGCAAAAGCAATTTTTGAAGAAAAGATTTATTTCGGTTTACCATTATAAGGAGGTAGACTCCACCGTAGAAGGGGAGGTATGGCAATAGTTGGAGAAAAGTATGGTAGAAGAAGCAGGAAAATGATTGATCACTTCTCCATCCACACATCAGAGAGGGAACAACGAGCAGTGAGCGTCTATAGCCCTCAAAGTTCTTCTTTCATTGACATACCTCCATCAAGGTACCACAACTTTGCCATCAACTGGGGACCAAGTGTTGAAATAAATGAAGAACAATTCTCATGCAAACCACCTTCCTTGATGTTAAAATACTTCTAGGGTGTTCGTGGGTTAAAATTGATTAAATTCTTTTGCTGTCATCTCTAGCCTAATATAAATGAAAAGAAGCCGTGGAGATAGCTCAGTGGAGAGGTTTTTCTCAACGATTTCCACATGATTTAAAGTCTTTAATCTTCTCTGTAGGCATTACTCCATCCCTTTCTTCCAGTTGGAGAGCACAGTTGTGATTGTAGAATGGGTGTGAAAAATGTATTTTTGAACCAAGACATATGATCACATGAATATTGCTTCCTCGTTTTACTTTAATAATGTAATATCTAATTATACTGCCTAGAATTGGTAGCAAAATGATTTTTGGTAAAAAGTGTGTTGTCTTTGCCCACCATATATTAGAAAATACGTAGAATACTTATTACTAATAAGATATTGTCCACAAAATTGTGAGAGACATGATGAAGAGAAGATGTATATCTTCATTTTCAAATTCATATATGGAAAGATAACTCTGGAGCCGTGATGAAGGGAATCTGAACCCTTGGAATGTGTCCTTTCCCTGTCCCATCAGTGTGATACTGGACAAATTCTTAACCTCACCAAGCTGGAATTTTACCGCCTCATAAGAGTTTACTGCGGATACATGTTAGGTTGCTACAGAATGAAGACGTAGAAGACCATGCTAATACAGATATGGGTTTTTGATCTCTTTATTAGTATGTTTTTAATGCTAACAAAAAAGAACAAATACAGAGAAAGAGGGCAACGGACCAAAAGGGAGACCGGACTGATGACAACATTGGAAGACATGTCAAAGACATCGACCTCAAGCACAAGGCTGGGAGTCCCATTTCCTCAGGTATAAAAGAGGAGGCTCTACAGGGAGACCCAGATTTAGGAGCAGGGTGGGGGAATGAACCAAGAGCTTCTGCTCGGTTCTGTCCTGCTCTCTTTGTAAGTCACATCGCAGAGACTTGGGTCTCAGGGGAGCTCGGTGACAGAGGTGTTCCAGGTGCCACAATCTGGGACTGTGTAATGTCTTCAGTAATGCGCTAGTTTAGAGAAGTACATGGCAGAGTTTGGTGACTTAAGTTTGGAAAGAGGACAAACATCGAGAGATAAAGTTGAGGCGGTTCACTAGAGGACTCTTGAAATGAGGAAGCAAGTGTTTAGAAAAAGGAGGAATGCCGGAAACAAGTCCTTAGTCAAGGAAAATGAAAGCTTCAAAAAGATTAAAAAAGAGTGACCAGGTAGGTGTGTCTGAAAACAAGGTTTTCCCTGAGGATGATGGTGATGGCTAAGCATTCACATCTTACTGTGTGGAGGTTCAGTTTCAGGTGACAGCCTTGAAGGTAAATCTCTGAAACATCACAGAGGCCTGGCATGGTGTAAATGAGAAACAAACAGGACTCGGGGAATTTGAGGGAGATGGTGAAATCACAGATGGGGTGGATAGGGAAGGTTGGGGTCTGGGAACCATCCTCATAATGCCTGCAGCATAGATGGAATTTAATTTTTATATTTATATAGGTTCATGTAATCAGAAAATGACAGGAAGGAGGGACAGGCAAGAAAGCAGATTGTTCCAACCTCGCATTAAAAGCTCATCTATTACTTTTCAAGCCCTATCATAATGCTAGCCCTCCTAGCCCCCAGGACGCAGGAGCCCTGTGAACTAAGTTACAGAGTTAGTGGGATGTGCAGAGCACAGGATTCTCAAAAAGTAAGCTTCTGAGTCTGTCTACAAACCATCATGATGTAGACATTACTCACACACTTCTACATGGCAATGTAAGTAGATGCATTGTTTCAGACCCAGATATATTTCTTTATTGACATAGACAATAAAAAAGTTACAGATCAGTGTTTGCTGAGTTCAAGTTAGCATTCAATTCTGTTGCCATAATTAATGGCATTAATATGGGCCTCTTTCTATCTTCTTCTCTAATTAAGTCACTTATTACAAATCATTGAATGGATTCTTGACAGAATATATTTCTTTGCCTCTATGGCCTTTGTCTAAGAGCCCCAACTCAATGGTGCATCGTGTTTTGCATTTGAACTTGAAATGTATGTTAATATGATAAAGAGGCTTCCCTGTAGTGTTCCCACAAGCTGCTTCTCATTGAGTTAAGTACTTCTTCAGGGGGCTGAGAATCCATTGATTTCGAATCAGCAAGTATATGAGATTCTTAGACCATATTGAAAAATGAAAAATTGGACTCCTCATCACTTTTTCCCAAGAGGAAAAGGCTGCAGTCAGCAGAGCTAATGGAAAAAAAAACCTACCAATGAAAAATACAGAAACCCAGCAACAGCAGGTAGAAGAATTAGTCACGGTTACTCTGAAATACACAAATTTACCTCCAATATTCTGCCAAAAACACTGAATGATTTAATACAACATGTTATTTTAACTTTACAAACTACGGGTTTTGAGGTT
This sequence comes from Arvicola amphibius, assembly GCF_903992535.2. Taxonomy (NCBI): domain Eukaryota; kingdom Metazoa; phylum Chordata; class Mammalia; order Rodentia; family Cricetidae; genus Arvicola; species Arvicola amphibius. The sequence continues at coordinate 56,644,029 of NC_052060.1, forward strand.
TTCTTTCCATTATGCCCTTGTGTTTTCTTGACTTTCTTACCTGGTTCCAGTTTCCCAAGATATTTGTAGGGGATTGCATTTTTCAGAGGCCCATGCCAAGATTTACCCACATGAGTCCTATTGACCTTGGTTGGAGCCACAAGGCAAAATCTCTACTCCTTACTATAAAATGAACTTGCTATTTGCAGCCATATTTTCATCTGGTTTTGCTATCCCACATATGAAAATTATTTCTCTGGAAGGCTTGATTTACTTCTATTAATTATTATTCAAAAATATACCCTGAGAAACAATTGTAGCCAAATACCAAGCAAATGAAAACAGATGGTGGTATAATCTAGAGGAAGGATTTGGCCCAGGAGGGTAAGAGAAAAATATATAATACAAACAGAATTTTCCTTAATTGCCTTCAGTAAGTCAACATGCATAGTGACTACATCTTTTCTCATATCTCTCCTCATTTTAAAAATGTTTATATTCAAAGTGTAGGATATATAAAACATGGTCCAGAAATTAGATCACAAAAATAAAGTTTTTGCTTCCTTGATGACAGTTCCTAGTTCCCTGCTAACAAGGTAAACTCAAGGAAAAATTCACTAAGTGAACTGGGGAAACTATAACATCTGAACGATAAAAGTGAGTTTGAAAATTGCTTGTTGTTTTTAAACTGAATTACTCATTAAAAGTTTTCCTTAGAGCTGAGCGTACAGTCTGGGGACAGAATGCCTACCCAGCATGCCTGAGGTCCTGGTTCCAATTCCTAGCACCACTCAGGCATTAGGCTGCTGACATCTGCAGAAGCTGCTTTAGCCACATCTGTCCGTCCTCTGCCACGAAGATCGAGACGACCGTCCGGCTTCATCCGCTCCCTTAAACAGCACATGCAGAAGGAGACAAGGAGTTTATCTGATGACAAGGCTTTTCATCGTGTGAGGAGGGCCTGCCCTTGTTCCCATTGAAAGTCACTGAAAGTGCCCTGGGATGAGGGACAGCTCTGAAAAAAGCAGTCTCCCCTGTGCAGAATGAAGATGTGAGGTCAAGTTCACCAGATTTTAATCATTCTCAAGTACCTCCACCTGGAAAGCAAAGTTCAGGATCCCCATGAGAGAATTCACTCAACATCCCCTAAGACCCTTTTCAGCACAGATTTCCCTCCACGCTTAACGCCCCAGATGGAAACTTGAAACATTTGAAAAAGTGTTAGAAAGTAATCAAACATCAAAGTTAAAGTGAATTTTTACAAACAGCACTTAGGCAAACTAAATTTTAAAACCACTTTTGGCACATTTCTTTGGTCTCCTCCATTCAGTTTGCCAGAAGTCACTGATTTAAAAAGGTTATGCAAATGTATATATATTTCCAATGTATCATTTATAGAGAAAATACTTATGTAAATAAACCTTTGGAAAAGCTAGGTTGTTATAATTAAAGCACAAATGTGGTTGTATGGGAAATATTCTTCTTTTGGTTTAATACTATGTTTTAAGAAGTTATTTAGATACATTTGATATAAAAAATTTTATGGATACATTAAATACTATAAACACTAAATTTCCCATAGTATTGTAAAAAGATATGACTTCAACTAACTGTCATATTGCCCCAAGTACAAAATTATAATGAGTGCCCTTTCTCTCCTATCTTTACAACATTTTGTGTGTGGGGGGGGTGGGTGGGTGGGTGGGTGGGTGGGTAGGAGTGTGTGTGTGCGTGTGTGTTGTACATATTTGTACAGGTAGGCAATCCAATGAATTGCCTTCCTCTGTCACCCCTAGCTTATCTGCTTAAGAAGGGATATCTGGCTAGACTGGCCAGCAAATTCTCAGTATCCACCTACCTCTGCTCCTCAGTGCTGGTGTTATATATACCAAAGCCCTGCCTGGCATTTTGATAGTTACTGAGGATACAAAATCAAGTCTTCATGCAAGATGACCAAGTACTATGACTCAATGAGCTATCTCTCTAGCCTAGATATTTTTCTGATACTAATACATCCGAGCAACCTCTGTCTTGCTGAGCTTCCTATGTTGAGTAATCCCAGAGTTATTGATACATGTCACCTGTGCTGTGGTCACATCTGGCCAGTTGCACATGCTCCAAAAGTCAATCTTCAACTTCCATTCAGTGTTAGAAATGAACCACTGGCATAAAAAAATATATATTGTATCAAATTAATGAGAACCTCTACCTGAAGACTACACTAGTGTTGTTATGGGGCTATTGGGTGAGAGCTGTTCCCTTAGGGGTACGATAAGCTCATTCCATGAGCCAGACAAAGATTGTACGCCCTGGAATGAGGATAAACCAACGAGAAGTGACAGAGATGACAGCCAGATCTCAGACCAGGGATCTGAAAGTAGCATCTTTCCTCCCCACTCCTCTCCAAGTAGAAGTAGGAGAGAAATTGAGGGCCCCCAAACAGAACATAATGGTGACAGACCTGAGGCCACCAAAATGCCAACCAACAGAGAGCTAAAGCGGAGAATCTGAGGCTTATGGACAGGAAGTAACACTTATAAACTGTAGGCAGGAACTCTGATGGAACTTCCGTCTTCCCATTCCTTAAGAGTCAAAGTAGAGATCATAAAAGTCTCTACTTGCTGCTGGACACAACATAACAGTTACAGATCTGAGGGATCTGAGGGCAGCTAAGAAATTAAAATAATTTACAGACTGAATGGCAACAGGAAAACCTACTGCCACCAACAGAAAAAAAGAACTAAAATGAAAGACTTTATTAAAACAAACAAACAGCTACAATCAAGAAGACGGGAGGAGCTCCAAAGATAACAGGACGTTTTATAGGCTCCCAGGGGCCAGTTCTCTGGCCAGTCATATTGTAATAGCTGCAGTATCTTGGAAGTGAGAATGAAGAGCCACCTTTCTTAAAGGGCTAGTCCCTGTTTTCCAAATCAGCCCAAGTTCTTCTGACCCCTTTTTACTACTTTTCTCCAGCAATTTGAATTTTAAATGAACTAAATACATTTTCTTTTCTGCCAGACATCCCACCTGAAATGCTGGCTGAACTTTGCAAATTTCTTCAGCCCCTATTTGATAGAATTTTTTTTCCGTGAGTGTTCTGCTCCACTTACTGCGTGTGGAGTGCTTGCCATCATGTATTTACCTAGGAATTTCAAAGAACTTTTAAAGAAAATACAGGCTAAAAGCCTGTAATATCTAACAAACTATTAAATATGATGTACAGTTGCAAGACGACTGGACAGAGGGCCTCAAAGGTGTCTGAAGCCTTTCCATTTACTGACCAAGAGCTTCAAAGTGGTTCTCAGAGTCTAGATTACAGGACTGCTTGTGAATAATAACCAGGAAATGTGCTCAACCATCTTAATTTGATACGTTCTGTGCATATTTATTAACCACCTACTATGTGCTTGGCCTAAGGTCACTGCAACCTAAGTAGCCATTTCTTCACTAGTAAAAATCAAAAGCAAAACTCCAACTGGCATTAGCTCCTCCTGCAGGTGTGTTTGGACTCCTATGCTCCCCTAGCCTGAGCTATTTCACCTCAAGATTTTGCTATTTTTGTGTTTGTGTTGTCTCACTAAGCCCACTGGCTTGCAATTGTTTAAAGTAATTCTCTCCTATAATAACAGTAAATCATTCTTGAAGTCAAAATCTTGTCTTATTTTATGTTATTATGTAGTTAATGCCTCTGAATAGAAACTTTTCTTCCTGTAAAGGAACTCAAATGATTCAGGAAGCTCACACTATTTAGCAAAGTTCAAGAAGTTTATTAAAAGGTTCACAAAGCCCTACCTAAGGTTATATATATATATATATATATATATATCATATATCATATATCATATATATATATGACTCTTCAGTTGAGCTGCAAGTTGGAGATCAAGAAAAAAAACTCCAACTTTTGTGAGTTGTTACTCATGCCAGGGTGGGATTTTCAGTGACATCACTATCATCCATGTTCCTGTAAGTATCTCCAATAAATTTTTTGGCTCACTGTGTTAGACACAAGTGCAATCGTTTCTTTGGCTGTAATTGGGCCTTCTCTGGGGTGAGTAAATGTTTCTTCATATTTTTTCCAGGAAAAGGTACACATATCTCTTGCCATGATAAAATACAATGTCAACAAAAAATTAGGGGGAAAAAAGATTTGTTTTCATTGACAATTCCAGCCTATACTATCACTTTGAGAAACTCACAGAGGTAAGCACTTACGACAGCTGGTCACATCACATCCATAGTCAAACGTGGAGAGAAATGAACCCATGCTCGCTTGTTTGTGCTCAACCTGTCCACTACACTTAAACAGTTGAAGATCCCCACCTAGAGAATGGTAGCACCCGAGGTCTTTCTTGGGTCTTCCAACATCAATTACCCATGTGCAATCAAAATAATTCCCCATGGAAATGCTCACAAGCCAGTCTGATTTAGTCAGTTTCTTATTTTCTAGACTGTGTCCAGGTAACTGAAATAACAATCAGAACTAAATGCTGAAACTAGATCGGAGGTCAGTTTCCTGACAACAGTCCTTTCCCACTACCTGGAAAGCACATCATTAACACAGAATGTTAAAATAAGTGTGCTGTGCACTAATTTAAGCCTGCTTTTAGAAATGGACCTAAGTAACACATTCAGATGAGAAATTTAATATTAATGTTTCATGTACTGTTTTTGCTTTTCTTTCCCTTCAGAATGAGAGCTAAAACAAGGTCAAGAGTTTTATTGGGAAGTGAATGGTTTGGGGTTTTGTTATTGCTGCTGTTTACCAAATTATAATTTAAAAACTTCTATTTAATCACTAAAACTTTGCAAAAGATTGCTTCTGCTCTACACAAATGAAATTACCTGAGATAATTAACTACATCATCTGCATATTCAGCCCATGGCTATTTAAAAAACTACTTCAGTCATTATGTGGCTTTTCCATTTGGTTTAACAGAAATTCCCAAGATAGCTTTAAAGTTATTTGGAGCTGTTCTCTTCAACATAACTGTAAGTTCATTTATGGAAGTGAGATTTTTGTTGTTGTTGTTCTGTTTAGAAAATATTTTCCTCAGAGCTGAGAGTTGATCAGTAGAAACAAAGCAATTATCAACAGTCTCTAAAAGAGCGCAGGAATTCTGCCTGGGTCTTCTTGGAAAGGGCTCTTAAGAACTGAAGTGATTGAAAACACCAGCTGCATCCCCTGCTTCTCTTTGTCTCTTTGTTATAAACCTGGGGATAGAATGCAGGGTCTCACACATCCTGAGCAAGTGCTGGGTCATTTTATTTTATTTTATTTTATTTTTATTTTATTTTATTTTATTTTATATGGGACAGAACCTCACCATTTTGCCAAATGTGGCCTTGAACTAACTCTAGCCCAAGCTGGCTTTGAATCTGTGATTCTTCTGCCTCTGAGGATCCCAAGTACTTGGGATTACAGACAACTGCCAACAGGTCTAGTCTGTTTGTTTTGCTTTTGAGACAAGGTCTCCCTATATTGCCTAGGTGGATCTCAAACTTGAGATCTTTCTGCCTCAAGTTCTGGGATTATGAGTGCTGCACTCTGCCAACCTGCTTTCAATTAAGCTACTCTGTTTCCCAAGCCTCTCAGTCTGTTTCTCAATTAGATGCCATGCTGTGAAGCTCTGCCTTCTTGCTTCATGCAACCTGTGCCCCGTACATCTATCCCTGTCACAAGCACCATGAACCAGTTTCTAGAAGTGACATTACAGCTAGACTGTTGAAAAAAAGTTTTCTCTTTCTGATTGTTGTCAGGTGAGAAGACCCAATCCAAATGCAACTGGCTCTTTTTACTGACTCCTTTTTTCTTCAGTCTTCTCTCTCTCTCTCTCTCTCTCTCTCTATATATATATATATATATATATATATATATATAGACACATATATATACACACATTTATATATATATATTTATATATATACATTTTTTACACACACACACAGAGAGAGAGAGAGAGGAATCCCACATCAACTCTGTAGATGGTTTTTGGTAAGCTTGCCATTTTTACTATGTTAATCCTACCTATCCATGATTATTGGATATCTTTCAATTTCTGATACCTTCAATTCCTTTTTTTAAAGACTTAAAGTTTTTGTCATACATGTCTTTGATTTGTTATACAATGGAGTATTATTCAGGGGCAAAAACAAAACAAAACAAAAAACAATGACCTCCTGAAATTTGAAGGCAAACTGATGGAACTAGAATGAAACCATTCTGAGTGAGTTAACCCAGACCCAGAAAGAAAAACATGGTATGCACTCCCTCATAAGTGGATAATAGGAGTAAAGTATAGAATAATCAGTCTACAGTCCATGGCCTAAAGAGACTAGGTAACAAGAAGGGCATAAGGAAGGATTCATGGATTTCCCTGGGAAGGGGAAATAGAAGAGATATCCTGGGTAAACGGGGAATGTGGGTGGGGGGTGGGGGGTTGGGAACTTGAGGGAAAAGTTTGGGCGGGCAAGATTTGGGAGGCAGGTTGGTGCCAGAACAGAAGGGGTGAGTAACAAAAGAGATGTCTTGATGGGGGAACATTTCAGGGTTAGGGAGAAACCTGGCACCAGGGAATTGATGTGGGATTCCCCTCTATATACTGTGAATACCATTGGTTATATAAAGAAACTGTCTTGGTCCTGTGCAGAGAATAGAGGTAGGCAGGGGAAACTAAATTGAATTCTGGGAGAAAAGAGGCAGAGTCATGGAGAAGCCATGTAGCCCCACAGGAGACAGACGTCAGAACCTTGCCAGTAGGCCACAAACCTCGTAGTAAAATATAAAAAATAATGGAAATGGGTTACAGTTTCTGTGTGATTATTTCAGGGCTAAGTGACGGGGAACTAACTAGTGGCCTCCTTACAACAAGGAATCCCCCCAGGAATCCACATGGATGACACCAGCTAAGATTCCTAGAAATAAGAGGGTACCTGAACTGGCCATCTACTGTATTCAGATAGGTGACTGCCATAATTGTCATCAGAGATACTCTATCCAGTAACTGATGGAAGCAGTTATTTAGTAAATATTTGATGGTTCACAAACAATAATAATAAAATATAGAAGCTAGACCAAAAGCCATTTGCTTGGTAGTGTTAAAGTTGCTGCATTGGCTACTACATAGCAGCTAAAACAAATTCAGCAAAGCTATTTGCAAAACCGTAGGTGCACCTTAAAACATAAAATCGAATGCTTACGTCTATAAAACTATATACAACATGAAAGTATTTATATAAACTTCAGCCTAAGCAGCTTTATGTTGTATGTTGGCTTAGGCCTGCACCCTGGACAAGAAAACACTCTCTATATACATGCAACTATGATTACATGTATGAGTTAAAAACTTATGTATGCATTTCTGTAGGTAGGTAGCAAAATAACTGCCAGAGTTTGGTGAGAAAGCAGAATATTTTGGTCTATGCAAAATAAATACACAAATGTATTCTTAACTATTGAAATATTGGAAACAACAGAGGAAAAGGGTTGCGATGCGCCCGCACTCTTTGGCTCACTGTGGAAGCAAGTGCTTGGGTACTGATGACGTACACAGTTGTATATTCAGTTTTCTTCTCAGAATTCTCAGGGTCTTTGGAAGTCAGATTTATGTTTATCACTTTGCCTCAAGCTTTGCGGTTTAGGAGAGATTCTATTTTAAAGGGTTTTTTTGTGGTTTTTTTTTTTTTTTTTTTTGAGAAGATTTCTGAAATCTTCCAGTTCATCTTTGAGAAATGAATTTGGTGACTGGTGTTGATATCTTTCAGTCTGAAGTGACAGATAGATAGCTGATACATGGGTGAAAGGGAAAGCAGGACCAAGTATGGAAAAGAGGTATTCTGTCTGACTCCCCTTGCCCTCGCCACTTTCTTACAAAAAAATACAACTGTGTTGATTTTCATTATTTTTTGCCTAATGAGACACAACCTGATATTTAAGCACGGTCCTCCTCTGTGATCCACCCCAACTGCCTAGACCCAGCAAAAATGTGGACAAATGATGGGTAGCCAGGACGGTTTTTAAAGGGGCATTTTCTTCTGCTGGACACACAAAAACGTTTGGAATAAGGTTTTGATAAAAAAGAATACTAATTTTCATTGCATGACATATTTTGATGTATTCCGAATGTATTCCATTTCAAAGCAGCTCTTCTGCGAAGTGGAAGCAAAGGCAGAATGAGCAACAGTTGGTGCTGGATGCACACTGAGTTACCAGTTTTAAATCTCCTCAAAACGCAGCAGAGCGATCTAAAAGAGCAAGAAGCATAGTTGCTTTTTAAAAACTATATATTCTTGGTAGCTTCATTTACTAGACTCAAAAATATGAAAATTTATACTACACACAAATTTGGCTATAGCTAGTTTCTTTCCCAATTGGCTAATACAAAAAATATTAAATCCTTGTATTTATCCATTAAATGCTTTGTCAACACTTATTTTTAAATTGTTTGACAGCTTGGCATTTAACATCAAGATATATTTAAAATGTTTAAGAACTCGTTCAGCAATATTCTATGAATCAACAACATTTTTATTAATTTTTGACATATTTTTATGTTAAGCCTTTGCCCAGACTTACCATAAGTACCTTTGAAATATGCAAGAAAATGTGAATTTGCCTTGTGAGTTGATGTCAAATAATCTTATGTGCTGGAGTTACAGACTGAAAGAGGGTGTGCCTTGCTTAAGTCATGTTTATTTCAAGTGCAGAAGCTACAGAAATGAATCTCTGCTTGTCCATAAGTACTTCTTTGAACCATATTCATGTCTTTTTTTGAAGCCATTCTTACTTTGCGATGGGAAACCACACATATGTGTCTGTGTGTGAGTCAGAGAGAGACAAAGATTAGGTACCTATACTGACTGCTCTGTGTCAACTTGACACAAGCTACAGTCATGAGAGAGGAAGGAGCCTCAGTTGAGGAAATGCATTCATATGATCCAACTGTAGCTCTGTAGACCAGGCTGGTCTTGAACTCACAAACTTCTGCTTTCCTCTGTTTTTCCGTGTGCTAGGATTAAAGGAGTAAACAGCCAATAACTGGTCCAGCTTGAGACCCATTCTATGAGAGGGATCCCACTCCTGACAATGCCATGAAGGCCAGAACCCAGAGGCTGGATAGTTTAGAATCCTAGGATAGAACCGAACGTAGAATAAAATGATTCCTAATGATACTCTGCTATATTCATAGATCATTGCCTAGCCCAACTGTCATCAGAGACCCTTCACCCAGCAACTGATGGAAACAGATGTAGAGACCCACAGCCAAACATTAGGTAGACCTCGGTTAGTCCTGCAGAAGATAGTGAGGAAAGATTATGGGAGCCAGAAGAAACAAGGGCACCATGGGTAAACACACAGAGTAAACTGACCTGGGCTCATAGGGGCTCACAGGAACTGAACTGCCAACCATAGAAATTGCATAGGATTGATCTGGGCCCTCTGCATATGTATTGTAGTTGTGTGGCTTGGTTTTATGGGATTTCTGGCAGAGGAAAAGGGGTCTGTCTCTACTCCTGTTGCCTGTTCTTGGGACCCTTTCCTTCCGCTTAGTTACCCTGTCTGCTCTTAATAGGCATGGGGGTGCAACTTGATATGCTATGACTGATTAATATACTTTGGAAGGCCTGTACTTTTCTGAAGGGAAAGGAGAGGGAGCAAGCAGAAGGACTAGGGGTAGAGACTGGGAGTAGGGACTGAGAGGAGAAAATGGAAGTGAAACTGTAATCAGCTGGGGGAAATTAATCAATTGATTAGTAAATATTTTTTTTAAAAAAAAAAGTGGCTGTAAGGCATTTTCTTAATTAGTGATCAATGGGGAAGTGTCCAGCCCACTGTGGGAGGTGACATCCATGGGCTGGTGATCCTAGGTTCTATAAGAAAACAGGCTGAGCAAAACATGTGGAGCAAGCCAGTAAGCAGCATCCCTCCATGGCCTCTGCATCATGCCCTGCCTCCAGGTTCCTGCATATTTATGTTTCTGTCCTGATTTCCTTCATTAATAAACAGTGCTTTGGAAATGAAAGCAAAATAAGCCTTTCCCTTCCCTACTTGCTCTTTGGTCATGGTGTTTTGTTACAGCATTAGTAAACTTAACTAAGACAGTAAATGAAGACTTATATTCAAGAGAACCTAAGGTAATTTTAAAGCATGAAATTCAGGTAGAAGTTTGCAATAATGGTTATTTCTCTGCTAAAGGAGCTTTGCTGTTGTGTTTATGCAAGGCTGACTTTAAGTGAATGTTCACAAAGAATATCACTAGTGTTTGCTCATCATTTTATTACACACCCCCATATCCCCAGTACTCAAGTACACTGTCGTGTGCCCCTTGTTAGCAGGCAATCCGTGATGGAAGCTTGAATATTATTTGTTCCTCCAAGTGTGCACAGTGCCCTTCCATTCATTCATGCTCAGGATACCCCTTTCCCTAGTATGTCCTTGGAGATGACACACGATCTCTTTGTGGCAGTTTGAATTCTCTGAAATCATTGGTTACATAAATGAATGGAATGTTTAGTTTAAAAGCCCAGAAGAAAAATGAGGGACAGGATAAATTCAGAAAAAAAAAAAAAAAAAACAGAGAATCCAAGGCAGGAAGAAATAAAAGAAAACCCCAGAGATGAATCATAGTAAAGAGAAGGCTGTACCGTCATTTGCAGAATACATAGACCTCTTTTTATATACCAAAATATTAAGTCCTTTTGATATGTTCCCAAAACATGAGAATCCAAAATTGACTCTTCCTCATGAATTCAACCATTAGCATTTCATGAGCTTCTGCACACTCTCCGTGAATCTTCCCTGGGTAACATTAGTTATCGAGACACTTGGCGTTTTATCACAGCATGCACGAGTCACAACACAGACATCTCTGCCCTCAAAATAAATGGATATTGAACTCTGAATAAAACATGCCTCTTTCATCTCCATCCTGTCCTCTTTCTCAGTCTGTGTTCGCTAGCCTCCAGGTATTCTGCATCCCAGCTTAAATAGGAATGGACCAAGGAGATGTCTTGAGAAGCAGCAGTTTCCCAAGGGGAACACGGCTACCTCTTGCTACCTGGAGTTCTTTCCAGGATGCCAGCTCATTTCTGAACTACACTTCCTAAGCTTAATACTATAATTAATTTTTCTAAATGAAATTGTTTTTTATTTCCTTGAACATAAATGTCAATCAGAAAGGCTTACTTCTAAAAGAAACTGTGGAAATGCCTTCGTCTAGTGTAGACCTACTTTGTTTGGACTGCCAATGGTTATTAGACGGTCACAGTTTTATGCATGCCTGGTTTCTTGCTCCCACACAAAGAACACACTATCAGATGGGTAGAATGGACAATTTGTCCCATTTTCTAAGTCAGGAAACTAAAATAGGAAGCCACTTGCTAAAGTACAAGGAAAGTCACCAGAGCAACTGTAGTAAGACCTAGACCTCTGAACATTTTTATGCATGTACCTAGGTAGATTTGTTAATTAAGCACTTGTGATAAGCCATATGCTTCCCATGGTCCTGCAAATGCCCTCCATTCCATAACTAGATACAAATACATAAATAATTGATGAGCAGCCTCCAAACACTACACAGAAACATTAAAGTATACTATCAAATGTCACACTACTTCAAATGAAACGAAAGCTGTCCCTGTGTTGACTTACTTGTTCTATCATCTGTCATTGTTATTGGCTCCATTTGCCAACATAATGAATTCCATTTTAATTGCAACAAACCATCAACTTCGCAAATACAGAAACACAGCACATGTAAAATCATAATTTTAGCTCCAATCAAAATGCCTAGAAATTGTAGCCATTGAGCCTCGTCCTGAGAGGATGAGCTAGTTGCATCCCCGTTCGCTGACACTTCTTCACGGCACTCAGAATGAATCAGCTACTCTTCAAGATGATACTCAGTGCTGTTCGAAAGGAGGCAAAAGTTGCCAGTCCCCAACTCATGGGTATCCCTCAGCAGTTCATTCAGGATTTGCTGATCTCTTGCTGCCTTCTGGGAGGCTAAATCTTAAATGACACACACATGCATTGTATATAGATATTTATATTGCATTTAATCCTTAATTTTTAATATCTCCAAGATGGATAGATAATGGATACTTTATATAGAAGCCAGAATTTCACACACAACCTGAAAATAAATAGCTACAAAAGAATACACACACATATTAGACACATAATCCATATGATACTATCTCTTAATTAATCTGACATTGTTCCTCAAGAGAACATCTGAGTGGGTTAGATCACTTGGAAATCTATACTGCTCCAGCTCTAATATTAAATACTATCTCTTAAAAAGGAAAGATCATTTTCAAATAAACGCTCCTATATAACAAATTCAGTTGGCAGTGTCTCACAGACAATGGCCAAGTGTGTCAAAGCCATCACAGAAAATGCACAAGCAGTAGAAGGAACGTCCATATCCTGAGACATCTACAGGGCCCCAGTTTTGCTATAGATAGTAAATAGTTATTGGTGTTATCCCTGACAAGTTCATGTTTTCCTTGATTCTGAGTCATGTAATATGATTCCGAATGATGTAGTATTTAAAGTCATACTATGCTTACTTGAAAATTGTACTGCACTAATTAAATATCTTTGCAGTTCAAAGCATATGTATTGTGTGCAAGCATTAAGTAGTTTAATAAAATTTTTTATTGGTTCTTTCATGCTTAAAAAAAAGTGTTTCAAAACAAAAACTTCTTGACTGGGTGTCCATCAGTTTATTTCACACTCTTGAAAATACACAAAGGTTAAAAAAAAAAACTACCAAATTTGTCTCAGAGGAAAAACCACCAATTTGTCATTAATCAAGGACAAGGGAAGCAGAGTAAGCATTCTATAGGACAAACCAAGACGCAGACTTCCTTTCCACTGTGACGGCTCAGGGCTGCCAATCCATGCTGTGGGGTAATGCTCTTGTAACTGTAAAGATTTGTCACTCATATTGGTTTAATAAAACACTGATTGACCAGTAGTTAGCCAGTAGGAGAATTCTGGGAAGAGGAAAGGCAGAGAGATGCAGTCGCCACTCAGATACAGAGGAAGCACAATGAAAATACTGCACTGAGACAAGGTACCAAGTCATGTGGCTAAACGCAGATTAAGAATTATGGGTTAAGTTATAAGAGCTAGTTAATAATAAGCCTGAGCTAATGAGCCAAACCGTTTATAATTAATATAAGCCTCTGTGGGTTTCTTTGGAACTAAATGGCTGTGGGACCAGGAGGTACAGAAGTCTCCATCTACAAAGTCAGGCACTGTGTTGTCTATGACCCCTTGGTTTATCCTGGACCAGTCACAAAAACAAAGTCAAGGAGAAATCCATGGATCAAAGGAAAGCAGAGACCAAGATGGGGAAATACTTAATACAGAAGATGCCTGCCAATCAAAAGGAGGCAAATTGTGTTTTAATGAAATAAATATATGTTTGATTCAACCATTAGGGGTCTGTCGTTGCTCCATCACAGCAGTTTGTCCTAAGTACTGAAAATAGCTGCTGTAAAACAAGATTGTGTAAGGCGTTCATTGATTAAATCTGGAAACAAATCCATTATCTGAAGCCTATTCTTTCACATTTCTTTTCAAAATGTAGAATTTTTGTAACACTAGTACTAGTCTGGCCTTTCCATATTACAGGACAAGAAACATCGGAGAATGAATAAGTGAGATTTCCTAGAAATCCAAAGATACGGTAGTCTGAAATGTAGATACGAGGTACCAAATCTAGCACAAGGTTTGAAAGAATGGCCACAATAAAGTTTTGGCCTCTCATTTACTGTGAGTTCAGTAGAGTCCAATCTCAAGACACAGATGATATTTCTCAGGGATCCTAAGGAGGATTAAAATACAATGACCGTGGTCAAGAACACAGGTGACCCACAACTTTACTGGATCTCTTTTGTTCACTACCAAAGACACATGTTTTTCAAATACAGAATCTCTGAGGAAGGTTGTAATAGTAATATCAGTTTTAGGAGCTAAAAACAGCCCAGCACAGTTGATGAGGAAAACATGGCAATGTAATAAGTGTGGATCAAAAGATAATTGGACCTAAAAGTCTTTCAAACATGGTTCAATTGGTAGAGAACCCCCAACATTTAGGAAGCCCTAGGTTCAATCCCTCAACACTTCATAAACCAAATGTGGTAGGTGCACATCTGTAACACCAGTGATCCAGCGTGGGTGCAGTAGAATAGTAAGTTCAAGGTCATCTTGGCTAAACAGAAGTTCAAGGCCACCTCGGGCTACACGAGACACTGTCTCCAAAAGAAAAACATTCAAAGTGATGGGGAAATTTTGTAAGAGCTTCTTATTTTATGACTCTGGATTATTTTGAGGAAATAATTAAAAGCTGCTTCCCAGTGCTCCAAAAGTAAATCTGTTTCATAGCTAATGGGAAAAGTCCCTGAGGCTAACAGTGATGCAAAGACACTCTGAGATACTATGAACTGCAATACAAAGCAGTGACTTTACTGCATGCGGTGCTGTGTGGATGCTTTTTAGAGAACGCTGTTCACAAACACAGATTTGAAGAACAGAATGATGCATCGGCCTCCACAACCCCTACAAACATCTCTGACAAAAGCAAAGTGCACTTGCTGTTAAGAAAATAACTGCATCTAATATAATAACAGGATTCCTTTGTAGTCCCCAAATGCTTTCCTTCCTGTGCTAAGGAAATCTTCTCAGAGGCCCTGTCAAAGGGAGGTGTCTCTTTAGACCATTTTCCTGGGGTGCTTATGTTTCAGACTCCTACAGAAGGAAAAGCCCTGCGCAGATATGATCCTTAAAAATGAGCAGGTTGACTGCTTTTGCCTACTGTGAACATGAGAAGTGGGATTTAGAATTTAGTCTATTATAGTTCCTTGAAAGAATTTTTTCTTGGCCTGAAATAAAACACACAAGAACTCATTAGGAATGGATGAATACAAAGTAGGAATTAAAAGGGATATCCCGTTCTTTTCAGATTTAGCTTAAATATATTTATGTATACAAGTTTTGAGTGATATTTTTAAAATTAATCCATACACACGGTGTGTTAGGGTTTTCATTGCTGTGAAGAGACACCATGACCACAGCGATTTTCATAAATGAAAATATTTAGTTGAGGGTGTCTCACTTACAGTTTTAGAGGTTCAGTCTCTTACGATCATGAAGGGAGCATGGCGGTGAGCAGACAGACACAATGCTGAAGTTGGGAGGGCTATATCTTGCAGGCTACCCGAAGTCGACTGACTGTCATACTGAGGGAAGCTTGAGAATAAGAGACCTATGCGTCTACACTTCCCCCAACAAGACCACACCTACTCCAGCAAGGCCACACCTACTCCAACAAGGCCACACCTACTCCAACAAGACCACACCTACTTCAGCAAGGCCACACCTACTCCAGCAAAGCCACACCTACTCCAGCAAGGCCATACTTCCCAATGCCACCACTCCCTTTGGGGGTCATTTTTCTTCCTAACCATCACACATGGAATGTAGCAGAAAGTCGAACCAGCAACCCTAATTTGGAAGTGAGAAAGAAGAGTAGTTACCTAGATAGTGTGTCTTCTGGTCTGGCATTTGCTTTTCCTGCCTTGAAGAGTCTGTTGTCTTAGTAATTGCTGTAAATAAAGATTTAGAGACGCCTCTCCTGTTCGAATTAGGTAAAAGTTCAGACCTTAGAGAGAAGAGCGTCTTGGCACATTATGAGTTATTATCTACTAAGTCTTTCAACAGGAAGCCCCCTTAACCATCTTGTCCCTTCTAGATGCCAAGTTTTCGCCCTCCTGCCCAGAGTTTCCAGGCCTCCCTCCATCTCAGCTAGCAGTCGAATCTAGCTGTTGGCTTTAAGCAGCACTAGGAAACAGATGACTTGGAACTTTTTATTCCAGCCCCAGTTTTCTTGAGAAGCCCAGACAGGACCAGCTGAAACCTACCTGACATCTCCAATTTAGCATTTGGTAAGCATCTCAGATGTAAAAGGCTAGAAATGAAACTTATTTCCTCTAAATAACAAGACCACACCTACTAGGAAAGACCACACCTAAGAGGAAAGAACTTCACTCACCCTCTTTGTACCCCAGCGCACAGCACTGCAATTTCTCTTTCTTGCTCCGTATTCTGTCCCTGTTTTAAAGTGTTTTCTAGATCAGAACTAGGTTTGTTGCTATCTGTCAGCAGCAAAGCCCTGGCTATAAGTACACTGGCAGAAATAAAAGGTCTTCATAACTGTTCCGACCCAGCATCCCCTCCAGTCTACACACTTCAGCTCCCACCCTCAAGTCTGTTTTTTTCATGCTTCTCTATTATGGAACACTGTCTCCCAGCCATGACCGAGAATGGAGCTCAGGAGTCCAACGTTTCCCCAAGAGTTAGACAGTTAATGGTTGGTAGAAGGAAGGGCACATCTGGCCACATCCTTCTCCAGAAACTATAGTTAACAATTATTGAGAGAGTGATCTTTTCTTTCTGTGATAACAACCAAACTGAACTTGTGCTTGTTCCTGAAAGTAATTCCTCATCTGTGGCCCTGTCAACAACCTAACCAAAATTATTACTTTCTTTAAGCTATGATGGGAGCCATTTCTTTAGTCTGTCCTTAGTGCCCCTTTCAGGATGAATAGATGTCTCTTTGTCCCCACCGAAAATTTCACACATGCTCAAACATAAAAACCTGGTTCTTTTTTGCTACATCTTAAATATACAAATCTAGTTCTTTCCCTACCCCCGTAAAGTTGTTAGTCTGAACTCATGGAACTCTCTAAACTGCAATCTTTAGGTACCTGGCTCCTTCATTTCATGCACAAATCCTCAAACGTCACCTCCTCCACTGGATTGCCTTTGACCATGCCTCCAAATATAAGCCACTGTGTCCCCCTTAATTCTGCTTTATGAATATAGTTGGCAGGGACCTGAATTTGTGTGCTTATTTTTTTGGTTTTGAAATGAGTGAAGAGACTCACCTCTCTTGCTAGGTCTCAACCAAATAGCAAGTTCAGCTGGTTGCTTCTCAGCTTCTCTGATCTAGCAGGTTTTCACCCCCACATCTAACTTTCAAGTCTTAGTTGGTAAATCAAACTATAGAGTCTTAGTTTAAACTTACATACCTTGGCCATGTTTAAAAGGAAAGATTGGTGTCCACATGCCTAAATTGTGTGAGTAAAATAGACATAGATTAGAAACCAATACATTAAAATAATGTAGAATTTGATCATTTTATGCTGAAGTGCCTCGGTGGGAGGTGGGACTCACAGAAGAGGGAGCACTGAAGTGAGGCCCTAAGGATTATCATCTGAACAAATCGTCAGGTACCTTTCTGGTTTTCAAATAGGGAAGTGGAAAAGGTACCTAGAATGTCAGAAATATGGATGAGACACCGAATTTATCTGTGAACAGTTTCCTGTCTTTAGACAGATGGTCAACGTCCTATGTTGAATAGCAAGAGGCTAAGGAGATCATTCTCTCTCTCTCTCTCTCTCTCTCTCTCTCTCTCTCTCTCTCTCTCTCTCTCTCTCTCTCTCTCTCGGTGGGGGGATGTAGGGTATTATGGGGGGGGGGGTGTGTGGATGTGTCTCTGTCTGTGTGTGTGTTTATATACTCCAAGTTTTCATGCATCCGGTCACTTTCCAGACACACACTCTTGCTTAGCCTGTGAAAAAGCATCATGCTGCTTTTTCTGAAGCAAGGCATCTCTATGAACAATTGATCTAGCATGAAAAACACTGGCAGTTTGTCTGTTTTTGCTTCTTGTTTGGTGGGCTTTAGAATGGAAGCTCCTTGCTCTGAGGAATAATTTTAATTTCATGTATGCATTTAACAACTCATGTAATCCAACTGCCTTTGCACAAAAGACCCAGGCTCACTGGGTATCTTTTCTACTGTTTCAGTGCAGCTGCTTCTCCAAAACAACTTGGAATGGAATCAAGTTTGCATTGATAAAACCAAATATATCTGTGAAGTAACCACTGCTGAGTGACAATAAGAGAAGAGACTCCCATTAGGAAGGATGGCTCCAGCAGTTAGAAGTGCTTGCTAGTCTTCCAGAGGACTAGAGATTTATCCCCAGCACCCAAGTCAGGCAGCACACAACTGCCTGTAATTCTAGCTACAAAGAGTCTCACGTGGTCCTCCGGCATGAGTACACAAACCCACAAACATACATATATTTCAAAATGAAATAGATAGTAAAATTAAAAGGAGACACTAATCTTAAATATGGTAATTTGGTTCTCTCTTTTCCAATCCTCCTTTTTAAAACCAAGTTTTTCAAGATTTAGGTGGAAAGAGGGCTGTCAATATGACCCCATGGGTCAGTTAAGGCACTTTCTCCAAACCTGAGATGAGCTGAGTTTGACTCCAGGACCCAAGGAGTGGAGATTTTCAGTTGCCCTCTGAAGTCCACATGCACACCATGGCACGCATATGGCAGAAGGGCAAACACACACAATGAACAAAATTTCAGTGTTTAAAATGGTTAAAAAGAGAAGGAAGGAGAAAGGATATATGTGTCTCTTTCTATCATGAGATTCCTTGGTCTTTCTGCTGCCTCCCCGATACAAAGGCTTCCTGTAGACCTGGAAGCCCCACTGCTGTTTCTAGCCTTCTGCACAAAGCATGGTGACAGGAAGTGGTCTGATACCAGTGGCATTGCCTGGAAGAGTGTTAAAATCAGACCTGCTGAGTCAGAATGCAGACTCTTACAGGACCCCCTAGTGACTTATAAACACCTTACAGTTTGCGGTGGCTAGAGGATCTGTCGCCAATGGGCATGCTTTTAAACATAATAAAATGCTCAAGGAAGTAAGGTTTTTTTGAAAAGTAGTTGTAGGCAGAGACTGCTCGTTCGTTGGGCTGCCCAGATGCAAATAATCACACAGAAACTGTATTAATTACAACACTGTTTGGCCAATGACTCAGGCATATTGCTAGCTAGCTTTTACATCTTGAATTAACCCATTTCTATTAATTTGTGAATCACCATGATTCTGTGGTCTACTGGTAAGTTTCTGGCTGGCGCTGACATCTTTATCCTTTGGCAGTTACATGGAGTCTCTTTGACTCTGCCTACTCTCTCTATATATCTCTGTTCAGATTTCCTGCCTGGCTTTACTCTGCTAAGCCATTGGCCAGAACAGCTTCTTTAATAACCAATGGTAGTGAAAAATATGCACAGCATACAGAGAGGAATCCCACATCAAGTAGCAGTGGAGAAAGCACAAGGCAAATTTTATCAATGGATACAGAAGGCTCTGTGATTCTGGTAAAGCATCTCAAAGATGCCATCCCCCTACAGACACATACACACACACACACACACACACACACACACACACACGACACACTGGTGTTCAGAGGTTAGACCAGTACAACAAAGGGCTTTGGACTCTGACAGAAGGTGAGAGAAGAACATCTTTGTGGTTATCTTACCATTTTGCCTGAAGACACGCACCAAAAGAAGACTCTAAAGCTAGCATAGCCGTCTTACAAAGCTGAGGTCTGTGGTAGATCCTGTGAAAGGACAGGGACTGGACTTTGTGAGTTAGTGTATTAAAAAAGCAAGAAACTGGTAAATTTCTTGTAGTTTTTTATTAAATTCTAAACTGTACCCTAAACCATGCATGAAGCTGGAAACCCAGGAGGCTATGTAGAACCCATTAAAGACCCGTAAGAGAGGCAAATGCAGAGTCCTCTAGTCTGAGAGAGTATCTTTCTGGAGCCATCCCTTTGCTGAGGTGACGGCTGGCTATGAATTAGTGTGCGAGTGAGAGATCAGAGAGAAAGAACCACGCACAAACCAGACTTAGAATGGAATTGCTATTAAATCTTTTTCAAAGCCATTATTCAAACCATGTAGATCATCCACTAGAGTGGTTCGTACTTTACAAAGTTTGTCCTGGGGCCTAAGTTGGCTGTGATGATGTCCTGCTGAGCCACAGATTGATCCAAACTGGCAAGGCCTTCCTTTCATTCTTAATCACGACAGAGATGCCATTACAAAATCTCATTTTCATAGGATTAAAGTGAATTAATAGTAACTATATCATTTCTAAATTGAGCTTTTATAAGTTAAGTTAAACGTATCATTAAAATTTTCTGAACCATTAAAATTTTCTGAACATGGCATTGAGACGGCTCACTGAGTGTCTGCCATGCAAGCATGAGGACCTGAATGTAGATCTGCATCACACATGTGAAAGAGCCAGGCGTGGCAGCGTGCTTCTGAAAGCTCAGCCCTGTGGTGTCAGAGACAGCTGGGTCCCCAAGTCTCCCTGGGAAGCCAATCTAGTCAAAATAGTGAGATTCAGGTTCAATGAGATATGCTGACTCAAAAAAAATGAGGATATTGATAGCAGGAAACCTCTAACCTTCACACCTATATGTGCATATGTGCATTGCACACGTGTACACACACACACATAAACAATGCATGTTTGTGCATGCCAATAATCCCAGAACTAGGAAGATAAAGGCATGGGGACCATAAATTCAGAGAAGGAGAGAGAGAGGGGGGGAGAGGAAGGGAGGGGAAAGGAGAGGAGGGGAGGAAAGAAGAGAGATGAGATGAGAAGAGATTTGTTCACAGAAACCTAGGTGATTATCAAACAAACTGTTGAGGGCTTGAACAGAACAGAGTATGAAATAAGGGTGAATTTCTTTCTTATCTTATGCTAAGATATTTGCCTTGTATGTCTTCAGACATCTTGGTTCTCAGACTGATGAGTCCTTGAATGCACACTCTCTCACCCCTTCACCTTTGCTCTCAGGCCGCTCAGCCACAGCGGAGTTTCAACCCATTGGCATGGCTGTTTTTAAAAAAATACCCAATACTAGGTAATTTATAAAAAACAAAAGGTATGTGTTTCACAAAGTTCTGGTTCCTGGGGAATCTAATATCAAAGCATCAGAAGGGGGGAATGTATGGTGAGGGCCTGGGTTATGTTTTCCAGATGGTATGCTTTCTCTTTCTGAAACGTCCCACAACAGAGCAGAAGGAAAAGTGGATCTGGGTGGTTCCTTCGAACTCTTTCAGAATATTGCTAACGTTCCTTGGGACAGAGTCCTTGTGACTCAGTCTCTCCAGGAGGATCACATCTCCCACTACTGTAGCATCGAGTTCCGCACAGCTTTTGGAAGGAACACATTCAGTCACAGAAGGCTGACACTTGCATCATTAGCCCTCCTGAGTCAGGCTGAACTATATAGCACCAGCCATCCTGGGTCTACAGAAGTTGGGTGAACAGCAGAGAGCAGAGTTTCTTGACTTCCTGATAGCACTAAGAATTTCCACAGTAAGTTCATTTTGATATGACTAGATATGTACTATGAACTATTATATTTTAAATATTAGTATACATTATATATAATCAGTGATTGATCCTGTTTCTCTGGACAATTGATTAATGCAGGTGGATTCCATTCAATACACATAAAAGTATAGTTGCCAGTATTTGCCACATAGACAAAATTACAGTGTTTGTTACAATAAGCTTAAGCTGGAAATTGCAAGTTCTACCTAACCAAGAGAAGGGAAGTACTTAAAATTTTCTGCTCTGGTCAGACAAAGGCAACAAGTATAGTGACAACTTTGGCTCAAGGTTGGTCATGGGGTTACACATTTGGATGATGTTGTTTAAGTCTGTTGTAGACCTGCCTCTCATGAGTTTCTCTTCAGCCTCGTCCCAGATTTTATTGAAAGTAATTATGAGAGACAGCCACGCAGAATCTGCCAGCCCATAGGAATGCTATTAATGAAGTACAGACAGTATTACCAAAAGGCTCATCCTCATTCTTTACTTCCTTACTTTTACAAAGGTGTGTGTGTGTGTGTGTGTGTGTGTGTGTGTGTGTGTGTGTTTGAGTGTGTTTGAGTGTGTTTGAGTGTGTTTGGAGATCAGAAGTCAGAAGATAGTTTGGCAAAGTCAGTCCTCTCCTGCCACCTTGTGAGATCCAAGGATTGAACTCAGGTTATTAAACCTGCATGCATACATCTCTACCTACTAAACCATCTCAATGGCTCTTCTTTCACTTTCTATGCTACTTTTAAAACTACCTTAAACAGTCTTATACTGATATATTAGCAGTATAGAAGGTTATAGGCATATATATATGAACTAATTATGTATATATATACAATTATTTATGCTTATAGCTGAGGTGTTACCAGCCTAGATGCCAATCAACAGATGAATGAATTTTTAAAAATTATGCAAATAGATAATGAAATTTTGTTCAGCTGTAAAGAAGAATAAAAATATGACATTTGTAGAAAAATGGATGGAACTGGGGATCATTATTTTAAGCAAAATAAACCAGCCTCAGTTGCTCAAAGATGCTGAAATTATCATCAATGTCATTGACCAGGGGAGCTAAGCAGGTGAAGGTACAGGATGCATTGTTGATGATATGTAGTGAGTTGCCCTACTTACCATAATTCACATCTACTACAAAAATGGGAGCACCAGCAGAAGGAGAAGAGATGACCTCTTTTGACTCCAGTCTTCAAATGGGCTCCATCTCCTCCAGTGTAGTGAAAATAGCAACAGACTCCACAATGGACTTGTCCTCAGCATCACTCTATTCAATGTTGGCAGATCTCCTGCCCCTCGGCTTTCTTATAGATAACAAATTTCCCTTTCTCAGTCTTGACCGTGCTGTGGAACTTCCAGGAAGTGTATCAGACTGGAACATGTTGACCATACAACTTAGTAAATACAAGACCCATTTATAGCAACAAAGTTGAAGGCAACCCTGGTAACCGGGTGCTCAATATGACCCAATCCAAAACCATCCCCTCTGACTTTCACTATCAGGTTGCAGGGAAGAAACTGGTGTGTAGATGCAAGTTTCTGTCCCACCTGGTCCCACAGCCATTCAGTTCCAAAGAAACACACAGAGGCCTATATTAATTATAGCTGTTTAGCCTGTTAGCTCGGGCTTATTATTAACTAGCTCTTACAACTTAAATTAATCCATAATTTTCATCTATGTTTAGCTACATGGCTTGATACCATACATTTTCTCAGTGAGGCATTCTCATCTTGCTTCCTCTGTATATGGCTTGCAACTGTGTCTCTGCCTTACCTCTTCCCAGAATTATCCTAGTCTGGTTGCCCCACCTATACTTCCTGCCTAGCTACTGGTCATCAGCACTTCATTAAACCAGTATGAGTGACAAATCTTTATAGTGTACAAGAGCATTATCCCACAGCACTGGCCTAGCACAAGAAGATGTAGTTGTCTCTGGAACCAGGAGAAGATGATCCTGCCCATTCATTGTGTCTTGGTTTGTGCATTGAGAGCAACCTAGCACATAACCTCTGCATCCAGTTATCTGGTTTTACAGTGCCCATGAAATAAAACTTAAATCAGATTTAATAATGTCAACTTGCTCTTTGTCTTATGTAAAGGATATTGCATCAGTCCAGGGAACATAGAATGAGATGTGAACCATATTTTGAGCCCAATAAAAGTATCATTTTTTCAGGAGAAAATTTCTCTCTTATGTTGAATTTTCTCGGCACATATGGATCCTACCATAACATTGAGTTTTGCTGCTTACTGGTAACTTTTGGTTATCATCTAGTATGCCTGTTATCTCCTCAATTGGGAGTGCTTCTCTCAATTGATGATGCTCTTCATTTTATCCAAATGACAAATTACTTTTTCTCACCTTTAAGACATTCATGACTAATTTATAAAATTTTATAAGATAAAAATGAGACATGCAAAGTGTCTTCATCTAAAAAACTAGGGATCTTAATTTTATAACAGTACATGAAATTGAAACTTCTTTCCAAGAGATAAGAATATTCATTAATACTTCTCCATAGAGACGATCCTGGAATTTGCTTTTAGTAAAATCTGTTCTAGCTTCCTAAACTGCTATCCTTGAGGTTTGTCTTATGTAACAAAAGCATAACTACTATTTATTTATTAAAAATATTACTGCCCATGAACAAAAGTTAGTACTTCTTATTCAAGAAAATGTTTTTAAACAAATTCAATTGTACATCATCAATATTGTCGTGTATTTCTGAGTATGAGTAAGTACATTTTAATTCTTCTCTACTAAAACTGACTTGAACTTATGTAAATTTTATATTATGATCTTTTAAAATATTATATATGTGTGCACATATATAAACTTTATTGTCCAGTTGTTTAGAGCACTTGTTGCTCTTGCAGGGACCTGGGTTTGGTTCCCAGAACCCACATGATGGCTCACAATCATCTGTAATTCCAGTTCCAGATGATCCAGTGCCCTCTTCCAGTTTCTGCATGTGCTGAGATATAGTGTACATACATGCATGCAGGAAAACACTCATATACATGAAATAAGTAGGTCTTTATAAAAAATAAAAATAAAATTTTTCATTTAAAAATGAAAATTCACTGTTTAAACATGAAATTTTATCCATGTTTGTTTCACTGTATAAACTACGTGAGAATCCATATTCAATACTATAAACACTGAGAAAACTGTCTTCAGGAAATTACAGCTTTACCTTAGTATGCTAGAGTTTATGTGTGATAGAATGCCAAATCTGCCCTTATCTACCTGAATTATAATGTCACGTAGCATTCATTTAAATTTTAATGCACCTTACCCTGCTCAAATGTGTCCATTCTGATTGGAATTGGCCATCTGTGTTTATTCATAAACATCAAAAAGGAAAATTAAAATTTTTGATTGCATTGAATATTAGCCATCTGCTGTCTCAAAAAAAGTAGGACTCAGCCTTGTGAATGAAGTAAGAAATAATATGTTAACCAGTTCTATTACTAAAGGAGTCTACAGGCTAGTGTAGGGCCCATTTTAAACATATAGACATCTGTGCCATCATAAAAACATGGAGAACCATGGATGAACCAACAGTAAACAATGCTGTTGGCGTGCGGAACTGAAGACATGAGGAAGGAGTATGATCAGTGACATACAAAGTGATCAGGGCACATTCCTTGTGCTTTGTGTACACATGTAAACCACTGAGATTTGGAACTGTGTCCTAATGGGTGCTGGCTTACACCTTAATCCTTCCTGACTTTGACATTAACCTGTATACCCTTAATGGCCAAGCAAATGAGTTTCATTACCTGTGCTTTTCCAAACAATTCTTGATCATTTAATGATGCCAAGAAATTCATCTTTATTCTAAACTTCTGTTGTTTTCACGACAGCTGTAGCTTAACAATCCTTAGAGTCTGTGTGGTTTTCAAATTCTCATTTTGTTTTCCATAACAATTATTGAGCACTATCATTATCGAGCAATACCAGTAATCACTCCTTTCCATATCTTATCATCCTAGTGTCTGCCAGAGCACCTCAGAGCACTACTTTGCAACAAACGTTTCATTTTAAGTTTGTCTTTGATGCTGGTAGCTCCACTTGTTGGTTTTTTTCAGGTTCCAGCCAGAAAGCCATGGTTGCATTATAATATTATATCTCATCTTATATAATATCTTAACCAGCAGAGAATACGTTAACACAACAGGGGTATTTGCTGTGAAATCTAGATAGGCTTGAAATTCACAATGATCTTCCTGCTTCAGTCTCCTGGGTGCTAGGATTGCAGGTGTGTACTGCCACTCTCTGTTGTAACTTCCTCAGAATGGTTAACAGAATACTAACCCCCTCACTGCTCCTCCCTCCCTCTTCCCCTCCTTGTTTTCCTTGAGAGCCTAATCTTTGATGGTCTAAAAGAGGGGTAGTCAAGGAAAAATCTTAATAAATAATCTGAACTCTAGAGAATTGTTTTCATCCTGCAAATATTTTAGTAAATCCCTAATTGGAAACAGAAAAGCAACAGTTTCTGACTACGTGAGCATGGCCTCCATGAAGGTTAGGGTACCCAAGAGTCCAGCACTTAACTGGATGTAGATTATTATATAGAATAATTCTTCCAGCAATGCCTGGTAAAAGAGAAACACTAGCTGAATGGAAGGAGGAAAGAAGGAAGAGAGAGGGGGAGGGATGGAGAGAGGGAGGGAGAAGCAGGAGGGAAGGGAATAAAGGAAAGAAGGGGAGTGAAAGGGAAGGAGGGACAGAAGAAGAGCATTGTGAAAGAGTCTGGGAGAAGACAGAAAGTGAAAGAAATGCAGTCCCACTTCCTCTGCTGAATCAGTTCACCAAATCAGTCTTAACCCCAAACCTACTTATGTTTGCTCTTCCAAGAGAAAAGACAGGATAAGTTTGGATACCAGTCAATGTGAATACCTCATCCTGTGTTTTTAGGGGTATGTAAGACCATTTACCTTTCTCTAATTTCTGGGGAAAATAAAGGAATTTGTGTGTCTCTGGCTAAGTAAACAATGACATGAGCTTCAGTCCTGAGACAGAGGTTGTGTTTCCTAATGATTATGCCCATGTGTACTGCTGCTTGCCATGTTGTGGTCCTCATGGAAGGGTGGTCTGCACCCCTCTTTAGCCTGGATGAACCCTCATAACTACCTCCAGCAGAGAGTGCAGCAGAGGTGTAGTTATGGCATGTCCCTCCCAAGGCTATCACTTAGATTTAACTTACTTCTGGAACCGGAATTTTTATTTGGTTTGCTTGTTTATTTTTTTGAGAGAGGGCCTCATTCTGTATCCCAGATTAGCCTTGAATTCATGGACCTCCTACTTCTAGTTCCTCGGGTGCTAGGCACGCATGAGCCACCATCTCTACTTCCCTTTCTTTCTTAGGATATTCGTGTTGGCAACTTTGGATCACTCTGTCAAAACTCCAACTGTAATAGACTTTAAAAATGACATGGTTGGACCCCAAGGGTTCCCAAATGGCAGTGTAGGTAGATGTGGTTTCAGAACAGGGCTCTGATGGAAACCCTTAGTTTATTAAGGTTTTAAGTTAGCTCTAATGAGAAACCTGAATTCTTTTGAGAGTGAATTAAGAGCAAGATCTACCTCTCAACTTCTCTCTGGCATCTTGTTTGACAGTGTGGTCACTGTATCTCATGTATACTGCCAGCATAAGTCTCCCTCCACAAGCTCTCATCAAACAAATATGACTAATGAATCCTAGACTTTCAGCTTCCAAACTGACATAAATGACCCTCTTTTCCTTATGAAGTAGCATCTCTTGGGTATACAGTAATAAAGCATCAACTAACACTAGAATTATTGATAAGCCCAACACCACTAGGGGATTGAAGGAGCTGTTCAAAAGCTGGACAAATCCACAGACATTTGAGTCTTTGTCAACAAGGCTCCAGACAGGGAATCAGAAGTCTTCCAATGACTCCAGCTCCCACCTGCGCATGCGTGGAAGGACACAAGGTGTCGCATAACATCCGGTGCCAACTGCAGACTCTTATGATGCAAGCCAAAGAGATTCTACCTTAAATCCATCTGTCTAAACCCATAGGCCTGCATTGGTCATGCAGTCATTGGAACTGGGAAAGGGGCAGCCAGCCTACACAAGTACCCTCAATTCAAATAAACATGACAATGAACAGAGATCGCAATTTCACATTTCATTCATTCACACATGCATTTGTATTTGTCAAGCACCTACTTGTACCACACACGATGGCTGCCAATGGCTGCAGAGTAGTAGGCCAAACAGCGGGACGTAAGAAAAGACAAATGAGGTGACACCACCTATCAGTCACCTCAGTGTTTCTGAGTCACCTCTTCTCGGGATTGAACTGTATGTAATAGGTACTGTATTGGGGACAATGGGACCTTTTTTTATTATTGATTTTTATTGAGCTCTACATTTTTCTCTGCTCCCCTCTCTGCCTCTCCTCTCCCCTTTAACCCTCTCCCAAGGTCCCCATGGCCCCAATTTACTCAGGAGATCTTGTCTTTTTCTACTTCCCATGTAGATTAGATCCATGTATGTCTCTCTTAGAGTCCTCATTGTTGTCTAGGTTCTCTGGGATTGTGATATATGGGCTGGTTTTCTTTATGTTTAAAAACCACTTATGAGTGAGTACATGTGATAATTGTCTTTCTGGGTCTGGGTTTGGGTTACCTCACTCAAAATGATGTTCTCTACTTTTTTAAGGTACTTTGAAAATTTTGGGTCAGATTGCTTTCATGTGTCACAGCCAACAACCTTAATATTGCTGGACATAATGGACATAGGATGCTGAGTTTCAGTCCATACTCCAA
Organism: Arvicola amphibius; assembly: GCF_903992535.2. Classification (NCBI taxonomy): domain Eukaryota; kingdom Metazoa; phylum Chordata; class Mammalia; order Rodentia; family Cricetidae; genus Arvicola; species Arvicola amphibius. Next base: position 56,672,120 of record NC_052060.1, read on the forward strand.
TGTTCTGACTGAGTTAAACTTTCTTCAAATACAATGTGCTTCTCCTAAGTGATAAAGCCAAGAACAAAAACAGAAGCTTTGCAAAGTCTGGTTGTGTGAACTTAATGCAAACGGAAGTGTGGATGCTCTCCTCACACGGCCATACACCACCAGACAGCTATAGATTCGCACTGTGGGGATGAATAGGATCATCCCACTTAGATTATTTCAGTATTAAGGGATATAATGTATCCGTGCTGCAGATGATCCAGCCGTACGGTCAGAGTAACACTAACACTGACAAGTGATATGCCAGATTTGAGACTATATGGGATATTTTAATTGGAAGTTTATAGAACTCTGAAAAATCTCCAAAGGATTTATCCCTATGAATGAATTTAAAACGAATTTAGAGATAATTTATTAGCTAATATGCAGGAGGCAGCTTTGTGATGCCAGGTGGCGGGTGCTAATCTGCACAATGGTCTTACTAAGCCTGGCCGCGAAAGCCAACTCCAGTTCCCCACAGGAGGCTGTTTGTTCTCAACAAAGAACAATCAGGACTGTGCCTCGCTTCGTCAGAGGACATGACACGCGATCAAGTTGGATGCTACTTCTGCCTAACAAACATTTGACGACAGACTATTTTTAGATATGTTTATTTCTCCCACCATTAACTTATAATCATGTCACTGTCTTCACAGATCTGTCAGTGAACTTGGCTGACTAGAAGATTATAGGAGAAAAAGAGACATTGTTCAAGGAGAAAGGGAGACAGAGCCTGAAGACATTTATTTCGGTAATACATGCAAGAGCAAACTTTCTCCCCCTTGGAAGCATCTTCCAAGTTGCTCACGGATGTCAAACCAGTACTGTGGAGTCACACTCCAGCTATAAAGGGGTTAGCATAGATGCAGCAAATTATTTTTAAAATATGCTGCTCGGAAGGAATGATAAGACCAATGTGTGCACATAAAGCCTAATGCATTATGTACAGTCTTCCTTAATCAATGCATTCCTCATAAAATATACATCCACAAGTCCTCCTTTCTTATCAGTACAACAATCAGGCTGAGAATAAGATTATCCAGAAACTCATCTCCCTCCTGCATAATCACATTATCCTCCTTTTAAGTCATGCTCAGATGAAAAGAAGGAATGGCGAGTTCAATATCTCATTGTATAAAGATTTGCTATTAGTCTCCTTACAATTCTGCACTTAATTTTGTCCTTTCTTTTGCCAATGATAGAAGAGAAATAACCTAAGAAGTAACATTCAAGTAAAATACACATCGATAATTTGTTTAGGTTTATCCTAAAGCGATGGAGAACTTCTTTTGTGTCAGAAATATGATACTTTGATTATCAGTAGGTGGATATAATGCCAGTACCTGATCTCTGACAGATTTAGTTCTATGTTACTTTTAATATTCATGTCTGCTCATCAGATGGATCATAACCACTGTACCTGTTTAGCATCTGAATCACATTTCTCTGGCACAGATTGCCCAAAGCATTTCTTAAACTGAAATCAAAACTTTTTATTCGGAATGAAGATTAAGACCGGACAATGGCAGTGGGATCCCTTCTGATCTACTATTCTTTATTTAGAAACATGACTCCTTAATTTCTGTGTATTTCTTACCCTTGTGCATTTCAAGCCCCACTTAATTATCAGGTTGCATGAACTAGGGCTCATGCCTATATATGGTAGGTATATGCTACAGATTCCTTGATGCTGATAGCACTCTTGGAGTGAAAATTGTGGTTTATTATGGAAATAAGGAAGACAGTGAAAGACAAAACAGCACACTGTGACTTTCACTTCCTCCTATCCTGCCCTGAGTTGAAGTTTTATGATTGCTGGCTGCCTACCAGCTGACTCCACAGCTCTCTCCAGGGCCTGTTAAGGCATCTTTGTGTACATTGCTATAAGAAAATGTCATTTGAGAAGGCAAGTACCAATTTACATGAGGCAAGACTTTGTGTATCTCCTCACATTCTTTCTTCACTATGACAAGCAAGACACCACAGGCCTCATTTTCAAATCCTTATTAAAAACCGTGATCCGGTTTGTTTGGAAGGCTCATTAGTGCCATTGCCTGTGATATACCACGCATCTTTATAAGAAAGACAGATTGCCTGCTGCCTTAGTACACCAACCATAATGAAACCCTAGTGCATCCCCCACAGGACTCGGAGTTCAGCTCTTCATTTGCTTTTGTGAAAAATGAGAATGAAGATTGTGGGTATGGAAAACACAGTTAGCTCCTCGTTTCCCAGTAACAGGCTAGCTCCACGGGCACATATGTGAGGTAAAGGGAAAGTGTGGGAAGTGGGTTCTCACGCAGCACAGCACCTAGAGTGCTAAGACAAGAGAGCAACCGCCACAGCCTGCAAACAGGGGTGAAGCGCTCCTGCCTTGCAACACAATGTCTAAACCATTTCCTGTAATCCCCTAGTCATCAGTGTCCCAGTCGAAAAGGACAGCTACAAGGCATCTGTTTCTGTGGAAGCCCAAAACTGTGAGCCTATTTCCACCTAGTCTGAAGATAAGAGAAGGGGAACTTACGATTCCTTCGAGGTTATCCTCTGTTTTTACCTCAAACAAAGGTCAGAGCATTCTGCTCTTTCAAGGTTATTGTCAACAGGTGTGTCTAATAGCCAGTCCTTGTATTTCAGGTGTAGAGAAGTAGATCTTTTTCTACCTCAAACAAAAGTCTAAAGATCCTACTAAGTTCCTGCGCCCTTAGGGGGATTACTATGGATTCTACCCAGGGAGTGGTTTGCCTACATCTTGATCTAGGGTGTGACCCTTACTTTCTCCTGTTTTAGCAACAGAATGCTAAGAATGTAGCCCACGACCTTCAGTAGGTGTGCTCACTTCCTTGTATCCTTTTAAAGCACTTTTTTTAAAATCTTACGCCTACCTTTTGGGGTTGGGGTATTTTAAGCAAATGGAAATTAAGCATGGACAATTTACAGGATTCACTGGAACTCCCTCCCGGTACTATTCTATGTTTTCTGTTTATTATTTTCACCCATGTCTTTGTTCTCTTTACTATTTTTCTAATCCCCATGCCCCTACCCTATTAAGTAGTATTTTTCTTGAAGCTGGTTTCTGACATTTTTTTCCAGATCATATAGTGTCAAAAGTTATGAGCTAAATGCAGCATTATTTTTCCAAGTAAAAAAGTCATAGAAATAAACCTTAAACAAGAAAATTATTATAATAACTAAGATTTGGGGGAAAGATTTGATGAAATTGCTGTGGTAGATATAGATCTTTAAATAAATGTTTTTTCTTTTAGCTCAAATAAATGTGTTTGTATTTCCATGTTTAGATTCTTTAATGGAGGATGAATGGAGGGGACTGGATGAATTAGAAGGCACACTAACCTCACATCCCTAATCCCTCTAGTCTGCCATCTACTGCCTGGGGGATTTGAATCAATCATTTAAGCCCATTGTGCTACAACCTTTTCCAAACACTTGAAGTGACCATTTAAAAGTAAAAACAAAAGCACATAGCCCAGAATATTTTAGAAGACCATTAGAGATATTTATATCAGCCCTTTACAGTTTTCTTAAATTTTTATTTTTACTTATTTTTTTTACAATTTCATGCATGAGTGCTGTTTTTATAACATTTCACCCCTTCCTCTCCACACATAATTGAACATAATTTCTTCAATCTCCCTCTCAAATTATTGACACATTCATCCAAACCCACACCCAAGCACACATGTGTATAATATATAATTGTCTGGGTCAATTTAGTGTTACTCGTGTGTGTGTGTGTGTGTGTGTGTGTGTTTGTGTTTAGGGATGACCATTTCAGATTGGATACTCTATCAGGAGGCTCATCCCTGGAGAAGACTAAGTCTCCCTCTCAGCAGCCATTAATTGCCTGTAGCTCCTCATCTAGGGGTGGGAACTTGTGAAATCCCCCCCATCCCAATTGGCATGTCAACCAGTGCTGTCGTTGTGTAGATCTTGTTTATGCAGCCACACTGCTGAGGATTCATGGGTGCATATTTCCTGTCACATCTATAAAACACTCTTTCAAAGCAGATATTCTGGTCCTTTGGCTCTCACAATTTTTCTGTCCTTTCTACTTCAATGACCCTTGAGAGTGAGGGGAATGGGTTGCACTGTATGTGTGTCAGTTGGGATTAGGAACCCCAATGGTCTGTTGTTCTCTGAAGTTTGACCAGTTGTGAATTTTTGTAACAGTCTCCATCTTCAGTCTAGTTCACGGGTGTCATGTCTGGGTAGCACCGTTGGATGCATCCATCCTTTAGAAGCTAGCAGTGTACCCTCTGATACCTTGAAATGATGTAATCATTATAATTACAAAACTAAAATAAATATTTTTAAAGGGAAGTAAGCTACTTTACCAAGGTTTCTTAGTATTTAAAACACATGTGAGTGTGTGTGTCTGTTTTTCTGTCTGTCAAGTCATATCTCTCCTATTCATTAGAAGACTCTGTCCGAATAAATAATCACATTTCCTGGATTCAATTAACTTATTTTACACAGTCTATGGCATGACTTATCATGATTAGGTGAAATGTGAACTTCAGAAGAAAGTAGGAAAAATTATTGGGAAAGTCACCTCACTGTCCTAGAAATTTTTCTGTAAATATAAAATTATTTCAAAATTAAAGATTTTTTAAAAAGCATGGAAATGTAGAAATAAGTTTGATAAATGCCAGATATGTTTAAAAAGGGCAAATTCTGGACCAATCAAAATAATCTTTATTGGTCATAAAATTTTGAGAAGATGGTAACTTCAAGGAAAGGGGAGAGTTGGAGGGGAAATAGTGAAAGAAAGAAAAAGCAGGAAGAGGGAGAAAATAGTAAATAGCTATTCTTATTTTCACCCACCTCTAACACTGTCGTGACCAAGAAGTGGTCTCAAGCTAATCTGGCTAAGGCCACATGGTTAAATGTTATAGGGATAAGATTCAATTTTATTAAATTGACAAACTCAGTTTTGTTAAGCATTGGCCTTTGCAAAGAGAAGATGACTTGCTTCCTTCCTGTGAAGTTCTCAGAGGCTTGTGCTCCGTTAAGGATTTGCTGTGCTTGGAGAACGTTTTCTTGCAGTTGCTCCTACGCAGGAGGCTGAGCTCAATACGGACGTCCTTGAAAAACCGATGAGTTTCAGCACACACTATCTTATCTCCTGGATATTGGCTAAAATGAAGTTAGGCAGCTACAAATTTTAAAAACATCTTTCCACTCTAAAAAAGCTGCAGAGAAACCCTGTCTCGAAAAACAAAAAAAAAAAAAAAAAAAAGAGAGAAAAAAAAAAAACAAACATCTTTCCAGATCCTGCATATTTTACACATTCCATCACCTGGGTCCTAGCAAAGTCTCACCGAATCCCACCTGATGAAATCATCACCTTTTAATTACTTAAGCTTAAGATCAGTCAAAGAACAAAGATTAGGCGAAGGCCACTCGACCTTGACAATAATCCTTTGTGTTTTATTGCTTCATCTTTTTTTTTTTTCTTCCCTGTCTCCTCTGCGCTCCGTGCTTTAACGAAGCTTCTTTCCGAGAGGCTGCCTGCTCTGCTTCACCCAGAGTCACACACAACAGAGCCAAGGATCCCTGAGCCAACGTGTGTGCTGGCCAGAAAGTCCAGGCTATGGTTTTATCCCAGTTAAAACACCTCACAGAATAAGTTAATAGAGCAGGAAAGTATAAAGAGGAGAAGGGGTAGCATTCTTGTTAACTTCAAAAACTGTGCCATTTATGTTGACACCTTAAAGTTTGCTAAGCAAGGCTAAATATCTGTGAATTGAAGTATCTTTTTGTACATCTGGCAAAGCCTCAGGAAATATCCTCTGCTCATTAGCAATTTCAAATTTACAAATGAAACAAGAATTATATTTGAAAAGGATGCAGCATTTTCCCCAAGGTAAATCCGGCTGCATGAATATCTGTATTTCCTAACCATGCTAAATCGACAGTCCCAGGGGATGCAGCTCATTAAATGATTAAATAAATCCACATTTCCACATCTGCACAAAAGCCTGGCCCAGGGGAGCCACTGTGCAAATTAAATGAGATGATGTGAAAATGCCAAAAACACTGAAGAGTCTCTCACTTTAGCACTGCAGAGTCTACCACCATCAGCACTGCAGAGTCTCCCTCCATCAGCACTGCAGAGCCTCCCTCCATCAGCACTGCAGAGTCTAACACTGAAAACCATTCTGATGCAGCCATATGATTTTTCTCTTCTAAAACTGCAAAGTTTGGATGTTATGGTGCGATACCCATTTTCCTGTTTTTCCTCTCTCTTCTATTGGTGTTCTTAAGGGTGACTGCAATGTTAGAAGAAAGGCTCCAATTCAATTCTTGATACAGAGCCAAGAAGCCCAGAGTTTGGTAAATTTAGAATCAACAATAGAAATATTTTAAATAATATGGGGCAGAAGAAATGCAACAAAGAGATGGTGACTAAGTGATGAGAGAGGATGAGGGGTGGGCAAAGAGACATATTAGAGATAAGAAAGGGAAAGGGACTGGGAGGACAAATCAGAGGGATCAATGTAGCAGAAGGCTGGGAGAGATAGGGGGCAGGAGAATTACTCAAGCACGTTTGCTCAAAACTTCCATGTTTATATCTGACACTTTATAATCTAATTTACTTTTATTCAAATTAAAAATAAAGTAAAATTATCTTAGAAGAGGACATGGATATGTAAAATACATTTTAAAAATAGTACAGGAAAACACCATTTTCCTGCCTCTGTGCAACACATAATAAAGACATCCACACTTGGGAGAGTGAGAGCTGAAGAAGAGGTCTTGGTGAGTGGCACAGGTGGCTTGTACCCAAGATTCAGGCCTCGGAGTCCCCGTGCAGGCATGGCTGGAAGCCAGGAAGAACTGCGGAATCTGTTGGCAGACACGCACGTGCTGTGTTGTCCTCCTGGATCCGCAGAGAACGGCTTAGAAGAGGGGATAAAACAATTGCATAAACATGTGGAGAAGAAAGCCCGGGGCTTCCTAAAAGAGCTCCGACGTGTCCCAACAGGGCAGTGAGAGCTGCCAAAACCTTCTGTGTGCTTCTCATTTCTCCTGTACTGTATGAGCTTGCAAAAGTGAGCTGCACCCAACAAAAGCACCTCAGAATTTGGATGAGAGAATTTATCCGCAGGCTAACATTATACACTTGCTGCTGAGCTTATTCTCATGAAGGGGTGCCCTCACCCAAGGCCTAACAGGTGGTTTGAATGTCTCAGCAGAGCCAGCTTTGGCAAGTTCCTGTATCATATAAGAGCACAGCACACCCCATTGTCCTCGGATGCATAAACATCTTAGTTCCCATTTTGCTTAAACTTGAGATTGAAAAGAAAATATCTCTAAATTTTACTAAATTTACCTGTATAGAGCCGGGCAGTGGTGGCGCACGCCTTTAATCCCAGCACTCGGGAGGCAGAGGCAGGCGGATCTCTGTGAGTTCGAGACCAGCCTGGTCTACAAGAGCTAGTTCCAGGACAGGCTCTAAAGCCACAGAGAAACCCTGTCTCAAAAAACAAAAAAAAAAAAAAAATTTACCTGTATAGGTAAAGAGAAAAGTAGGCACATTTTTCCTTTCAGGAAAGGTGAGTGTGGATTCTGAAAGAAATTTAGATCAATTATGATGAAATAAGTAATATTTTTCACAAATGAATTTATTATGTAAAAACTTGTGTCTGCTGTACTGCTATTTTCATTTAGATTTCTTGACTCTATTCATCATTTGTCTCCAATAACACTGCCTTCAATGCTGTATCCAGTCCATAAACACTGTTGAGAGAACTGGCCAGATTTTTAACATAAAAAGGGACAGCAAATCAGTGACAAGTCCCAAGGTCTTTATTTAATTTTATTTTGAAACCTTTGATTTTTTATTTATTCCATCATCTCACATCCACAGTTTCTAAGTTCACCCAAATCCACTGAAATCTTATATATTGATACCTTTCCATGGAGACATCACATATAAAATAGAAACAGAACGAGGTAGAATAAAGTAATTTGTTCTTGCTGTTTTGTTCACATCTAGTTACTGCTTTTTCATGCCCCACATAGATGGAAAGGATATTCTTCTTCTGTATCTTGACTTTGGGATAAGAAAACATCTCATTTTGATCAATATATTATTAGCAGATATGACACAAAAGAGCTTTGCTGGTGCTTAGAGACAGGACTCTTTCTTGCTGTCTTGCCCTCTGATTATTGAAATTGCATCCCTTGTAACAGCTGCTACCCCTTCAGCCTGGGCCCAGAATCAACATGCATAAAGCCAGTCTGAGCTCAACCCTGAAAGAGAAGCCAAAGCTAGCTGGATCTTCAGCCAGAAGAGTTCTGCACACCCTAGAGCTTCCCACCTCCAGGCTGTCCATGGGTACATGTGTGCCATTGGCTATTGTTTAACACCCAAAGTTACATCACTATAGTAAGCAGCAATAATTCACCATAAGGTACCTATACTTGAAACTTAAACCTCAGCTTATAATAGTTAGCAATCTCACCCAGAATGGTTGGCAGCTGTTTTACAGTTGAGAGAATAACAGAATTAGAAGTCTCGATCCACATGGACCATTTAGTTCCCACGAAACCTCAGTTATCTCTCATTGATTGGTGATGCTTCCCTTTAAGTAAATAAATAAATAAATAAATAAGCAAAATAAAATAGAAAGGAAAGGACCGTGATCACTCCCCCCACCCTAACACCATGTATAGACCTGGAACCACCTCTACTTTTCAGGTGGGAAACCATAACTCTCACGGTCTACCTACATTGCACTCAGTATTGCCTCTGTCCCCCCATGAAGACGACCCTTTAACTTGTAAGTAGCACTGAGTACATCCTGCTCTTTCAATAACATCAAGCCATCACCAGGAAAAAAAGAACAGATGTGAGATATGCTCATAGGAGATCCAATAACTTCCGTCCCTAGCGCTCTCTCTCTCTCTCTCTCTCTCTCTCTCTCTCTCTCTCTCTCTCTCTCTCTCTTCTCTCTCCTCTCTCTCTCTCTCTCTCTCTCTCTCTCTGGTGGCAAGGACAATAGGCTAAAGGCATACTAGTTCCACAATGTATGTTATGGTTAGATAGGCTATGTCCCTAAGAGGCTTGGTCCTCAACACAGTGATGTTCAGAGGTTGGTACTTAAGGGGATTAATTGGAAAATAAAGGTTCTGACCTCCTCATTAGTAGGTTTGTAATTTGATGACGTAAAGAAATCTGAAGAATATAAAGAATTTAGGTACCTGGTCAAAGGAAATAGGAAGGCTGATCAAGAATTGAGAGCAAACTAGTAAGCAGCATTCCTCATTGCTCCTACTCCAGTTCTTGCCTCCAGGTTCCTACCTCGAGTTCCTGCTCTGACATCACTCCATGACAGAGTGTAAACTATAAGATGAAATAAACCCTTTCCTCCCCAAATTGCATTTGATCATGGTGTTTATCACCATGACCTAGAACAGGGAGGCAGGGAAGTAGAATAAGGACAAGTAGAGAGTGTGTCCCAGAATGATACGTATAGCATACCCCGGACCCCAACATTCCGTCTGCTTCGCGGCTAGCACTAGACAAGGAGCTTTGTTCTGCCACACACCTCCTGCCATCAGGCCCAGAGATGACAGTGCAAGTGGCCATGGAATGAAACCTGTGAGTCCATCACCTGAAATAAACTCTTCTTCCCCTGAATTTTTTCACTCAGATCTCTCGGAGATAAAGGATGGCCACCAGGTGACTTTTATTAGATAGTCAGCCCTATCTAATATTTCACATGACAACAACATGGTTGTACATGTGTAACTGGATCGACGAGTTCGGGCTGTCTGTGTGTGAGAGCGCTCCAGGGAGAGAAGAGTGAGACAACAGGGCACGGGTGAGGAGACGCTTGCTTCCTTTATGTACACTAACATCTTCCAGAAGTCTACAGTCATCAGATATTACCAAACAAATAAGTACACGCAAACAAACAAAATCAACATGGCAGAGTAAAAGATAACAAGAAATGTGGTAAAGGGGATTTTATGGACTCCACAAGCATTGTCCTCTTAAATCTATTTCAGGAAGGAATATTTATATTATGTTTCTCTTAGGAATATGATTCCAAACAGAAACATATTCTAGATAAAATTTTAGTAATTTTGCATGCATTGACAGAAAATAAGAAAGGAAAAAATTAAAATTTATATAATAGGATATCCAATCATACTATGAGTTATAAAGAATAAAAACTTAAGTGTTTTAGATACATTCAAGAAAGAAAACAGAAGGCCATGAATTGGAAAGAAAGCAAAGATGGTTGCGTGGGAGGGCTTGGAGGGAGGAAAGAGAAGAAGGAAATGAATAATTTAATTATATTAGAACCTAAAAAAATAAAAGAATTACCCAAGAAAGAAAGGTAAACAGAGACCACATTTTGCTCTTACAGCACAGTCACCCTGTAGGCAGCAGGGATTTACAGAAAAACCAGTGCCAAGTTATAATCCCTAATGAAACAATGCAGTTAGGACCCCACTGTGTCACTGTGGATATGACCTGTAGTCCTTTGCTTGATTGCCCATTAGCATTTAGTTGTCTTGAGTCTTACTTAAAATATGGTATACAGGAAGGAAAACTGTGGTCATCATGTATTGTAGGAGAGAAGAATCGATTTTCAATTAAAACGAAAGAAAGAAGAGTGGTATATAACTTATCAGGTTATATATAATTTGCTATTATTGTTGCTTTTCCACAAATATTTCCATCAGTAAAGCATTTTTTTCAGCTTTGAAGTGAAAAATTAAGTATTCCTAGTGGCAGGTATAGTGATGGGAAGGAAGAAAGAAATGAGAAGTCATGTTTGAAAGAGGACAAATTAACTGTGGCAGATCTCTCAGTGGAATAATCTGATTTTCTCAGAAGCAGCTTCACAATGTGTTTTAAGGGTGTGAGAGGACAGAATTCTTGGTTATGTGCTATGGATCATTAATCAAAGTCTAGGGAAGTATACATTGGATGGAAAGGGGTGGACCTTGGATCAGAACCTTTTGATAAATCTCAAAGAGATTTCTGGTTATCTCCCAATAACCATGGCCAAGTAGCAAGAAGAATGACCAAAGGTAAGACAGTCGATTCATACCATAGGAAAATGTAGGCAGTAGCTAGAAGACAGAAAGCTAGAAATGACAAGGAAGGCAAACATCACAGAAAGCAGCGCTGTAATTCTGCTTGTGAAAACTAGCCATGTGTGCTTGCGTGAAACATTTGGGGACTGGAGAGATAGCTCAGTGGTTAAGAGTACCAGCTTCACTGCCAGAGGAGCTGAGTTCAATTCCCAGCACCACACAAGTTTACAGACATCTGTAACCCCTGTTCCAGAGGATCCTCTTCTGACCTCTCAGGGCACCTGGCATGGATGTGATTCACAGGCACACATGCAGGCAAAACACCCACATACATGAAAATAAAGCTTAAAAGCACCACATGTTTTATAAAGGTCAAAATAGATACCAAAGAATGAATGTGGAGATCTATGGAGGAGTTGAATAGAAAGGTCCAAAAAAAAAAGGGGGGGGGGAGAATTATACAAGAGAGGAGCTTGCAAACCCTGCTGATGGCAAGCCAGGAAGGCGTTTAGTGTGACCTCAGAAACTGGAATAAGAGATAAAGAAATGAGTAAGGAAGAGAAGAATGGAGGAAACAGAAACAAGAATAGAAATAGGAAAACAATGACTATAAATAACTCTCTCTCGACTCCAGCAGTGCATGGAGCATTTGGCGTTTAGGAATACTTGAATGCGGAACAAAATCACAGTAGCTTGGGGTCCTGGAATCATATAAGCAAAGAGCGTGATCTTAAGACAGAATAGACGCAGAAATAGGGAGCTGCCAAATTGTTCTTTTCCCCCCCACCAAGCCTCTGCGTCTATCCTGACTTATTTACGCCACCTACTGGTCTTTCAGTGATTTCCTTCTCATCCTGAAATTCATTGTTTGAGATGTGGACAATTGGCCAGTGATTAGGGAGCAAACACTGAGGGCATTTTCACCCCCATACTCAGCTTCAGATGAAAGTCGTACTCTCTAACGTGCATGGCATGGCCTGTTCTGAGCTATTTCTTGTTAGTACAGCTCTAATCTCTTCTCTGAAGTACTCCTTTGGGGGGAGAGAGAATGTGGATTCTGACAGAGAGGAGATAGCTCTTGAGAATTCTCTATGGAGAGCAAAGTAGGGAGTTCTTCACTGGAGTTAGAAACCTAGCCTAGGATGGTGGTCCCTCTTTACCTAGAGCATGCCTGTATGACTTCACTGTTTGAGCTTCAAACATGCCCATACACTGACTTGTTTCTCGGCTGTCTTTCAAATGAAGCTGGGATGTCTTCCCTGAGCTCTATGACACTCACATTCATGCGCCCTAATTTTTTTGTTGCTACTGACTTCCTTTTTAATTTCTTCATTTTATCAACATATCCTCTGGCTTGATTAATCAAGAATAAAAAAAAGTCAGAATTTTTAATGTCTTCCCAGATTTAATTCCTGACAGCATCTTGAGCATGTGTAGAAATCCAGCCTTGTGTCTGTGAGTAAGCAGGAACCTGTCTTGTTCCACAGTCCCCTCTAGACAGAACACGAAATGATACTGATTCTTTTCTCACTCGTGTTTAGAATCTCTCTCGAGTTGAAAAAAATTCAGTTTATTTCTAGAGCAAAATAACGGAGTATACTTAACAGCCAGCTCCCCCCCCTCTCTCTCTCGTAACGTAGCTATCAAGCAGCTGAAGTTAATTCCAGGCATAGACTGTCTCAGGATGTTTCCACCAAGCCCCACTTGACTACAATACTTTCACTACAGGAAAAATTTATTGAATCTCCTGAGAGCCCTCAATATCAAGAAAGACTTTATGCTGTAAATCAGGGATCAGAAAACTATAGCCATGGGCCAAATATATCCTCCCATCTGCTTTTGTACAGTCTAAAAGTAAAGAGTGTTTTTTACATCTTTAAATTGTGAAAAAAATAAAATATTACTTCATGAAGCATGGAAGTTATATAAATTTCAGATTTCAGTACTCATAACTAAACTACGCTCCCTTGGAACATTGCCACATTCATTTATTTGCTTTTTGTCTAACTGTTGCCATACTAAGAAATTGCAGCAGAGATCCATGAAACCAAAAACATTTACACACACATGCTTACACACACGCACACATACACACACATGCACACACACACACAAGGGCATGCACAGATGCTGGCCTGTACTTTCATGTTTGGTGGAAACTACAGCCAGACATTTGCAGGAACTCTCTAAGGTGATGAGGTTAGCCCTGCAAGTCCCCTAACCTTGCTTTCTCTCGCGTTTCATCATGGGAGCTGCTCTTTTGCGCCCTCTAGTGTTCACCTTGACCATGACCACAAAGAACGGAAGGCTTTGTACTAGATGCTTACTATGCGAATCATGGCTATTTTGTTGTGGTCTGTGAAGATGAATTCTAACAGAGAATGGGAAGCTTTCTGGATACATGGGCAGAACCGAGGTTGAGACATCATGTGGGATCCTGCTTGGAATCATACTATACTGTAAGTAAGGGCAGGAGCCTGGCAGAGAGGGTGCTTGACTTTCCCGTGGCTCTAGTTTCTTCAGGATGTTGTGTATGAGCTCATAGCTCTCGGTGTCTCTGAATGCCCGTTTTTATGTCAGTAGCCATGGACAGCTTTACTTCTCTGCTTTGGTTTATGTTGTTTACAAGAATCATGCCTTGGGCCGGGCGATGGTGGCGCACGCCTTTAATCCCAGCACTCGGGAGGCAGAGGCAGGCGGATCTCTGTGAGTTCGAGACCAGCCTGGTCTACAAGAGCTAGTTCCAGGACAGGCTCTAAAGCCACAGAGAAACCCTGTCTCGAAAAACCAAAAAAAAAAAAGAAAAAAAAAAAAAAGAATCATGCCTTAAACATAAACTCATAAAAAAGCTAATTGTAAAGCACTATAGACAATAACCTAAATAAAAGGAATAGCTAAACTAGAAGCAGACACAGTAAACCGTAATATGTTAAAATTATAGGGAATATTTCTATATTCCTTTTAAATACAAGAATCATATAAATCTAAATATAAAAACTTAATAATGACAACGGACTCAAATAAGATGCCTTGTAATCCTAAGCTTTTTATTTCTAAAGGTCTCATGTTACCTGAAAGAAAAAATCTGGTACAACTAGTCCATAAATCAGATGGAGTCAAACGAGTATGTGGGGAATTCAGCACACTCACGTTTGCCACTGGACACCTACAGAACCCACGATGGTGTCCCACAGCACCCACAGTCAAAGAAGGGACCACAGTGGAAATTAGAATCCACAAAATGGAAGAGCAACAAAATTGTGGCATATTAAAATAGCTGGGAAGCAGGAAACATGGTAAAAGGGAAAATTATACCTTTGAGTGAAAGCTCCAAAATAAAAGGTTAGAGAACAATCTAATTGTCACCTGTAAGAACCTGGGAAAGCAACAATAAATTATCCTTCCCGAAAGCACAATGAAAGAAATAGGAAAGATGAGAAGTGGAAGCTGACGAAGTAGAACACAGAATTGAGTGGAAAGAATCAAAACTAAATGCCTGTAATATTTTTTTCAGAAATTATTTTAGAGGCCTACACAAGGAGCATGCTAAATATCTTCCTGTATGTGAAATTCTCAAAATGCCAAAATTTAATGGCATAGATCAAATCAGCTAATGCCTTGAGCTGGGAATTAGGAGACTATGGGTTTCAGTAGACCATGATACAATGTTATGGACTAGGGCACGAGTCTCCCCAAGGACTTTCTACGATTTAAGTTTGGTTACCAGGGCAGTGCTAACGGGATGCTTGAAGCCTGACAGATACGGAGTTTACTGGAATGGTCTAGGTCACTGTGGCCTTTTCTCTCTAAAGAGCTTGTGGTAGCCTTTCCTCTTCTCTTCACTTTCTGACCAGGAGGTGAGCAGGTACTTTTGTTTCACCAGGCAGAGCCAACCAGTCAGGGACTAAACTCACCAAATCTGTGAAGCCAAAACAATCTTTCTTCCTTGCAAACTGATTTATCTCAGCTATTTGCTACAATGACAGACAGCTAACACAAGCAGGGAAACTGACTTTGGTGTAAGTTGTAGAGTAGTCTGCAAATACCAAAAGTTCATTGAACTATAGAACTAATGTATGTAAGTTATGGTATATGAGCAATACCCTAACAGAAATATTAAGAAATTAAAGAGAGAAGGATCTTGTTCCAAGGTCTAACCAGATGAGTCGACCTGATCCCCACTTCACCCCCAGTAACCCTACACTCTCTATGTCTACCCCACAGCCCATATTCACTGTCTCCCATTCATTGTCCTGCTTCCAACCTTCAGGCTCTGTCAGTACCTGCCCTGCTCAACCCAAACTCTGTGCCCCCTAGGTCCTGGACATCTTGTGCCATAGGACAGCAAGAAAAAGTTGCCTGCTTCTCCCTTCCATACACCTCCTCCAATCCCCATATTTAGCCTGGGATTTCACACCTACTGCCTCAGCTGAGTGTGGGCAGTCATGCCCACACTGCCTCCCATAGACCACATCCAACCTTTCTACCCAAACAGGTTCTGCACATCTTGTGACAGGAGACAGCCAAGTGAGTCTGCCTGACCATGTCCCCCATACAGCCGCCTCTGTAGCATGATTAATAAAACCCAGAGACAGATATTGGGGTTCAACCTGAAGACCAGAAAAGCAAAATAACCAATCACTGGCTGTTACCTCTACTTCTTTCCGAAATGGCAGTTCTGCCTCCAGGAATCCTCAGAATGAGACTGTGTGTGAGAGCTGTCTCCTCCCGTCTTATATTTCTCTCTAGGGCTGGGATTAAAGGTGTGCACCACTACTACCAGTTTCTATGGCAAGCTAGTGTGACTACTGGGATTAAAGGAATATGTTGCCGCTGCCTGGTCTGTAAGGCTGACCAGTGGGGCTGTTTTACTCTCTGATCTCAGGCAAGCTTTATTTACTAAAATACAAATGAAATGTCACTACACGCCTCAACCTCCAGATGAAACTCCAGGATGCACGTTCTCCATGGCAGCCCTGCCCTGTGTCCGGTTCACTTCATTCCAACTAAACCATATCCAACCTTCAGGCTTTACCTGGCTCATATGTGCTGCTCTCTCCCCTCAGTCTTCTGTATCCATATCAGTCACCAAAGAAAAGAAGTCCATGGGCCCAGACGACAAAAACACAAACAATATGAAATATCAAGGCAGTGTGTATTCCCCTCAGTCCACTAGCCATGAACCTGGTCATCAGGTTCTCTTCTACCCCCACTGCTCACTACCTCTCTCCTTCCCTCTGTCCTCTCCTTCCCATTGCATCCCCCTCTCTTTTTGACCCTTTGTCTTTCTGCCCCTTCCCTCTATGCACAGGTCTCACTGGCAGTTGTGAACCTATTGCTGCTAGGCCGAAACAGAACATAGGCCATTCTTGGTTCTCTGGACAGAGTCATGTTGTTTGAAGCAACACGTGGCAAGCTGAGACCATATTTGGTACATTTACTCATTTTAAACGACATAAAAAAAGCAAAATCAACATGATTGAATTTTATTTCCTAATTTTATCTTGGCTACAAATTTATAGATAGAAAGCTAAAAGTTAAAAGAAAAGAGGAATCTAGTTCATAACTTACAAAGTTGCCAGTGTATTTTTTAAAATGTTTATTCTACACTTTATTATCAACAATAATTACAAAATCAAGTTGATGTCTTTGACACCTTACAAGATGTAAATTTCACATTAGAGATTTTTTACTCTACAGAGTTTTGTTTGACTATACCTCCTTTATCTATAAATATTAACATTGAGATTTTCACTTGATAGTATTACAGAACTTCAGACCTGGAAAATACTTTAGAGTTTTCTTCTGAAGTCCAAGCTCCTTATTTTAAAAATAAATAAAATTTAGAAAATGAAATCTTGCAGAAACAAAGAAAGCAACTTCAGAAGTCTACTAAACAATGAGGAAAAAGATCGCACACAGGATCCCAGAGCCCTCTGTTAATCCCCCTCACTCAGGCTGCGGATTCTGGGAGGAGGGCATGCCCTACATCATAGAGAATCTTATGAATAATAATTATGGGATGGAAGGGATTGATTTGGTTAAATACAAGCAGAAGTTCATTCTTGCAAGTTACCATTTGAATGATTTTTTTTTGAGATAAGCATTTTTCCTTGCACATGGAATGTGAAGGAAATGGAGCCCAGATGAGTGCCGGGTGTTGTATAAATGAAGCAGGATGGGAGAATAAAGCAATATTAAAACAGTCAGGGGAAAGTCTGATGACCTGAAGCTGAGATGCTCAAGTTGAACAGAGACCGCAGAGTAATTGTGACTTTCTAGATGCAGATTTATCACGAAAGGAGGAGCAGAAAGGTTGGAATAGAAAATATGGGGAAGAAAGGGAGGTAGTATCACTGCTGGGCTTTTGTCTGTTGGTGTATCATCTTCAGCGTTCCGTCCAACACCACCTGCACCACCTGCACCACCACAAGGCTCACCCCAGCAGGACACTGCTCCTTGCTTTTCCTTCAGCTAGGTTTTCCCCGACTGTGTTTGGTCAGAGAAGGGAGAGATGGTTAGAAAATGGAGAGCAAGAGGGCATGTCCGTGCCTCTTTCACTCCCTGGAGCCTCAGGGCTGCCGGTAACGAGTCCACAGGTGTATGTCTGTGGGAAAGAGACCCCTCAGCCGTCACTTCTCACCGGGAAGCTTTGACTGTAGTGACAGTTCCCTCCAAGGAAGCTCATCTCTTGCGTTCTTGGAGCACCACACCCTCACAGTATTTTCTGAGCCCGGAAGGTCTGGAAATTTCTAGCTGGCTGACATATGCCTCTATTCTGTTCTTTGCCTTCTCGTAATTTCATAATTAAATGTCTATAATTTCCTCACATAAGTGACTAAGGTTGCCTCACAGCTTCATCTTCCCTGCCTTTTCCTACACAGCTAAATGGTTGCCTTAGCGATCCTCCATTAGCATTTAGTGCCTCAAGATCACATTCTTATTAGCCTCATATTTTTTTCTAATCTTGTCATGTTATCTCTTCAAAATATTATTGAACATAAATCGTGTGTAGAAACTCCACTGATAAATCCCTGAACATGAAAAGCTCTGTAACCAAGTATGTGCCTTGTGCCAAACAGCTGTCACAATTTAAGGACAAGGCCACTAAGGACAACAGACACATAGAGAGCCACGGGGAGGCTCACAGAGCAAACACACTTGCCACTCGTGGCACCACAGATAAAGCATGGTGGCAGGAGCAAGACACTGCCTTATCAATTCAGGAAGTTGAGAAGGAATAAGAAGTGAGCCCAGGCTAAAACATAACAGCAAGAACTCAAAGTACAACCGCCCCATCCAGGGACGTAAGGCTCCGTTTTCTAATGGCCACTGCCTTACCAACCAGCGCCATCAGCTAGGGATAGAGCGCTGAGACGTGTATGCTAGTGGGATCCGTTTATCTTCAAACCACATCTTACCTTGAGCCACCAACCTCCTGAATTCTCAGGCCTTGGCCTTCAGAATAAGAGTCAATGCCCTTCATTTGCTGATCCTGAGACACAGGATAAGGACTGCAGATGCCTACTGAGACATAGTGCCCCTTCATAATTATGTTCACAATACATCTAATGTTCTCTCTCTCTCTCTCTCTCTCTCTCTCTCTCTCTCTCTCTCTCTCTCTCGTATCAATCAGTCCTTCTACCTATCTGCCAAACTCTATTTATTGTGTTTTTCTTATTGTGTTTTACTGAAGAACCCTAACAAGCAACCATTCAAAGAAGTCTGAACTTAGAACGGTATAACTGAAAAGGATCCATTACAAACTTTTATGGTTCAAATATTGGCAGGAAACAAGGGTATATTCTCACTCTTACTGCAATTGGTTCTACCAGTCAATTTTCAAACTACTAGTTTCTATTCAATAATCCCATAGCAACCGTAGGTTAAAACTGAGGTAGTTTGACAGTTGAAACATAAGTTTTCTCCTGTTTCACGACTTTCCAAACGATGCGCATGCATAGTTGGCTTCAAAACTCCATTATCCAAACTTTGTAACCGTGAAATCACATTTATAAAAGCATGAGGCTGGAGTCCCACCAAATGCTTTAGGTTATATTTCCATTTTTCAGGAAATCTTCAGGTTGATAGAGACACCTGGTAAAGTAGCAAGGTGTCTGAAAAATAAGTTGTGTTTTGCACGAGAATAACTAAATATTCCACCAGACATGGTGTTTTCTAACACTTTCACATAATCGATACCAATAGCAAATGTTCTTCCCTGAAAATGTTTTTACATGTTATATAGCATAATGGTTTTAAATGTTTTGTCAAGAGTTACAAATCTCAGCAGGTTTTTTACAATTAATGCACCACCTCTCTTTCCCTTTGTCCCCCCAAGCCTGTCCTATGCCCTCTCTCTCTCTCTCAGGTTGCTCTCCTATCTTCTCTCCTCTCACAGTGATGGT
This sequence comes from Arvicola amphibius, assembly GCF_903992535.2. Classification (NCBI taxonomy): domain Eukaryota; kingdom Metazoa; phylum Chordata; class Mammalia; order Rodentia; family Cricetidae; genus Arvicola; species Arvicola amphibius. The sequence goes on from NC_052060.1 coordinate 56,691,634, forward strand.
CCCTTTCTTTCTTCATACTATTGACATACATTTTTACTCAAACCTCAGAAGTAGCTCATCTCTGCACATTGCCAAGCATTGGCCACTAGGGGGCAGATATGACCAAGACATTTAATATGTTTCTACCAAGTATTTAAATTTTAACCCATTTGAAATAGTGCCTTTTCGTAGTCAAAGGTATATGTGGTAAATTTCATGACAAACAAAAGCCCTGGAATTTATTTGATAACTCAGCTTTTAGTCTTTCTTTTTTATGAGCTATCAAATGTTATCTTTGTTCTCAATTATAATCAAATTAAATTTACAATAAAGGGACATAGCACATTGTGAGTTTGTGATTGTACAAGACAGGCAGAAGCTGTTAGCACCTTAGTCTGTACTTTTGAGTGCAGGCACTGTAGTCTTGTGGGATATATTTATGAATAATTTCGTTTTAGAAAAAAATCTTTGAAAAGCACTGTAAATAGAGACTGCTCATTTGTTTCCCAGCCACCCAGACCCAAATAATCACACAGAAACTATATTTATTACAACACTGTTTGGCCAATAGGCATATTCCTAGCTTGCTTTTCCATCTTAAATTAACCCATTTCTACTAATCTGTGTATCACCATGAGTTTGTGGCCTACTGGTAAGGTTCCAGTGGCATTTTTCTCTTTAAGCAGCTACGTGGTGTCTCCCTGACTCTGCCCTCTCCCTCTCTTTATCTGTCTGTTCTGATTTACCACCTATCTTTACTCTGTTAAGCATTCACCCAAACAGCTTTATTCATTAGCCTAAAGGCAACACATATACAGAAGGACATCTCACATCATTTACCCTTTTCTGTATAATTAAAAAGCAAGGTTTTAAGTTTAACATAGTAAAGTTACATATAACAAAACAGATATCAAACAAGAATTACAGTTATAATATTTCTTTATGAGTTCAAGTTTTCATATCTGATTTATCTTTTATCATAACTAGGGAAAACTAAGATTATAACTATCTGTTTTCAAATCAATCAAAAACCCCAGAAGATATAATATTACTTAAGTAAACAGGAAGTGGATTTCTTTTTTTTTTTTTTTTTTTTTTTTTTTTTTTTTTTTTTTTTTGGTTTTTTTCGAGACAGAGTTTCTCTGTGGCTTTGGAGCCTGTCCTGGAACTAGCTCTTGTAGACCAGGCTGGCCTCGAACTCACAGAGATCCGTCTGCCTCTGCCTCCCGAGTGCTGGGATTAAAGGCGTGCGCCACCACCGCCCGGCTAGGAAGTGGATTTCAAGCAACTTCCAAAACTCTAGAATTGACAGAGACATCTCACTTCCTGGAAAGTCACCCCAAGTTCTTCTGCAGGGTTGAGGTAACCATTTTTAGCCTACAGGCTTATAGTATCTGGCAGACTTTTCCATGAAACAGAAAATTTGAAAGACTGTTTTGCCTATCTTGGCAGTTTGTTAGTTACTTTCCTCTGTGTCCTGCAAAATGTCTGGCAGTTCCCTCTGTGAAGCCGGAACCCTGAAGGGCTGTGATGATGTGGGAGGTCCTCCTGCATATGTGTTGCTTTTATTGGTTAATGAATAAAGCTGTTTTGGTCAATGACTTAGCAGAGTAAAGCCAGGCAGGAAAGAGAGGGTAGGCAGACGTGAGGCTGGAGAAGGAGCTGAGAGTTCTACATCTGGGTTGGCAGGCAGCAGAAAGACAATGGCACTGGGCCTGGCTTGAGCATTCCAAGCCTCAAATCCAAGCCCAGTGATACACTTCCTCCAACAAGGCCACACCTCCTAATAGTGCCACTTCCTATGAGCCTATTGGGATCATATTCATTCAATCTACCACCATGGGAAAATTTTCATTTTATATTTATTTTTATTTTCCTAATTTATTTTCCTACCAGGTTTGAGCCTCAGCTTGGGTTCAGGTCCTGAGATGGGGAAGGGATGTGGGAAAAAATCCATCCACTAGGTGGACTGTACTCAACTGGCCCCAAATATCTCAAGCCATCATTATTTATACCTTAACAGAGGTTTTTTTTTTTCTACCAGGGTTATAAGAATAGCTTTATTATTGGCATCTCTTTTTGACTTTTAAGAAGTACATTATATTTTAAGTAATGGATCATAATTATTATTAAAGTACCCATCGTTCCCCTTTACGCTTCAGCAAACACACTTTCCCACCCCCTACGTCACCTCTAGACACAAAGCTCCACATTTTTGCAGGCCTAACTAAGTATGGAACCAGCACAACTGTTTGCGCAGCGCTCATATCAGCGGGCAACTACTTGCAGCCACAAAGTTACACAATGCTTTAAGGACAACAAAACTCAAACCGAAACATTTCTTTCATGTCTGCAAAATAAAAAGTTCCCGTGTCTCAGTCTCTCTGTAAAAGGCAGACTTGGATAAGGCATTCTTTTCACATCTCACTAGACCCTACTTCTTCAACCAACATAGGCTCTTGTGTATGATAAAGATGGGTCTGTCTACCCTATGTCCTACATTGCATTTCTCCCCATTGGATCATACCAGATCCTATCTCTAATTCTACATGCTTGGTGTCCAGGGAACTTATTCTCAACAGTTGACCCTATGTGCACTCCTGAGACTTTTTCCCTATTCTGTGCACGTGTTGGGAGCAGTGAGACCCCAGATCCTGAATTTCTTGTAATCCCCTGATCTGAGTGCCTACAGCTGCTCTGAGCACGAGACCTTCAGGAGTTCCTGATGGCAGGAGAGTGGTTTCTGGTGGGTTTGGCTGGGGAGTGGCTATCTCTATATAACCTGCCCCTGAACACAATAAAGGGGGCATTCTTGGGGAATTCAAAGATGACCCGTGTCTCTGTCTCTCTGTCTGTATGTGTTTGTGTATTTTAACCTCCTGCCCCTTGCCCGAAGCTTGGTAACTGGGTAAAAGCGCACTGAACGCAGACACAGGGGTGCGGTGTGCGGCATGCACGCACACCTTACTCCCCTTTCCAGAGCTGTGAGACATAAAGTTCTAAGTGTTGCTTTCTCATGTGTACCTAACGGTCTCTATTGTGTCAGAAAAGTTCCCAGGATTAGGAGTTGTTAGTAATTCCAAATAAGAGATTTGAGAAGCGTTGGCCCCCTGCTGAATCTTAGGGGGAAATATTCAAGAAAGAACAGAATTTCCAGGGGAAATTACAACTGTTGCACGTGTGACTGATAAAATCAAACTAAAAAGCGCCCAAATAATCAACAACATAATGAGAGAGAAAAGCGCCTGCAAGCTGCATGAATTTTGCAAATTCCTGTGCTGTCCTGTGGTCTACTGATCCTGGCCAAGTGAGAATCTGTCTCCATGCGTGCCTTGCCCAGAGTGACCCTATTAGACAGGCAGTCATGTGCTGGTCCAAGACTGGGCTGTTCAGCTCCCCCATGATCCTCTGACGATTTTATGAATATATGTAGTACATTCTGATCACGGTCGACATCACTCTCCTTTCTTTCCCACCCCTATTCCGTGCTCCTCCCAACAATTCCCTTTCCCTCGTTCATCTCTTTCTGTTTCGTTTTGTGGCAAGGCTGAGTTTAACCAGGGCTGTCATTCATTGCAGTATCGTGAGTTCATCAGAGAGTACACACCTGAGACAATGTCTGTGGCTTTCCCAGAATCTATCAGTGTCTCATAGCATGGCAGAACTGTTCTGCACTCTGTGATTGCGTGTTTACAGGCCCAGTCTCAAGCACTTCCCTTCCTGGCGCTACGCCACTGTGTTATCATGACTGTAGCTTTGTCATGCCCACAGGACAATACCACACAGCTCTAGTCCCCGAGTTCCAGCTCTTACCTTGTTCCCGCACCTTCTTCCTTCCCAGAGATGGAGAAGGGCACATAGGATGTCCTTTGAGGGCTGAGCACCCCACTACCACTCATTCTTATTCCCTTGAGAAACCATGTGTGGCTACATCGCAGTCTTTCGTTGTGAAGAGAATTTTCTCTGATTAAAACTGAGATAAACCTTTTTCTGTGTAAAATGTAAATACGCATAAGGTAGCTAGGCATTGTGTCAATGTAGTTAATGTTAAATGCCTTCCTAGGACACAGTATTTCCTCAGCTATGGGTTTTTACCAAGTTTTCAGGTCCAGGCACGGGTTCCTCCTCATGGAACAGACCTTAGAACCAATCATAGAGCCTTTGGTTCTGCATAGCAGTCATGCCATTATCAGAGCAACAGGAAGACCTTGTCGGACAGGTTGGTATTATAATTGATAGGGCTGTCAGCTGGGTTAAACCATTCATGTCTTTTCCTCTTGCAGTCTGCCCTGTATGACACTGTGTAAAGCAGCCAGCAGGATGGCCATCCAGTTCAGGTCCTGTTTGATTTCTCAGTATCTTGTACCCAAGATGTGTGATATCATTAAGAAGAGTCTTATCAACCAGTTCTAGTGAGCAGTCCAAAGGAACAGCAAGAATGTGCTTTGTGTGGAGACCTCTAGTGCCTCCCTGACAGAAGTATAAGGAGATATTTGAATTTGGATTTAATATGCCTTGCCCATGGGTTCAGTGTTATTCATCTACGCAGGAGACTGTGAAGTCCAAACCAGCCCAATATAGTGGCAGTGCTGGTGAGAATGTCCTGAGCAGCCGTACACTGCTCAGGTAAGCAGAAGAATTGGAATTGCACATCTCTGGCTCTCTGGATAGCCCCCCTCCCTTTTCCATTGTTTCATTTACTATCTTTGAAGACTTTGTAACCATTCTTTATCTAAGGATTTATAAGACCATGAGGATGTGGTGTTTAAGAAAATCAGTAAAGTCCCCAGCAGTAAGTTAGTTTAAAACTTATAACAAAAAGGGTTGTTAGCTAAAAATCTATGTATACATAATCTCAATTTGCTGCAGTAGATCATATATGTAACTTAGATTCAACTCTTGTTTAGGAAAATATTTTTTCTATTAGATTGAATATTTTTATTACACCTTCAAGATGGTTTGTTTTATTTTCTCTAGACTAAGGAGAAAAATTCAGGATGGATTTTTGTACGATAATATTTGTTCTAGGAGTAAATATAGCAGAGGAGAATGAAACCATAAACCTTGATTACAGAAAGTAGACTTATGAACAACATATGTTTGATGAAGGCTTACAATTCCCTAAGGCTATAATCATCCATTCAAGCTAACACAAACTGGCTTAAAATGCATGTCTCACCACTTACGTTTTTGTTAATTTTGTCAAACTGTAACTATTTGGAGAAACTGAGTCATATACATTTTGTAAGAGTACACCATAAAGGGATCAAGACAATTAGGTTCCCAGTCTCTCTGTGAATTGTACTTGTGGTTTAAAGTTTATCTTGATATTAAAGGATCTTTAATTTAAAATTATACATATAAGGCCCAGACTTACTAAATGATGGCTATCAAAGAGAGCTATTGAATCTAGCATTTAAGGTGTTTAATAGAGGAGGAGCAAGAAAGGACAAAGATTTCTTGGGATAGAAAGAAATAATAGCTTCTGGCTGCAGCTCTTAGGTCAATTCCAAAGACAATGGGTCACCAGCAAGCTCCACCTTCAAGTGTGGCAACACCAGTCACTGGGTGACTGCCAAGACCCAGCTAAAAATGTGGGCAGAACACTGAAGGGTCCACACCATATTATATCCCATAATTCAGGCAATAGTTACCTATGCACTACCATACAGACCGTGAGCTTCGGGCAAGGGGCTGGAGATTGAAACACACAAAGACACACAGACAGAGAGACAGAGACGACACGGAACCTCTAGTCACTGATAAGAAGCCCCTTATTCAATAGCACCAGAGAGGCTTATATACCCAACACAGTCAGGTGGGCTAACAGGTGAAACCTTATCCTCTGATGCTCAAGGCAAGGAAACACGTGCTCGTGAAGCAGAGCTGGTAAACAACTTTGACACAGCTTTCAGTAACTGAAATCAGAAGGAAAGTAAAGATCTCTAGCAGGGAAGAGCAGCTGGAGGCCAGGACTCCAAATGGTCCCAACACCTAGAAAAACTAACTTTTAAAAGGGCTTACCTAATTAGACAATGGGGAAATAATTTATCATCCTTAAAATAAGAAATATTACCCATAGGATTAGTGTCTTATTATATTTAGATATCACACTCCATTGAGTGAAGCATGATTAATAAAAACCCAGAGACAGAAATTGGGGTTCAACTTGAAGGTCAGAGAAGCAAAGCAGCCAGTCACTGGCTCTTACCTCTACCTCAGTTCAGAATGGTGAGCCTGCCTCCAGGAATCTCAGAACGAGACTGAGACTGGGAGCTGTCTCCTCCCGTTTTATCATCCTTTCTGGGATTAAAGGCGTGCACCACAAATATCAGGTTTCTATGGCAAGCTAGTGGGGCTACTGGGATTAAAGGTGTGTACCATTGCTGCCTGGTCTGTAAGGCTAGCCAGTGTGACTCTTAGACTTTTCTGGTATTGAGGCAAGTTTTATTTATTAAAATAAAAATGAAATGCCACTACAAAAGAGGGTACCTAGGTCACAGGTGGGAAATGAAGGTACATCATAGATTTTTATCAACCATATAGGACAAGTAAGAGAGTCAAAGTAATCTATTTAAGCCTTTCTTATTTCTATATTCACTTAGTCATCTACCCATTCACCTATTTTTTGTTCATTACAAAAATTTTGCTGAATATCCATAAATCATTGCTAGATCCTGAAACATAAATCTGGATAGGTTCTCCCCTTGTGAAAACATCCTGGGTAGGTTAGGGGATGGATATTTGCACCCAAGAATAAGGGATTTAAGGTAGAAAGAAATGGTTCTTATGATTCTACTTAAATATTTTCATGTATTGGGGAAATATAAAAAGAGAATATTCTCATATCTTGAGTCCTAGATTGATCCCTGTTAGGATTTATACATCAAAATTTCCCTCTAAAGATTTGATTATTGAAGGCTTAGCCCTGATAACTGTGATAACCTGATAGCAGTGTTCAGTCTCTGTGGGAAGGCCTCTTGGGCTCTCGGACGGTGAAGTTCATATTATGGAAAAGACTATACTACCAAGAGACATCTATGGCTGTCTCTTCATGAAAAATTCCAATGGCGTTCTTCACAGAACTAGAGAAAACAATCCTGTAATTCACACACTAAATGTACAGATTTCAGGCTCTCCTAACAGCCACCTATAAGGGGAAATGGAGACTCCTGTGGCCCCATCACATATATCTGGTCTATTGGGGAGGGTTCTATGGCATACAGTTGTGTATCTACTGTGAGGCCACCAGGCTCGAGCACTTAGTTCTGAACTCAGGATCACAGAGACTGCCTTGATTAAACTCTGAGGGACACTGAAAGCCAACTCTAGTAAATACAGGAAAGATGTTTAAAACTGGGAGATGTTGGTAAGGATAGGAGGGAGTTGGGAGGGAAGAGGAGAACCAAAATTCATAGGGTTCATGTGTAATTTGAGAGAACTCCAAACTGAAAAACATGTGAATTACTTATTAACAAAAACACAAACATATTTGGGTCCATAGAAATGGAATGCTGTAGAACCGTAAGAGTAAATGAACTCCAGGAAATCTGGTTAAATGACTCTTACAGATATGTTTAGGAAAATAAATCAGATGTTTACAAAACACTTGCAACATGTTATTATCACAGTCCATACACACTCAAAGCCTACCTCTGGGTCTAATAACAAGATCAGAAGCTGCCCTTATGAGGCAGTGATTACAAGTAGAAATGAAAGGATGTTCCAAATATTAGCAGCATTCTTATTCTTATTATTATTGTGGGTTCTAGTTACGAGGATATATCCAATTCACGGGAATTCACTGAGCTAACAATTCCAACCAATGCTTTTCTGGATCTTATAGATAGATAAACCGTTGCTCAAAAGAGAGAAAAGAAAATCAACTACTACAAGCAAACAGGATTGGTGAATATGGTTAATTAACTTAAATTTCATGTATACTTGGTATAACAAAGATAAGAAAAAGAACAAAAGCAAAAAACAAAACAAAAGAAAAACAACTGTTCAGGTTTTTTTTTTTCCTGAGAGGAATATTGTCCTGCCACAAGAGAGCTCCCTTGCTACACTCCACTACCCTTGACGACCAGTTTTCTCTAGAGGGTGTTGGGGTACATTTTGCCTGTCTATCACTGATTGCTGAAACTGTCATCTATGTGATACAATTTACACACTATGAAGGGTAAAACTTCCCCCACGATGACTGTGCAGGTGGCCATTCAACAATTACTGAAACTTGTTTCTCTGAAAACTGTCTTCTTCTTGCTAAAAAAGTTCATCTTAATTTGATGTTCAAGTCTTCCAGTATAACTCCTGATCTTTGTATTTGCTCTGACTCTTAGAACCCAACGACTGTGTTGTTGACAGGTGTAAACGCCAGGTAAACAAGGGAGATGTTTTCATTGTTGGCCTCACCCACCCCCACCCCACGTGCGACCATTCTTAACCTCTAGCTGCTAGCACTCACCTGTGACGTTTTTCAAATATAGTCGCATTTAAACCATTTATAGAATTCGCACTGCAGAGCTCCGTTAATCCGTATTAACTTTCTGTTAAAGTTAGATAATTCCTACCTATCACAGCAATTTCACCCTGACTCTTTGTTGGGAGCAGTGAGACCCCAGATCCTGAATTTCTTGTAATCCCCTGATCTGAGTGCCTACAGCTGCTCTGAGCACGAGACCTTCAGGAGTTCCTGATGGCAGAGTGGTTTCTGGTGGGTTTGGCTGGGGCGTGGCTATCTCCATATAATCTGCCCCTGAACACAACAAAGGGGGCATTCTTGGGGAATTCAAGGATGACCTGTGTCGCTGTCTCTCCGTCTGTGTGTGTCTGTGTTTTTTTAACCTCCAGCCCCTTGCCCGAAGCTCGGTAACTGGGTAATAGCGCACAGAGTGCAGACACGGGGAGCAGTGCATGGCAATTGGAGATCCCCACTGAGATATCGGCAACTCTTACTAAACTGGGCTCCTCACCTCTTGAGTTATGTACAAATACACTGACTATTTCCTACCTTGTAACATTGCTAGTATGTGATAGGGCTTCAATAGCATTCATCATCAGAAACAGCACATTCGAGCTACCATCAAGTTGACTTATTTTTCTCCTTTTTGTCCAAATATATTTTAAAATATGTTTGTTTTTCTACAATGTACACTTACTATCTTTGCAGAATTGCTTTCTTTTATGTCTACTAAATTCTGCTTACAAAGAGAATTCATCTAATGGGACAGATCCTGGTTTCAGAAATGAGGATCACTCACAACTTTCAATTTGTTTTTCATTAATGTTGTTGTTGCTGTTGCTGCTGCTGCTGTTTTTTCATTGATTCACCAAACAAATACAGAGCACCAGCATGGTGTGTGGCCTCCTTATAAAAGATGGAGTTGGCAAGGGTTAGTGAAGGGGAAGCCTAGCCCAAAACCTTGTTTTGTAAGGCGTGTCCCCCTTGGTCTAAAGGCGTGTCCCCCTTGGTCTAAAGGCGTGTCCCCTTGGTCTAAAGGCGTGTCCCTCTTAGGCGTGTCCCTCTTAGGCGTGTCCCTCTTAGGCGTGTCCCCCTTAGGCTAATATTGACTTATAAAATCTTGCGGGCCTGCGGCCTGCCTGCTCTTTGTTTTCCTGCCCTCCTCGCTGGAACCTTGGATTTGTAAGTTCTCTTTCCTTTCCTTTATTAAAACTGAATTATATATATTAAAGCTTGTCTGGTGAATCATAACTGCCGATCAACCACGCACCTTCATTTGGCGTCCAACTCGGGCATTTGGGAGCCTTCAGCTCCAGTTCCCACACTGCGTGGCAGGGATTCGGCCTTGGGCTCTTGATTGCTTCAGAGCAGTTTCCCAGACTAGCCTGTCCCAGCCCCGCTTGTACGGAGCAAAGGACGTGTGTGCGCGAGGGTGACTCAGTCCGAGCTCGCTAACCCCTCAGGCAGCACCAGTCCCGGCTGAGTTCGGCCTGGGCCCTGACCTGCCGGAGACTAGCGGTTACTGCCGGAGTCCCAACATTCGAGCTCCGCTGGTACTGCAGACTCGGTTTGGCCGAGCGGTTATTGCCCTAGCGACCTACTGGCAGGGAACGGTCATTTCAGGTAAAATTTCTTTTGATTAAAAAAAAAAAAAAAAAAAAAAAAAAAAATGTCTGACCATATCACCGTTGAAAGCTTCTGCAATCTATTTAATTATACTATGGTAGAAATATTACAGGATACATATGATATTCCCATAACTTGGATGTTTATAGGGCTTGCAATTTTTCTCGTATTTGGTTTCTCCCTTACATGGTTTGAAAATAGAAAAATGATAAAGTCCTTACAGAATGAAACCAGGATTCTCAGGACAGAGGTTGAATGCTTAAGAAAGGGCACAACTGTTTTGAGTAACAACTTTAAGTCGGTTGAGGTATTTGCAAAAACAATTCAGACTGACACCAAGAAAGAGTTTGAAGGTCTCAAGGAAGGGAATAGGGCTTTGTCTGATATGACTCGGTCAAATGAGCAAAATTTAGAAAAACTACAGTCTGATATTAAGGAGAGACTCATTGCTGCGGAGGAGAGAACAGCTGATTTGGATCGTAAACTTCAGTCCCTGTCTGAAACATTATCAGAGAGAATTAAAACTGCTGAATGTGAAAATCGGACTTTGACTAAAGGATATGACAGATTGGCTGACAGATTGTCAATACAAGAAGGCACAATTCATGCCATGAAAATTCTATCCAAGGATGAGATACTAACTCTACTGGACAAACTTCATGTTTTGGAATCCTCCATGAAGGCCTTGGAGCATAATTCTGGACAGGAGATCCAGGCCTTACAGAAGGCAATAGTAAGCAGATTAGAAAATATTGAGGAAATTATAGAACAGGAGCAAACGGTACAAAGGCGAAATTTAACTCCGTCAATGAGTAAAACTCTCCGGGATAATTTCCATAAAGTTCTACCTGCCTTTCCAATAGTAACGTCAGAAAAGGTGACTGGTTCCAAAAACCCTAAAGTCATCAAGGAATATACATGGGAACCCGTCCGTATGAATGATCTCAAAGAAATTAAACAAGCCATTATGAACTTTGGGCTACATTCGTCCTTTGTTAGAGAGATGCTCAAAACTTGGTCTATAAGCAATAAGGCAACGCCCCATGATTGGGTACAATTAGTATCAGCTGTTCTAGAGAGTGGGTCACAATTAAATTGGAAATGCATGTTCAGACAAGAGGCTAAACTTTTAGAACAGCAGGAAAGAGCAAAGGGAATTGAGATCTCCTTAGATCAAATTCTAGGTGAAGGACTTTTCTCCGATCCTCTGGAACAAGCGAATTATGATGAACACACCTTATCCATATGTACTACAGCAGCCTTAAAGGCTTGGGACAGGGTTCAAGACCCAGGACAGAGACTGGAATCATATATCAGAGTTAAACAGGGTCAGAGAGAACCCTTTAGTGATTTTTTACAAAGGCTAACTAAAGCTGTACAGATAGGGATATCTGACCCAGAAGCAAGACGTATAATAATTGAATCTTTGGCTTATGAGAATGCCAATGTGGAGTGTAAAAGGATCCTGGGGCCTTTAAAGATGAGATCAGCGCCCTTGGACGAATGGGTCTTACATACAATGAATGTTGAATCATTTGACTATGGCACTGAAGCATGGGTCGAAGAAGCAATTTCTAATGCAAAAAGGAGGCATCAAGTTACCAAATGTTTTAATTGTGGCAAGATGGGACATATTAAAAGGAATTGCAGACAACGGATTTTCAGAAATAATAATAATAATAATAACAATAATAATAATAATAATAACAATAATAATAATAATGCCTCTTCTAGAAATAGCAGACGTAGGAGGACTCAGCCTTCAGGTATATGTAGGAGATGTGGAAAAGGCAGACACTGGACAAATGAGTGCAGGTCAACAAGAGATAGACAAGGCAACCTGTTGCCACTGGGAAACTCAATGGGGGGCCTCTTGCAGGCCCCCATGGCGAATGTGGTCCAGTCATTTCCAGCTACTGCCGAGAACATGCCTCGTCAAGAAAATTAGAAAGCCCCATGCCTGCTGTTAAAAGCAAAAATGGCCTGAAAGATGAGTTACGTGTATTTTGGCAGACTTTTATAAATGAACAAAGACCAAAGTTAAGAGTATGTGTAAATGGCGTTTTTATTACTGGCCTACTGGACACAGGTGCGGATGTAAGTATCATTACTCCAGAATCTTGGCATCCGTATTGGCCTCTTCAGGATGTAAATGTTCAGTTCCTGGGAATTGGAACCCTATCTCAAGTAAGGCAGAGCACGAGATGGGTTGAATGCATAGGGCCAGAAGGACAAATAGGAAAATTAAGGCCATATGTAGCCAATATTGCAGTGAATTTATGGGGCCGTGACCTGTTGCAGCAATGGAATACCCAAATTAACATTCCTGCTGCTTCTAGAGCCTATATCACCGAGGGAAATATTAAAAGATATTACAGAAGGCGGAAACCGGCTGTTCGGGCTGTACAAGAATGCAAAGCAATTGATGGCCCTTCAGAGATACGAACAGCACTGCCTCTAAAATGGTTGACTGAGAAACCAATATGGACAAAGCAATGGCCATTAGCTGAGGAAAAGTTGCAGGCTTTAGAACAGCTGGTACAAGAGCAATTAGATGCTCGACATATAGAAGAATCTACCAGCCCTTGGAATTCTCCTGTATTTGTTGTTAAGAAAAAATCTGGTAAGTGGAGAATGGTGACAGATCTCAGGGCTATCAATAAGGTTATTCAACCTATGGGCTCTCTGCAATCTGGAATTCCTCTGCCATCTTTATTACCAAAAGGATGGCCTCTCATAGTAATTGATTTAAAGGATTGTTTCTTCACTATACCTTTACAAGAAAAAGACAGAGAAAAGTTTGCCTTCACAGTGCCTACTTATAATAACTCTCAACCTACAAGGAGATACCAGTGGACCGTCCTCCCACAGGGCATGTTGAACTCTCCCACCCTGTGCCAATATTTTGTAAATCAACCATTGCAAATAATACGCAAGCAATTTCCCAAGTCGATAATTTATCATTACATGGATGATATTCTGTTATCTGATTCAAACATGGCTACTTTAGAAAGACTGTTTGAAGAAGTAAAAATACTTTTACCTAAATGGGGATTGCAGATTGCTCCTGAAAAAATTCAGAGAGGAGATTCTGTTAATTATCTAGGTTATAAAATAGGTTTACAAAAAATTAAGACACAAAAAGCACAAATTAGGAGAGATCGGTTACGGACTCTCAATGACTTTCAAAGGTTGTTAGGAGACATTTCAAGCTTACGACCAGCTGTTGGCATAACACCTGATATGATAATTCATTTAAATAAAACCTTGGATGGTGAAAAAGACTTAAACAGTCCCAGAGAATTAACAGCTGAAGCAGAAAAGGAGCTGAGAATGATTGAAGAGAAATTACAAGAGACACATGTGGACAGGGTGAATCCAGAGCTCAGTTGTATTCTCGTCATATTGCCTTCCAAAATTTCTCCTACAGGAATTTTAATGCAGAGAGATGATATTATCTTAGAATGGATCTTTTTACCACATAAACCAAGTAAGAAAATAAAAACTTATGTGGAAAAAGTCTCTGAATTAATTATAAAAGGCAAATTGAGACTTCGTCAACTAGCAGGCATAGACCCAGCAGAAATTATAGTTCCTTTCACTGCTGATGAACTAAAAAAATTGTGGGAAGATAACGAACCATGGCAAAGAGCTTGCGCTAATTTTTTGGGAGAAATCAATAACAACTATCCGAAAAGCAAGAGGCTTAACTTTATAAAGAGAACTTCTTGGATTCTCCCCCGAATCATCCGTGATGCTCCAATAACTGGAGCACGTACATTTTATACTGATGCTAATAAATCAGGGAAAGCAGGTTACAAATCAGAAGATTTGAGTAAGGTGGAACAAAGCCCTTATGATTCTGTCCAGAAGGCAGAATTATATGCTATTCTTATGGTGGTAAGGGATTTTAAAGAACCGCTTAATATAGTTACTGATTCACAATATGCAGAAAGAGTAATCTTACATATTGAAACTGCTGAATTTATACCTGATGATACAGAACTAACCTCATTGTTTATCCAGGTACAAGACATGATCAGGAACAGGCTTTGCCCTATGTATATAACACACATCCGATCTCATACGGGTCTGCCAGGTCCTCTAGCAAAAGGTAATGCAGAAATTGATCAATTGTTGATTGGTAGTGTGCTGCAGGCCTCTGAATTTCATAAAAAACATCATGTCAATAGCAAAGGCTTGAAGAAAGAATTTTCTATTACATGGCAACAAGCTAAGGAAATTGTAAAGAAATGCCCTACTTGCTCTTTTTATAACCAAACACCACTGCCTGCAGGGGCTAATCCAAAGGGCACTCAAAGGAATGAAATCTGGCAGATGGATGTGTTTCACTTTGCAGAATTTGGCAAATTAAAATATGTACACCACACCATTGACACTTATTCAGGTTTTCAATGGGCAACTGCTTTAAGCTCAGAAAAAGCTGATTCAGTAATTACTCATTTATTAGAAGTTATGGCCATCATGGGTATACCTACACAAATAAAGACGGATAATGGTCCAGCTTATGTTTCTAGGAAAATGAAGCAGTTTTTTGCTTATTACAATATTAAGCATGTTACAGGTATACCATACAATCCTACAGGTCAAGCAGTCATAGAAAGATCAAATAGAACTATAAAGGATATGTTAAACAAACAGAAAGGGGTGGAAAATACCCCTAGAAATAGGTTACATAGTGCTTTATTAACCTTGAATTTTCTCAATGCTAATGAGAAGGGGACAACGGCTGCAGAAAGACATTGGATAATGGAAAAGTCTGCTGAATTAAATCAACCAGTTTATTTCAAGGATGTGCTGACCTCGCAGTGGAAGCCAGGAGATGTGCTGCGTTGGGGAAGGGGTTTTGCTCTTGTCTCCACAGGAGAGGAAAAATTGTGGATACCGTCAAAATTAATAAAGGTTCGGTTTGAAGAGAAGAAGCCCCTTGGAAAAGAAAAATAATTCATTCACAAGGATGATGATCATACTGATGGTAAGAAAAGCATATAGGTTGGGGACAGGGTTCTTTTCTTATCTCCACAGGAAACCACTCATCTTCAAAGAACTTAAGGGACCCTGGATATTTAAATACTGATGCATGGACACTAGTTACAACCTAATATGGATCAACACAGAACCCGAATATGTTTATAATCTTTGAAGTTTCCAGGATGAAGATGGGGCCCCACAACATCAATTTCACCTGGTTACTATGACGTCATGTTTTTAATAGCGCTAAAATTAGACCTTTTTTTGGGTTTTTTTTTTTGGTACCAACTACACAAGACAGTTTCAAATGGTGTACAATTTTGACAACACTCTGGCCGGACCTCCTCAAAACACTCAGAGGCTAGTTACAATTTCCTCGACAAAATGTTATTCTGGGAATTTTACCATCATTTGCTTTCATGGAACCCCCTGAGAAGAACGTCGCCCCCATGTCAGCTAGAAGCAATCTTAGAGGACGACGCCCCCTCTCCCAACAGAGTTTGCCCTCTGGTTTAGGGACATCATTTAGTAGATGGTATAGGGTTGAGGGGATGGGGGAGGTATTATATGGACTCAGGGGTGTTTATGAAAAAAAAAGGGGGGGGGAATTACCTGGTTTGATGGGATGATTGGTATTTGTGAATTATTGTTATTAGAAAATTGCATTGGTGTTGATTCTTGTATATTGAACATTGTATATGAATATGCTTCTACCTCTATTGTATGAGAGTATGCTTCTACCTCTGTTTAAAACAATTGTTATATTGAGATATTTATCATATTGCAATGTACATTTCTACCTCTGATATTATTTGTATAATGACATTGTTTACGTTTGGGGATATTGTCCTCATTTATTGCACAGTTGTTTTTCAGGTTTTTTAGATACATAGAAATTATATTTAGTATAGATAGTATAATCTTCGACCTCTTTGAAGAGCTGTAGAACATGGCCTTTAATCTAACCTAGAGTTTGGTACTTATGAGACACAATCACTCCTGGCAACACCACTCTACTCCCGAAAGAATGTTGAGCACCAAAGACACTCCACTGGGAGCTTGTCTTCTTGGCAGAAGTGGCCTTTAGGCAAAGAAAAAGCCCATACCTCGACCACTGACAGAGTTTCAGAGTATCCGTAAATGGATAAAAATAGGATTGTCTTATCTTGCCAAGACAGGGTTGGACAGTTCTACAAAAAGTTCCTTGCCTTTGAAAAATGTTATGTCAGTTGTGTTAGGCCTTAGCCAAAGTTGGTTGCCTCAACATTGCAAAACGAAACTTTGGGTGACTGCCCAGGTAGTTAGTTGTCTCTGTCATTTGTTGCACATTTTGGAAGTTTCTTGTTTGTACTTCCTGGTTGCTTAAGTAATATTACTTCCCTTCTCAGATCTTTGATGGGGTTGAAGATTAGATAATTGTAGTTACCCTCTACATTATGTAGACTCCTTGAAATAGAATGCTTAGTAAAACTTTTGTTATATGTTTCTTCTTAATATTGTTTGTAATTTTATATTTATTATTTGTTCCTATTGAATATAGTTGTATTTGGTTTGGTTCTGTCTTATTTAGACAAAAGGGGGAGATGAAGGGGAAGCCTAGCCCAAAACCTTGTTTTGTAAGGCGTGTCCCCCTTGGTCTAAAGGCGTGTCCCCCTTGGTCTAAAGGCGTGTCCCTCTTAGGCGTGTCCCTCTTAGGCGTGTCCCCCTTAGGCTAATATTGACTTATAAAATCTTGCGGGCCTGCGGCCTGCCTGCTCTTTGTTTTCCTGCCCTCCTCGCTGGAACCTTGGATTTGTAAGTTCCCTTTCCTTTCCTTTATTAAAACTGAATTATATATATTAAAGCTTGTCTGGTGAATCATAACTGCCGATCAACCACGCACCTTCAGGTTAGCTGTGACAGCATTCTGACTATCATGAGGTTTTATTTTCAACAGCAGAAGAAAATGATAATTTCACATAGCAAATAGATCTGTCACAATAAGAAAAGCAAGCTTATGTTGCTGTATAGTTACAAGGATAAATAATTGTTTGGATAAGATGGTCCTGGATGATCTCTTTGAGAAAGGAGCATTTAAGACTTCAAAAGTGAGAAACTGGCTGTGAAAATACACCAAGAACAAGTTTCAGAAAAATGGCGATCAATTTCTCAGGCAGCAGCAAGCAGATTGGAAGAGAGAGAAAGTCTTCAGTGTGGTAGAAAATGAGAGAGAGAGAGAGAGAGAGAGAGAGAGAGAGAGAGAGAGAGAGAGGCTAAAAACGGGGGACAGCGTGGTAGGAGAGCACAGTGCCACCAGCCCAGATGGGGGCTTGCAGCCACATCAGCGAGTTTACATTTAATTCCAGTTGGATGAATTACAT
The DNA here is from genome assembly GCF_903992535.2 of Arvicola amphibius. Classification (NCBI taxonomy): domain Eukaryota; kingdom Metazoa; phylum Chordata; class Mammalia; order Rodentia; family Cricetidae; genus Arvicola; species Arvicola amphibius. The sequence goes on from NC_052060.1 coordinate 56,709,055, forward strand.
GCTATGGTTTCCTATTAAATGCATCATTGTGGCTACTGGAAGAAAGTGGATTGAAAGTAGGGGATTGGCAAAAGTAGGTGCCAATTCAAGTGGGCTGTGACGGGTTGGTCTAGAGTCATAGTGGTAAGGATAAAAACAAGTGAAAACTCACAAAAATATTTTGGACATAAAGCAAGAACTCGGCAGTGGTTTGTATATGGGACTAGGAAGGGGGAAAAGGCCAACTAAACATTTTGCTGAAGAAACTCACTGCATTTTATGAACCATAGGGAAACTGAGGAGATGAGGTTTAGCAACAGGACCAAAGGATGCTTTTGAACAAGGCCTGGAGTTTCTCTCTCTCTCTCTCTCTCTCTCTCTCTCTCTCTCTCTCTCTCTCTCTCTCTCTCCCTTCCTCCCTCCCTCCCTCCCTTTCCCTCTCTCTCTCTGTCTCTCTCTCTGTCTCTGTGTGTGTGTCTGTGTCTGTCTCTGTCTCTCTGTCTCTGTCTCTGTCTCTCTGTCTCTGTCTCTGTCTCTCTCTGTCTGTCTCTGTCTCTATTTCTCTCTGTCTGTCTCTGTCCTGTCTCTCTCTCTCTCTCTCTCTCTCTCTCTCTCTCTCCTCTCTCTCTCTCTCTCTCTCTCTATCTCTCTCACACACCAGTGAGCCACTTTCTGAAAACTCCAGTCAGCCTACATTCTCTGAACGTCTTCTTCCAGCAGAGGGCAGTGTCACTTCTGCCAGACATGCTCGTCCATCTCATGTCAGTCCCTACAGACAGCAAAAAATCAATAGGCAGACACTGTTTTTTGACTGTTCTTGAAGGCCTGAACCACTGCTAATAATGATATAGAACATAGCCACTGTGCAGAGAGTATGTAAACAAAACAGCACCTTCAGAACATCAACAAGTAGCCAGATGTGATGGCACATTCCTGCTGTCCTATCATTCACATTTAGTAGTAGAAATAGAGGTAAAAAGGTAACAATTTCTGAACCAACCTAATCTATGCAGATAGTTCTAAGCCAGCCAGGAATGGAGTGAGACTGTCTATAAACATCAATAATGAGCGATTAATTAGTTTAAAAATCCAATTTAAAAACTTTTAAAGCCAAATCACAATACAAATTTTAAAAAGAAGGAAGAGGAGGAAAAGGAAGAGAAGGAGAAGGAAGAGGAGGAGAAGGAAAAGGAGGAAAAGAAAGAGGAGAAGGAAGAGGAGGAGGAAGAAGAGGAGGAGAGGAAGGAGGAGGAGAAGGGGATCGAGCTTTCTTTCCTTTTTTAATGACAGATCACCATTGTTAGCCTCTGTGTTTGTTTTCTTCACTAATCTCTGAGGTCACATCAATCCTCACCACTGAACCTGTCTGACAACGAGCAAGGTTCACTAAAGGGCAGCTGGACACCACTCCAGTAGGTCCCTTCCAAACATGACTCCACTTCATGTTAGAGGGAGAACTGTAACAATCCACGTGTTGATTTTTGCCAACTGTGGAATGGAATAATGGGAAGAAGCAAGAGGAAAGGGAGCCAAGGAGAGGGACCGCAGGACAGGACATGCATAGCCAGGGTTGTAGACGTTCAGCTCAGTGTCTTAGCCATTCCAGTTCTCAGCTGATGGAACAGGACATATAGACTCAACAGCTCATAGGCCACAGGAATCTATTTCCGCCACCTCTGGAAACTGAGAAACCCAGGGCCAAAGCACTATGAGGCTCGCTGAGTGCTGAGGGCTGGTGTTCTCAGGAGCAGCTGTTTTCCCAGTAGCCTCCAACTGAGGGCTCTTCCAGGCCTCTTTGGAAAGGGCTTGTTCACAAGGGCTCTAATCCTATTGCGCAGCCTTTCCCAAAGACCACATTTCCTAACGCCCTCACCCTGGGGTGAAGATTTTGACATATGAGCTGAGAAACAAGAAGACGTAATTCCTGTTCTACAAGTTTCTTTTTTCTTTTTAAAAATTTGACATGAAATCATTTAGTTCTTGGAATTAAAAATAAATTAAGACTTTTCCAGATCAAACACTATTCCCTAAATACACACACACACACACACACACACACACACACACACACACACACACACGAAAGCTGATGGCTTTTTTTTTCTTACACCCAGACTGACGACCCAGACTATTGACCTGACTTCGTTACCTGAACCAAAATATTTGCCCTTTGACCCCCACACACGCCTGCAAAGAGAATAGCATGCTGGTAACTTATGGACCATGATAAGATGATTATAACCACCTTACATCCAGCTACTCGACAGTATTGCTTACGGTTCTACCTCAGTGTTCTCTCAAGACCCTGACTCTCGGGGGTGCACAACAGGCATGTTCAGCTAAGTTGACTCTGTTCTCCATCTAGATTTCCCAGATCTTAGTCCCTAACATGATTTCTGGCTCACATTCAGTCCTGCATCTAGAAATAATGAAGAACAGTCTGTTGTAGAATTTATCCAGGAAAAGTCCAATTTTTTACATAGGCTGTACTGTTTCAACACAGTATAATCTTAATGCTTCTTCATATTTCAACATAATGATCAATTAATGAAATGTCATGGCACCTTACAATTCTATTTAAGGGTCTCATACTCTATATTTTAATTATTTTTATAGTGTATAGCATATGCTATACTATATAGCATATGACGTAGTAAGTATTACAGTTATGTGATATAGTTGACTAATTTCCTTATAATTTCGATATATGGATGGGTTGGGTTTAGTTGATAGAATGCTTGCCTAGCATGCATAAAATCCTACATTTGATACTCAGCACTCCATAAAAAATTTCAGTGTATCTATGACTAATTCTTATTCACCACAGCTCTTGTTATAATTTTTCAAAATGTGGATACCAATTTCCCCTTTTATATAATCAACACAGACGAGACTAACCCACTTTGCTAACTGCAAGACAGATTCCATTTCATTTCCAATTTTAAATTCAGAGGTTGAAATCTCAGAGTTCTGTGAATACTTCATTGGATTTTATTGACTTTGAATCCTTGCTAAGACTGCATGGAGACTGCATAAGGAATCATGAATAAATTGTATAGAATAACACTCCATCTTCAGGTTTGCCTGCAAGTGCCTTTACCCAGTGAGCCATTTTGCTAGTTTTTGAGAAGTGTCTGTCTAAAAATCCAAAGCTTGTGTTGTTTTCCTTTGTAAACTACTTTGGTGACCCTCTATTGTTTGGGAATGATGCAAAATTTATTAAGGCCCCAAGTCCCATCAGACTGTGCAAACTTGTTTCTGACCGTATCCACCTGAGCCCCGACGTTACAGTACCATAACATGACATGCTTGCCCTGGTGTCACGGGTGAACACACCCATCACTGTGCCCAGGCTGGGCTTTCCCTGTGGTCTTCATTCTCATCTTCTCCTAGAGAAACTGCTAGAAAACTACGTGAAACACTTTAGAGGTCACCAGTGGAAAGGGGGGGATCATTTTAATGACATAATATATTATACAGCATTACTATTTATTAAAATATGGAGCAATATCAGAAAATCAGGAACATTCCAATTTATATGTGAAAAATAGTTCCTGGGAGTTTGAATAATGTATTTGTGTTTGAACAAATCAAAGAAAGAAGTATTCATATATTAATCAGCGAGTTTCAGAATATTTTGCAAAAATCTAAGGACAAATTTATCCATTTAAAGACTATCATGCATTTTCTAATTAATTATAGTCAATCTATGTTTTCCTATTGCTGCTTTGTGGATTATTTTGAAGGGAATGTTGTCACAGCTTAATGATTATTATGCAGTTTTAATCTGTCACTTTAAAAACTAGCATGGACTGAAAGTAGCTCAGCAAATATTTGTTAAAAGGGAAGGAAGGACCAGCGCTCCCCTAGAGATGATATTATCTTACAATTTATACAGGGTGATTAGTAGAACTGAGCCTCTGGTTTCAAAGGTGTGGCATGTGAGGATCAGTAGCTAATACACGCTGTTTCTACCAGTGGGAAAAGACAACTCCTCTATTAATGCTCTGTTCCACTGCCGAATCTTCCAGCAGATGCAGTAGAAATGGATGCAACAGAAATGCTAAGGTGTAATCACTGGCCTTTCCTGTAGGCAATCCCAGTAAAGCTGACTTCAAATGATGGGTGAACTTCTTTCTTAGTAATGACGAAACTGCTTCCCAGAGCTTTCAGAGAGCTTTACACACGACATGCTTAGCTGTGGGAAATTCTGTGAAAGGAGTAGAAGCAAATAATAAATGATCGTTCAGATTTATAGATATATAGATATTAAAGGACACATAAGTGTTTTGACAAAAATAACAGGTTCTGATAATCACCATGTGTGATTATAAAATATAATTAGGTATTGTCCATACAGTGTAAACTAAGATATGGAACTGGGATGAAGAGAAATAATTTTATCCACTTTGTGAATATTAACATGAAATTGGAGGCAGCGTTTTCCTAATTTAAGAAATACATAAGAAGCCGGGCGGTGGTGGTGCACGCCTTTAATCCCAGCACTCGGGAGGCAGAGGCAGGCGGATCTCTGAGAGTTCGAGACCAGCCTGATTTACAAAAGCTAGCTCCAGGACAGGCTCTAAAGCTGCAGAGAAACTCTGTCTCAAAAAAAAACCAAAAAAAAAAAAAAAAAAAAAAAGGTCTGAGGATAAGAGTTTCAGAGTGCAAGAGTGCAAGAAAATGTTGTAAGATGCACAAATGCAAGTTATTGGATCGCTCTCATTATGCTGCCGCTCATAGTCTTGACCCTAATCAATAAAATTCTGATAAGCTATTAATCTAGCTCTGGCAGAGTACTACCACCACTATACTGCAAGATCAAAATTTTAAATTCTCTTTGGTCATTTACTACCTAAAAGATACTTTCATTGTACAAAAGCATCTGTCACGGTCATTCTGACGTAACTATGCTGTATGATGTGTATGTCTAAAACTTATGTTTTCACAAACTTAAAAAGTTCTTGTGAGTTTCAGGGAGCTGAATTGGAGGATTCACCTGAAGCACGTCAGATACACCCCTCCCTCAATTTCCAGAAGCCCAAGTCTTCCCACCTTCCCCTGATCCTGACACCTTCCCATTCAGTCACCAGAACCTAAAGAAAAAAATTTTTTTCTAAACTTAACCTTGTCCTCTGCTCTGTCAGCACCTTTCCAGGTCCAAAAGAAACCAGCGGGACAGTTCCACAGAGCCTGGGCAGAAGTGAAGCAACCAGATACCCCAGAATGTGACCAGTATCTCAGCTTTCTCAGGCACCCCAAGATTTCAATGTCCACAAATCAGAAAGCAGAAAGCAGTCTTGAGAGCCCAGTGCCCCTATCCCTGCCCTACCTGTTATCCCCTTTAATTTGCAGCCTTCTTATGATAATAGAAAGATGGGAATGTTAGGATTATGCTCGCCTTCTCTGTCACCTGGCAGGATGAATACGGACCCTACCCCGTCGTCCCTCGAAGAGACAAGCTCCACACACTCCCAGTCTCTCTTTTGCTGCCACCAAGACAAGCTAGTCTTGGCCCTCTTTTCTCTCTCTCTCTCCCCACCATTCTTCTGAAGAGGCAACTTTTTGTCTCACCCCCCTTTTCCCAAAAGCAGTATGAGAAGGAGCACCCATCATCAGAGAAGCCAAAGCAGAAACCTGGAAGCAGGAGCTGATGCAGAGGCCATGGAGGAGTGCTGCTTACTAGACTGCTCCCCATGGCTTGCTCAGCTTGCTTGCTTATACAACACAGAATACCTACACAAGGATGGCACCACCCACAGTGAGCTGGGCCTTTCCATATCAATCAAGAGAATGGCCCACAGACTTGCCTACAGGTCAATGTGATGGAACCAATTTTTCAGTTGAGTTTCTCTCTTCCCAAGTGACCCTACTTTGTATCAAGTTACAAAACCTAACCAGTACAACAGCAAACTGTTTACCAGGAGTTATACTGTGACCAAACTGGAACACATAGTGTTATGTCCTCTAAGACATGTGATTGGACATATAAACCATACGCTTAGTAGTGTTGCAAGAACTAATGAAGAGACAAATGTGCTCAGACCTCTTCCTGTGGCAGTATAATTGGTTGTTCACAGGAAAAACACGTGATTGTTCCTTTAAAACTGGAATCATTGTTTATCAGAAAAAAAAAAATCCTCAATACCTACAACAGTAGGTGATGTGGGATTTTCCTCTGTATGCTGAGAATACCATTGATTAATAAATAAAACTGCTTTGGTCCTGTTGCAGCACAGAATAGGGCAAGGTGGGAATTCCAAGCAGATAGAGGACGGGAAAGTAGGCAGAATTAGAGAGAAGTCATGTAGCCATGCAGGAGACAGATGCCTGATGCCGGAGAACTGAACCTTATCGGTAGGCCACAACCACATGGTTGATACACAGATTAATAGAAATGGGTTAATTTAAGATATGAGCTAGCCAATAAGAAGCGTGAGAAAATGGGCCAAGCATTGTTGTAATAATACAGTTTCTGTATGATTATTTCAGGTATGGGTGGCTGGGAAACAAATGAGCAGCCTCTGCCTACAAGTAGGTACCATGGCAACCAGGACCAAATAAATTCATCTGATTCTTTCCTCAATCTCTCGCCACCTTATTTTCTGAAGTGGAGTTTCTTATTAGATCTGGAACTCACTGATCTGGCTAAGTTGACGGGCCAGCAAGCCCAGAGGATCCTGCAGTCTCTGCCTGTCCAGCACTGGGGTTCTAGGCTACCAAGTCTATGAATATGGTTGAGGCTTTATTTTGTTGCTGCTTTTATTTACGCTAGGAATCAAACTTGGTCCCTCATGCTTGCTTGGAAAGGACTTTACCAACTAAGCCACCTCACTACCCCCTCCAATAAATACCTAGTTAAATAAAGGAAAGTTGGAAGAGTACCATGCTACTTGAGATAATTTGCATCCAAGTTAATTATTCTATCCAAATTAGAAAGAAATCATCAGTCAACATTTTGACATGAATGTCACAAACATTTGGCATTGGCACGTCTCTGAGTCTCCAGCTGCACTGGGATTATTATTACGTTTTGCTAATTTGAAAGTCTAAAATTCCTACTTGTGGTGGAAGATAGAGACTAAGTCACGCTGAGTATTCTGGAGGAGAGACCCTGCAAATGCTGAAATTCAAACTGGATGCCCCAGTTCCCCAGGCCTAATGGATCATGAGAAAGCACTGAAGCTAGGATGCTTTGCCTAAAGGGATTAATGACAGGATTAGAGCTATTGTCATTCTCTCTTCTTGAAAAGGACACCTGAGAGCTCTGGGGGCTACAAGAGGACTGTTGTTGATTTGTCAAAGCTCAAGTACTTTGCCACCCTCTGAACCATACCATGGAGCAAGGAGAGAGAGGACATCAAGGGCATCTAGGCTAAGCTGCCGACATCATACCGGCTCCTTTCCAGCATGGGAAGTTGGACAAGGTCACAGATCTGGGTTTCGTCATCTCTAAAATGGAATAACAGTCGTGTATGTTGTGCCTCCTATGAGGGTCTGCCTGAAATGTCACTTTTTTATATCAAGGAAAAACTTTATAAAGCTAATTTTAAATTTTGACTTAAAGCAGTTTACAAAGTCACCACCAAATGTTTTACACACTGAGGTAAGCCCCTGCAATCCTAAGGAACGGGAGTTTTTGCATTCTTTGGCAATTTATTTACCGAAAAGCTTCAGTTAACCTGATGGTACTCTTGGTAAATAACTGCTTAATTAAAAAAAAAAAAAACAACTTCAAAACCAGCTCAAAATTCCTACTTCCTCCCTCTTCCATAGCTTCTTTAACCCCCAGAAGAGAAATCTGATGAAGACGTCCCATTTCTAAAGAGAAAGAGAAAGAAGACATAGTCTTGGGTGGATGGAGAAGTGGTGGGGCTCTGTAGGAAGTTGGAGGAAGGGAATATCATGATCAGAATATAATATATGAAAATAATTAATTGAAATATTCATGGTTAAAACAAGTGTATTTTTTGTTTTGTGAACAATCCAGTACGGGCTGACAGAGGTGTGGAGGAGCAGTATACCCTGGTGCAGACAATCACTCTGTGACCTGGGCAAAGAGGACGTGCCTGTCTTCAGTATATGTCTACATAGACTATTCTGGGTGCTGACATTACCCCCCTTCTTTAGAGAAGAGGAAAGAAATATGTATAATCATACAAGGAAATGGTCTTTAATGAGGTAAATAAGTTAAAGTCGATTGAGAAAGTGGGCCCTAACCCAGACGTGAGTGATGACCATAAATGAGAAGGAATATAGACAGGACGTGGGCGCAGGCCACCTGTCTGTGTGACAGTGAGAGAGGCTGTAGAAGACAATAAACTTGCAGTTGTTTTCATCCTATATAACAGAACTCTTGGGAATGAATTTCTACTGTAAGTCACCAGCTGTGATAATATCTTACAGCATACCTGGCAAGCCAATATTTTGCTCTTTCTTATTCTTGTAACAGAAACAAAAATTATCTAAACGTGTAAAATATAAGTGTCAGAGTAGAAAATATAGCAAACATCTTGCAGTAAAATCCAAACTATTTAAGCCACTAGAGAGTAGACAAGTGGGCACTTGCTCTGATTGTTTTTGTTTATTTTGTTTTTGCTCTCAAATGGGAAACATTTAAGACTTACTCTTAAAAGTAACCCTTATGTTTAACTGCCACAATGTTTAGGCATGTTTGTTTTGTTATTATTTAGTTTTAAGACTTCTTAATATATTGGACACAAGGACTTCACCAGATATTTGATTTGCAAATATGTTTATTACTGTGCTTTTATTTGCTGAACAATGTGCCTTACTATATGCTTTTGACATTATATCCAAACTCATTACCAAAACACAGAACAGCATGCAGGTTTCTGCGATGCCTACTTCCAAGTCTCTCAGCTTTGTATTTCCATGTATGCCTCTCACAGGCTTAGATAGTTTTTATATAGTCTGGGCTTTGTGTTGAGATTCTTTATCTCCCATATAGTGTTGAATGCCATTCATTGTCTTTCCATACGTGGTAGACATCGGTTTGACTATATGTCTGTTGCTTGCATGACATATTATATGTGGAACCCAAGAGTGCAAATACACTGTTTCTAAGGACATCCCCACTGTCCTCTGCAGATCTCCTAAGTCTGTAAGCTTTTTCTCATACTTCTTAAATAGTATACATATATATGTATATATATTAGTTACATATAAATATCTACTCATATTAGTAATATTTTATATATAAGTAACATATTTTAGTATAAATATAAATAATAAATAAATCAATATAAATAGTATATATGTTATATGATATCCAATATCACTCATAAATTTGATCTGTGTGGTTTTTGTGTCTCTTTAGAAACTTGCCAATTATGCTCGAGTAGCTTAAATTGAGTGAGCAGCCCCCTGCCCCATGCCATCCAGCGTTTATCAGTAACCTTTTATCAGTAACCTAATAGAGCACCGTTCACCCTTGTTAGCTCGTGCATCAGACTCCATCTTTCTATCTTTGCACCTGCATCTACATGCAAAGTTTAATTGCATTTTATAAGAATAATAATCTTCACTTCCAAACTGGACATTTAAATTATCCACCCAAATCTTTGTTTTATTTGCTGAGACCATATAGCTCCTAATTAACCCACCATAATATGCATGCTGTCTTCTAGTTATTTCTTCTAGCTCAGTGTTCTAGGATTTTGCTTTTTTGTTAATGAATAAAATGTAAGTTTACAGAAAGCCATATATACAGATTCACAGTTGAATTATTATTATTTTCATGGACAATATAAAACTCATGGGTTTTTTTTGCCCCGATCTGCTATTTGGTCCATCCACTGGGAAGTGGGTTGCCATTTCTCTCTGCTCTTATCCAGGAATGGAGTGCCGGTATGTAAATATGTCATAGGAAGAGATACTGGACATTTTAAGGAGAATCTAGGTGATTACCACTTTTCTCCGCAAGTCCCTTCCCATCGACTGTTTGTATAACTGCAATTGAAGCAGACCTTGGTTGAATAATGAAGGAACTGACCCAGTCCTCTGCTTCCCTTACTCTCTGCAACTATTCCCTTTTGTTTCTCAGTAGCAAACCTTGGACTAAATCTTTATTTAGACTATTCCTCTTAGTCTGTTAAGGATTTTGTACTATATTACTATAGAATGGTAGAAAAAATTAAAAAAAATAAATATTCACTTCTCGCACATCTGAGAGCTGAAAAACTGACAGTAAGCTACCCGTAAATCTGTGTCTGGTGAAGGTCTGTGTCCATATTTGAAGATAGCTATCGCCTTCATGACTCTCCACACAGAGGAGACTAGAGAAAAGCAATTCCTCTCTCGATGCTTCCTTGTTTTGTTTTTGGAGACAGGGTTTCTCTGTGTAACAGTTCTAGCCGCCCCAGAACTAGCTCTTGTAGGCCAGGCTGACCTCAAACTCACAGAGATCACTAGCCTCTGCCTCCCGAGTGCTGGGATAAAGGTGTGTGCCACCACTGCCCGGCTTTTCCCTTCTTCTATGGGTAATAAAGCCACTCTAGGGGCTCCACCCTGGTCATTCCTGTGTAACTAGTTACCACCAAAGGCCCCACTTCTGTCTTTGATCAGAATGGCGTTTGGTGTTTCAGTACCTGAATTTAGGGAAATTCCAAGGTTCAGTTTATAACACTGTGGTTGGTATTACTTAACAATATTTATTTTAAGTTTTAGTTTCCCAGAGTTTCTCTGAAAACAAACCAGTTAAGTGGGTAGTGTGCCAAATAAATTTGGTTGAAATCTCAGGTTTACAGATTATGGTGCTTTGTTTATATATTTCTGTCATAGCTGAGTAACTTAAAGTACAATGTAGAGACCAAGTTTCTGGGGTTGTCTACTCCATAGGACTGCATCAATACATAGGGATTTCAGCCATGTAGCCATCAATACCGCCCTTTGATGTCCACAAAACTATAAAGATGGAAAAACATAAACTCACTAAAAGTCCTTTGTGTCCACTCATAAACTAGAGAATATCTTGGTATTTTATTTTTCATATATTTTATGCATATTAAACATGTATTTTAATTTAAACACTGAGTTTTCTTGAGTTTTCCCTCAGCTAATATCACTGAGGTATAAAGGTAGCATAACTTTTCATTTTTTCATGTAGTGCTGTCAGACATTAATATTTTTCTCTCCAGGTTATGAGACGGTCCTTTGTGGTGAGCTTTTATTTGATGAACTTTTATTTTATTTTATTTGATAATAAATAACATTGTATTTATTAATATTTCTCACCTTCTATAGGAGACTCTGCCTCTGTCACTTCATGTGGTCCCTGAAAGCTCCCTAGACTCTATTCAGAAATGACTGTTATAGGACTCTGCATGACGTTTTCTGAAAAGCTGGCTTCGTATGACTCCCAAGATTTTGCTGCAGTTTTGTGCGAAAAGGGTAAGGAGTCCAGGTGGGCACAAGGACTCTTATACACAAAGGGATCATTTAACAGGGCACCACTGAAGGAGAACTTGGGAAAACCATTCTAAAGTTTTACAAAACCAAGTAAAAAAAGAAAAGAAAAAAGAAAAAAGAGGGGTGGAGAGGTGACTCAGTGGTTGACAGCACCGGCTGCTCTCCAGCAGAGAGGGTTCAGGTTTCAGGTTTTTAGATTAAGGTGCTATATACAGGAGCTCACAAGCATCTTCCCTCCACTCTGAGGAGATACAACACCATCTGCTGTCCTCTTCTGGACCAGGTACTCATGTGGTGTGCAGACGGACAAGCAGGCTAGACACAAATGCACATTTACAAGTATTCGAAAACATATTTTGCATAAATCTTCTCATGAAAGAATAAATGGGAACAGTACAAAGACACCAAAATTATTTTTATAAACAGATTAGCTATATGAAGTCATATGGATTTATCTTTTATAAATCCATTGTGCATACACATATAATTTACAACCATCTTGGTATTTCTTTTTATTTATCTATATATTTTACTTATCTATTAATTTTACATCCTGGCTGCAGCCTTCCCACCATTACCCTCACCTTCCAGACTCTCTCCTTCAGTCTCCCCCTCCCACCCATCCCCCAATGTCCTCCTCTTCCGTCTCCATCAAGGAAAGGGCAGGTCTCCTATGAGTATCAATAAAACATGTTATATCAAGTTCCAGTAAGCCTAAGCACCTGCCCATGTCTTAAGGCTGGGCAAGGCGACCCAGTATGAGAAGTAGGCTCCCAAAAGCCACTAAAAAAGTCACAGCAGGAGGATCAAGCTGCATAATTGTAACATATATGCAGAGCGCTAGGTCAGTCTCATGCAGGCTCCCTGGTTGTCAGCTCACTCGCTTCAAGCCTCTGTTAGTCCAGGTTAGTTGATTGTGTGGGCCTTCCCGTGGTGTCCTTGACCCCTCTGGCTCAGAGGTGACACAATTCACCAGGCCTCTCCCCAAGCTTTTAAAAGCAGTGACCAGACATTTTTTTTTCCTAATCAATTTGCTTAGAGTTGGGGAGAAAACTAGGCTAGGTATGAAACAGCCAGTATGGAAACAGTGATGAAATTTTGCATTGTTACATAGATCATTTATTTGTTCTCTGTGCATTTCATGCTGCAACATTTGGCTGGTTACCTGCATGCTCAAGTAGAAATATACCAGCGTTTCCCAAAGTGTGTTCTTCAGACTAGCATTGCCTGATACCCTCATGTGAAATCCCATTACAAAATAAATTCCTCTCCTACAAACCCAGACTTACCAAACCAGTCAATGTAACAGGTCACAGCAGTTTGTTTTAAGAAATCACACATCCCCAATTAAATATCACCAATATTTAAGACTCGGTCCCTGTGTGTCAGTTACTGTAACTGCATCTTGATGTCACCGTCTGTACTGCTGCTACAAACTGAATTGTGACCTTCCAATTGTCATATATTATAATTATTTTTGTTAGTAGGAGCTTTCTATGGTAACTGAGGTCAAAATGATAACTAGAATGGATCCTATTAAAGTGTGGCTGCAGCTGTCCTCCTCAGGAAAAACAGGGGAATAGATACTCAAAGAGGGATGATCACATGAAGACAAGGGGGAAAGACACATCTACAAGACAAGGAGACAGACCCTAACCATACACTGATCCTTCTAACCTTCCACAAACATAAGAAAAAGTTCAACTAATGTCACTAGTTCAGTGTAGCTCTTTGCTACAACAGGTCCAGCAAGCTAAATACCTCCCTGTCTCACCACAAACCATGTGATGTGAATAGCAATGTATAATGGTGGCAAATCAAGTTTGAGTTCTCTGAAGTGAGTTCAGTTGCTTACTAGACAGGAGCTACGGGCAAGGTACAAGCCTTTGTAAGGGTTATAGCACTGGCATTTGAAGCTGTTTGATATGATGGAATTCTGTAGGGTAAGATAAAAGAATCAGAAATGACACAGATGAGTGGGCGTGGAATGAGTAACTGAAGCATAAAAAGAAAATTGAAGTGCTTACCACTTAACAACAAATATCAATGGAAATTCCCCTTCAAGAGTCCCACATCTGTATGACTTCCTAAAGCCAACTAACCTTTTGCGATAAATATTAGTCCATGCTTATCAGAAAGCCATTTAAAGTTTCAAGCCAGCCAAAGCTTTTAGACAGCATGCAGTGCATATTGATGCAAGTAATAGTATATACATATCATTATCTTTTACTACAAGTGTGAATAGCACAAAACACATTTCTTCACATAACAAAGGAAGCACTCATTTCTTCTCCAATTGAAACGTGTAATGAGTTGAAGTCCAACACTATTTACAAAGTGAAAAATTCTTCTGATAACCGGATAAAGAATTAAGAAAATGTACAATCCCAGTTTTTATATTCTGATCTGAGAAAGCAGTTCATAAGCAGGCAACCCAGCATTTCCATAAAATCTCATTATATATATTAGTGAGTACCCTTATTTAGCTCCTAACCTCACATTCAGCACAAAAACAAGGCAGAATGAACTTTTAAGACTGAAAATGAGAAAATAAAACTATTTGCTGCATAACAGATATTCATTTATGTGTGAGTTGGTATCTAGGAATTTCCTGCTTCATAGACAATTAAAAGGTACATTCTGTCTTTAGAATATTTCTGTCACCTCATTAAGCCCACTAGCAAGTAGCATGTTTTCTGTCAGTACCCACAACTAATTCAATTCAGTATGCTCTCTTGGAAAAACGTGATATGCCTTTTATCCCATTTTCATTAAATAATTACAAAGACTCCAAAAAGTCAGACATGTTTAGTGCTTGTTTGCCTGCAAGAATGTAATTCTCCAGAAACCAATGTTTGGATAGTGTGTGAAGGTATATGTACAGTAGGTGACTTCATGAGACAGATTATAAATGTCAAAGCAGAGCTTACACACACACATCTGTGAGCTTGTTGGAAACATTTCTACTATTTATTATATGAATAAGAACAAACTCGGGAGTTACCAGTGAATGCTCCCCTCCATTGCTCACTACCCAATACACTGTGTGGTAGGTCAGCTCTATACAACAGCAACAAACAGAATTTTGGAGACAGGTATACATTAAACTTCTTTCCAATTTTTTTTTATATTTACACTGTGTGTTTAGCCTCATCTTAAGATCAGTTAAATTGCCCAAAAAGTAGGCTTAGAGAGTATGGATAAATTATCCAAAATATGTAGAGAATAACTCCTTTGTCACTTCCCGGAGCCTTGCCTCCACCACACGATGATGTCACAGGATGGTCTCATTGCAGATGCACATGGCCAGGGTGACAGCATAGCCATGAAAAGAGCTCCCAGAGAAGGGACCCGGGGCCTCAGAGCAAGTTTCTTCTCTGTGTCTTTCCCCAGCTGAAATGCACGGACATACGCGTTGCAGAGTTTTACCAACTATGACGAGGACAGATGGAGATTAGCTTCTTCATGTTTTAGTTTATAGGATGCCAATACCTTATTGCTATCGGAAATAAATATCGGTTCTGAAAATAAGTGAACCATCCAGAAGTTTTTCCAAGCTGTAAGTGCTGTTGAAATTCAACATGATAACATTTATGTAATGTAACAGCAATCACAAAAAATTGTAATGGTTTTTTACAATCATATGCATTATATATACATGTGCACATATAATACATAGACACACAAATTCATACACATAATACATGTATACTTGAACACATATACATACATGTATACATATGTACACCACAATAACCAACACATACTTGTCAGCTAAAGTATAAATTGGGCACAACCTTTTACAATATCAGGTCCAATTTACACAAGGACATTGTTGTCTATTATCTGACATATTCTCTACATGACAATCAATTGTATTGTTGATGTCTTATTGTCTTTAAGTTAAGATTGTTGCATAATTACAGTATGTATTCCCGTAAATTCACTGCAAATAATTTCCTTTATGTCTTCACCAAGGCTATTTGCTGATTTTCTTTGAATTTACTCATGAGAATTTACCAAAATCAGTAATCGTATCTATTGTAAACTATCAATCAAAAGCAGAAATTTATAAAGATACTAATTTAATTTTATCAAATTCTCAGAATTTCTAGAATCCGAAATCATGTTTACAGATTAAAAGCAAGTTTTAGAGGCTGGAAATAAGCCAAGAAGTGTGAATTATGAGTGGGAAACTTGGGGAGAGAGTCTTGTCCCTTGGTCTCTGGCTAACTATAACAATAGGTCCCCAGCTCTGGCTAATCTCAGATCCTTCCCCTCCACACTGATAACACGGGGGTGGGAGGTTTGAAGATGTGGTCCAGCAGATACAGTGAAACCGCTGTCAGTAGAACTTCCCTACGCCTGTGTTTGTAAAGCAGAAACACACTAGCTGCAGACAGACTTTGTTTGATTGGTTTTCTTTTATTCTCTGACACAGAAATGACAGCTCAGATAAAGCAATATTTGCCCTGCTTTTGGCATGTACCACTGGGATCTAGATGGTTTACAGAGCCCACGATAAGGCTTAGTGGGTGTGCTACCAGGAGCTGAATCTGTGCTAAGATAAAGCCTGAGTTTCTCTACGATTTTCAGAGGAAAAGGAGATCACTTAAACACTGATAATCAATTACTTTATAGAAAAAAATTCTTCAAATAATTATTGGCCTTCATAAAAACCAGCGCAAGCAAGGACACGTGTCAGCTGTGACAAAAACGGCCATGCTCACCAGCCTCACGAGGTCAGGCTGACCCAGCGGATGTAGTGGTCCTCACAAGCCACTGTGCGTCCCACGTGTCATGGTCGCGCAGACATTGACCGAGGGCATGTGGACTGGTAAACCGACAAGAACCCCACACACAAACAACCGAGTCTCTTTTCATTTTGAGCCTAGTCTATAAGTCAATGATATGACCATTTCATGGTGTAGGTAGCATTAAGGTATCTTGGAAAATAGGTCAAGTTCATTGGCACTGGGCTTCAACAGACTTACTTATTCCAAAAACACAAGTCACACAACTAAACTCAAAAGTTGCGTTCTACTCAACTCCACCGCGTTGTAACCGGCTACCTCCTGCGGACAAAAACAAATGAAAGTGCACAACCATGCAGCAGCCCGTATAACAAAACCCAGAAGCTGCGCCCATCCAGTGGACTCCCGAACTACACACGGTGGTCCAAACGTTCCAGTTAGGCTGTAGATCTGATCGACTGAGATGATTCCAAAACTCCCCCCAATTTCCTTCTAACCCTACAGTCCTACTTCACTAGATGCTTGCTGACTCTCCTTCTCTGCCGCTGGAGACTCAGAAATAGCGGCGACCTTTAAGGAATTCTTGATGGAGCTGAGCTCCCAGATGTGCAAACTGATGATGTGCACGCCGCAGCAATGACTGGCAAGCTTATACAAGTTCTTAAGGACGGCCTTCCGCAGCAGAATATAGACCCAGGGATCTAAGATCTGATTCCATGTTGCCATCCGGAGAGCAAAGAGTGTCGTTTCACAGGTCACCGGGGAATTGTTTCCATTTATTGCAATGTTGGCCATTGTTACCTAGAAAATAAGCAGAACAGGGAAAGCTGTTGATCACAGACATTTCTTCAGTCCTATAGCCTTGACTACAGATGTGACATGACCTTTGTACCACATCCCACAAAGTGCTGCTATTTTGAAAAATACTGGGGAAATATGGTGTAAATTGTGCATGCAATTTTAATTCAAATTGACGTGAACACTACAGAAATGATATTCCACTGTATAAAACAGACTTATGGGGGAACAAATATTGATATCAGCAACTAGCCTTATACTTCTGGGAATACGGATTTTAAATAAATACACATTTGCTTATTCAATAGAAAATGAAAGTATAGTTAAACAAATAAATTATACATAAGTTTTTAAAACAATGAACTTTGCTGGACACTGTAATACTGGTATTCTAAGGATCATGAGTTCATGGCCAGTCTGAGTTGCATAGAGAGTCTCTGTCTCAAAAAGAAAATAAAAAAGAACTCTAGAATCTCCCTTCAGTAGCTACAATATTACCAGCCTCTTCTCCTGATACCAACAACCCTAATTTCTTCATCTCCCATCTTTACTCAGCATACATTCCCAGGAGTCTGCATGGAACTTTCCAAAGGCTTTGTAGAAATGACTCCCTACATCAATGGTGGCTTAGCCATACAATGTCTATTTTGGTATCCTGTGTCCATTTCTCGTATACATTGTTGTAAGGATCATTTGTGAGACTGGTTATCACCCTATATTAAAATAAGACAAACCACCAAGTCTAGCTTTGACTACCACACACAAAGTAACAAATAAGAGAATATTGAAAATATCCTGTCTATGAAAATGGATAATAAATAAGTTAATAGAAGATAATTCAGAAAAAATATAAATGCATTTGGTCCATTGTGCCATCTAGATTATGAGAGTCTATAGCAAACCTGAACATTCTAAATGAAAAAAATATCAAGACTGTTGTAGGAAAGAGGGATCTTTGTTCACATGGATGGCATCAGTGACTGGAGGGTGGGACCCTTCAACCAAACCTTCATTGTCCTTACAGCACACTCCACAGTGGCTGCTGCATGATGCACCCAAAACTTGACCCTTACAACTCACATCACAGGGACAAAACCTCTGCTCTCACTGCTTGGGAGGCCTCACTGGTCCCAGGGGTGTAGCACCCTTCTGGGCATCAGCTCAAATTGCTTTTCTTTTAAAATACTGCCATATTTTTCTGGTCACTAATTCCTACCCATTCTACAACCTCCACCTAAGAATAGTCTCACCTCTCATTCATCATCCCATCAAAATGAATTTGGAGCTGAGGTAGTTCTGGTTCCTATCCATGGCTACTTAGCCACTCCCAACACATGCCAAGCCTGAACTGGTCTATGCATCTTTGAGTTCTTTTTATTTTTGTTACCAAGTACAAAGTCGACACTTAAAATGTATTTCATAAACTCATTCACGTTTTTATTCCTCGAGGCTGTGCCTCACAGACCGACTGATCACCTGAAAAACCTCGGCCCAGTCCTCACAAAGGCCTAGTATTTTGAGCCGTCAAAATTTTGTAGTGGGGATTCCAGGGTGGTTTGATATCCCTCAAAAGAAACAGGATCTTCATCCCAAGCAGATCCTTTGGGAAACAGCTTCCTTTCCCGGAAAATAATGGATCCAGCTGCAGACCTAAATTGCTGCAACCAACGAAATGAAAAGTATACGCTGCAGAGAGCACCTGGATCAGATGCAGCCTCCGTTACTGCTTCCCCTCACCATGCAATATGACAGAAGAAACCTACCTAGAGGGGTTTCAGTCCTCACAGAAAAGGGCCAAGACTGGATGGGCAATTGGAATGAAGTATTTCCACTTTGCTTTTTGTCCTCACTCATCAAATACCCATTTACCTCCTTCGGGCCAGGCATTGAACACAGGGCATTTACCTCCTTCGGGCCAGGCATTGAACACAGGCTGTGTAAGTTGGGACGTATAACGTCTCTAAGCGGAGAGACCAACATGATGCAGTTATAATACTGCATGTAGCTGGGAGGTGGTGGCGCACGCCTCTAATCCCAGCACTCAGGAGGCAGAGGCAGGCAGATCTCAGTGAGTTCAAGGCCAGCTTGGTCTAGAGTGAGTTTCAGGACAGCCAGAACTGTTACACAGAGAAACCCTGTCTCAAAAACAAGCAAACAAATAAAAATGCTGCGTGTAGCACAGTAAAGGCAGGGAAGTTGCTACAAGGAGGGCTATTTATAAACACGAGCATGAAAATACATTTGTATATGGAATGTTGTACTCCATTAGCACATCGGTTGTTCCAGCTTAATTAATTTAAAGCACTGGAGCTGCAGCTGAGTGGTTAGACACTTGCAGAGCAAGCATGAGATCCTGGATTTGACCAGCGCACATGAGAACAAAAATGCCGCTATTGTTTGAGCAGTTCTGAACTTCGCATCCTTCAGATGTAGAATTGATTTTTCCCTGGCACAACATTTTTTAAATGATTTAAGTGAATATATAATCAAATCATTTCCTGGAGAAATGCCCTATTCTTAGATACCAAGGCCTTTGCGGAATGGTCACAAGAGTGCTTTCCATATGAATGACATTTGTGAAAATTACATAGAGTTCTCATCTAGTCACTGAAGCAGATTAGGCAGGCTAGTTTTATGTCAACTTGACACAAGCTAGCATCATCTGAGAGCAGGGAATGTCAGCTGAGAAATTCACTTCATATGATCTGACTGTAGCATGCATATAGAGCATTTTCCTAGTGATTGATGGGGCAGGGCCTGCCCATTGTGGGTGGTGCCATCCCTGGGCTGGTGGTCCTGGGTTTATAGGAAAGCAGACTGAGCAAGCCGTGGGAAGCAAGCCAATAAGTAGCACCCCTCTGTGACCTCTGCATCAGCTCTTACCACTGGGTCCTCTCCTCTGAATTCCTGCCCTGAGTTCCTTTGGTGACAAAGTGTTACATGGAAAAGTAAGTGAAATAAACCTTTTCCTCCCTGTGTTGCTTTTGGTCATGGAGAAAATATAACTAAGACCGGAGTTTTCACCAGGCTTGACTTCACGTCATAGTTTATCTTAACCTAGGCAGATCATTCTTTCTCCATCAGCTTTAGAGAAGGCTTCTCAGTCCTCCAACAAATCTCTTGGGTATAAAGAAGCACAACCCACTGGTTGTCAAACTATCATCCTTCATAACGTTGTCACCTGAGGGCAATCTTCACATTTTATTCATAAGTACAGAATGCTGATTATGAAAATTCAATGAGAACTCAGTTTCACATATAATAAAAGAAACTCTTTTCAGTATGATGTGGGATTCCCCTATGTATGCTGTGAATATGTTTTATTACCATTTGTTAATAAAGAAGCTGCTTTGGGCCTATAGCAGGGTACAATATAGCCAGGCAGGAAATCTGGTATGTGGAGTCAAGGAGACACCATGTAGTTGCCAAAGGAGAAAGGCATCTGCTGGAGTCTGCCTGAATCTTGCTGGCAGGCCATGACCTCATGGTGATGTACAGATTAATAGGATTGGGTTAACTCAAGATATAAGAGCTAGCCAATAAGAAGCCTGAGCTAATAGGCCAAGCAGTGTTATAAGTAATACAGTTTCTGGGTGATTATTTTGGGCCTGAGCAATGGGGAAATGAACAAGTGGCCTCCATCCACATCAGTACTTTGTGGGGGGAATGTACTGAGGCTCTTAGTGTTTAGAAATTGATGTTTACAAGCTATTTGGGGATTAAATACATTTGAGGTGATTTAGCTCTGCAGATTGATCCTGTTCTTGCAAATGGAATCTTTAAAAAGGGGAGTTGCATTGCACACTTAACAACCTCTGTACATGAAATTAGGGGCCAGACTCTGCTACACACTGAGTTCAAGGCCAGTCTAGGCAACATACTGAGACTCTGACTCAAAAAAGTAAAATAATTGTGACAAGAACCTGCAGAGGAATAATTCTTACTTCTATGCAGTTCCAGAAAAATAGACATATGAATTAATATAAATTATAGGAATGTATATTATATATATTTAAAAATACAAAATGAAAATTACAGACTCTGGGAGACTAAATGTTTTTGTACATTTTGTCATTGTTGTTGTTTGTTTGTCAAGACAGGATTTCTTTATGTAGCTTTGGAGCCTGTCCTAGAACTAGCTCTGTAGACTAGGCTGGACTCAAACTCACAGAGATCCATCTGCCTCTACCTCCTGAGTGCTAGGATTAAAGGCGTACGCCACCACTGCCTGGCAATAAATGTTTTTGAGTATGAAGATTTTTCCCTGACTAAATTATATAATTTCCATATCTCAATCATTTATTTGTTGAAAATCCTTAAATTAAGATTTTACATTTGATGGATGA
This sequence comes from Arvicola amphibius, assembly GCF_903992535.2. NCBI lineage: Eukaryota > Metazoa > Chordata > Mammalia > Rodentia > Cricetidae > Arvicola > Arvicola amphibius. Next base: position 56,730,362 of record NC_052060.1, read on the forward strand.
TTCTGAGACAAGACAGAAAGAGTATAACAGGACAAAAAAGGATAAAGGGTGTGTGTGAGTGAGAGTGTGTGTGTGTGTGTGTGTGTGTGCGCACGCATGCGCACGTGTGTGCGTTTGTGTATGTGTTTGTATGTTCATGTACAAGTGCGCATATGTGGGAAAGAAACCAGAAAGCAGCCTCCAGTATCCTCCCTCAAGAACAATCCATATTTTTTTGAAACTAGGCTTCTCTCACTAAAATGAAGATTGCCAAGTAGTCTAGGCTAGCTCCCCAAGGAGATCCAGGATCTACTTCTTTCTGCCTCCCCAGTGCTAGAATTACAAACACATAGCACCACAGGTCTTAGGTCCCAGACTGGCAAGGCAAGCATTTTCCTGACTGGTGGTAAGTTACAATTACTAACAAGGTGAAAAGCCAGCAGCAATACACACTTCAGCTCAGCTCTTCATGGTGCCTACTTGCATCTACGGAAACTTCTGTAAATACTGGTTTCCAGGTATGAAAGAAGCAGCATCATTCTTATTTTAAGATGTTCACCCCCAGACGTGAAGACGTTAACTTGTTGGAGGCTACCCAACTAAAATATGATGGAAGGACTGGAAAGGTGGCTCAGCATTTCAGGGTGCTATTAAACCCACAGTTAATATAAAAATCTGTTTATATTCTAAATATAGACACAGGCATTTTCATCCTAACCAAGAAGTGTTTATCTTTTATGGCACAACCAGAGAGATCACAAGCATCATGTGTATGAATTATGATGAAAATGACGAGCTGGAAGCTGGTCACAGGACTAGAAAGACTTCATTTCATGAGCAAATCTTACTGTATTTGACTGTTTACAACATGCCTTGTATAGCAAAAGCAGACGGTACCAATAAGGTGTTTTGGTAAGCCATCTGTCCTGAAACACAGAATGTTTTTCCAGAGAGAAATTTCCAATTGCCCCAGTGGTTTGTTATTGCAGTAGTTTGAAAAGATTGCCCAAAGCATTTCTAAGCTTTAATACAATCATTTGTCGTTTGATGGGCACTCTTAATGAAATGGGTGTCTCATTAAAAATAAAAAGACAGTCATAAATTTTAGAGAAATGAAGGATTTCAAAAAGCCGTCCCAAGCTCAGAGACCACATGTGCCCTCCACAACTCTCTGGGTAATTTTATATTCTCTTTCCAGACAAGGAAATGGAACAGTGCATTGCACAGCTGGAAGGAGCTGGGCCAGAATGAGACATGAGGACTGCTTGACTCTAAAGCAGATCTGAAGTATAGTGAAAAACAAAATACATACAAGCTTCTGTCCAGGAAGTGGCCCTTGCTGATCAGTCAGCCAGACTAATTTAAATAATTTTAGTTATGATTTTTTTTGTCCATTTACTTAATGAGTAACTATGATAAGACAATATAAGTTATTGGTGTTTAGCATCTGAACTAAGCCATTTAGGGTCATATAGTTATGCTTTAGTTTGGTCTTTGGTTATTTCTCATTTTTTTCCACAAGGTATTGGGTAGCCAAGGATGTCCTCAAACTTACCATGTCGCTGAAACTGGCCTCAAATTCTTTTTGTGTCCACCTCTTGCTTCTTCTGCCCAAATGCTGAGATTTCAGGAATGTTACCATGCACTACTACAGCTGTGCTTTTAATTTTCTTCAGAGGAGAGTGGCAAGCTGAAATCCCTCTTCTTTGAGGGTCATAACTCTCAAAGATAGATACTAATGTTTTCTAGATTACTACTTGTTGACTTGAAACTTTGATAAAATTTGCCTTTGCCTATGTAATTTTCAGCACTTTGAATACCCGTCCTATCTATCTATGTATAGATATAGATAGATGTCTAAATTTATATATGTATAAAGTACATATAGTCTAAAATACTTGGTTATGGAATGCTACACTTAGTCTATTTCCTTGAAATATCTAAGTCCACAGTGGTTACAGTATAGACATGGGTCAGAGGTCTCAATCCATGGTCATTAGGTACCAAGACTTCTGATAGCAAACCAGAGAAAACTGTTCACCTAATGACATCTAGGAGCAAGGGGTAACAGGACAGGGATTAGAGTCTCAAAGATACACCTACAATTATCTAACATCCTTCCACTAGACACCATCCCCCAATGTTTTTACCATGGACCTGAGCTTCAACAAACAGGCCTTTAGTGTACATTAAGATCCAAATTATAGCAATGCTTTCCAAGAAATCTGTAAAGATGTCATTGGGGGCTAAGAAAATGGCTTGGTGGGGAAAAGCACTGTTGTTCAGCAACTATGAATACGTGAGTTCAAATCTGAGTATACTCCCAAAAATCTGGGCATATTTCTAACTGTAGCATGGGTTGGGGCAGAGAGAGGTGGATCCCGAAGGCTCACAAGCTAACCAGCCTAGTGGAAACAGCAGGTGGTTCAGTGAGAGACCCTACCTCTAGGCAACAGTGTGGAGAGGAGCAGAGGCGCACACTCCGTGCTACTTTACAGAGGATGGAAGAGCAAACAGCATCAGAAGACTTCAGCTGTCCGGATTTGGACTGCAGAGTCCTGGTGGCACCCAGCAGAGGGCAATGGCAGCTGTCTACGTAGGAGCAAGGGGTTGAGTACATCTCAAACCAGATGCAGAGAGAGGGCAAGCAGCCGGAGTCGGACTTCTGAACACTCCTTTCACAGGAACTAACAAGGCATTCCATAAAAACTAGCTTCCCAAAGGAACGCCTCCAGTAACATAAAGACTTCCCATAAGGCCTCTCCCGCTAACATGCACACCTGAGGACAAAGCCTTCACCGGCAGGCCTTTGTCCAGAGCAAAGAGAGCACTCAATATCCAAATCATAAAAATTAGTACCTTAAAAAAATCAAAGACACTTCTCCATACTCTATACCAGCAACACTAACGCTATCCTACAATAAAAACAAAATCCCACTTAAAATACCACTTACACTAGTAATAATCTAGATATCTAATTAAGGGACAATATCTTTTAAGAGTATCTTTTATTTGTGTCTATGAGTATCTGTGTGTCTGTATGTGTGTATGCACACATGCATTTGGTACCTGTGGTGGCAAAAAGAGGACATCAGATCTCCTGGAGCTGGAGCTACAGGCAGGTATGAGCTGGCCCATATGGGTGCTAGGAACCAAACTTCTGTCCTCTGCAAGACGAGCAAGCATGCTTAAGAGCAGTGAATTGCTGAGCCACCTCTCCAGTCCCAACAATGACAACAAATTCTAATTTCCAAATGTCTGATGTGGTCCTGATGGGCACACATCAGTCATTCTGTCCATCACAACATGCCCCATCAGTGGTCCTAGTTCAAGGATGCTGAATATCAGCACAAATAAGTTCAAATGAGACAAGTAATAAACTGGCTGCTGAACTCTATGGAGAGGAAACAGACGGAGGGGAGCATTGCACTCCATAGTTTAACCAAATCTTACGTTTTCCTCCTTGAAGCAACCGGAGAGATTAATGCTAAGCTTCTCCCTTTATGAAGAATTTCTGGAGTTTAGATATGGGGAAATGTCTGCTAACATGTTGGCCCGGTAAGCATGAAAACCTAATTTGATTCCCAGAACTCTCATAGAAACCCTGGGAATGGTCGCCCACAGTGGCACACCCAGCACTTGGGAGGAATAGGTGAGTTATTGGGCTTGCTGCCTAGCCAGCCTATAAAAGAGAGATTTTATCTTACAAAAAAAAAAAAAAAAAAAAAAAAAAAAAAAAAAAAACCCAAGGTGGATGGAATCTGAGGAATGACATCTGAGTTGACTTCTGACCTCCACAAACAGGTGTGTACATGTACACATGCACCCACATACATGTGGACACACATATATAAACATACACAACACATACACACACTTTTTTAAAGAAAAAGTAATTTTTCCCATCTAAGGTTTTTCCTATAGTCAGGGAAAACAGCACAACTATGGCACAAAGGTTAAGACAACTCAGAGATTGCAGAGAACAAAAAGGGATAACACAGAATAAAGAACAGGTCTACAGCTCTGGAGGAGGGGATTAAGAAAGGCAGTTAGCCTATATGGCCAGCACCCAACCAGCAGGATGGCCCTCCTATCCTGCCTAAGGGTACAGGGTCAAAACCACAGCTTAGATGCTTCCCTATGTACAAGCTCGGACTTCTTCCAAACACATGCGCCCTGGAAACCTTGCCCTTACCTGACTTCTGACTGGGAAATGACGGAGTTAAAAGGCTCTCCTGGAAGTTCACACTAGGGCCCCAAGGAGCAATCAAAAGACAGTGCCAAAGCCCCAACATCTTTCTCCAGAACCTTGACACCGTTTACCACAGTTAAGCTGTGTAAATAAACATGAAAAAACAGTTTTCAGTTCCAAATTGTTCTTAAATTGTGAAGACATTCAAGAAAGACAACAGAGATACCTTTGTGTGTATTTTATAACTGTTTCCAAATCGAAAGCAGTGTCAGCAATCAGTATCCCTCATTCTCCTGCCGCTCCGGAACACTAAGTCTCTTCCTCTGGAGAAATCAATAAGTGTCAGAAAGTTTCTTTCTTGCATGACTGTGTGAAGCTGAACCTCAAATTCTACCAGCCTTTTTCCGTTATATTATTTCTGCTACTTTTTTCTATCAAGTTGCCAGGCCTTATGGTATTATTTATAACACCAGAAAGCCAAGCCCTTGTTCTGCAGTTATGTGAAAGATATTGTATTCTTGAGAGGTTTTGCAAGTAATGCCACAAAAACGGCCTCACTTAAAACAATATGGTTTCTCTAGAAACACGAAAGAGAAAATAAAAAGAGCCAACGCCTTGGATTCCAGTCAACTAATACGGATGATGAAGTGGATTGGCATTCAGATTTCCCCGACGGGGTTAACTATGTCTAGTTTGAGATACAAAATCCCTCTAATCCTGAACCCCAGAAGTCTAAACTCCCAAAAGGTAATGGAGTCTAGTTGGCACCTTAGAGAAGATTTGATTTTATTAAGCATGCTCATATTAAAAAAAAAAAAAAAAGAAAAAGAAAAGAAAAGAAAAACTGGGATACAGCATGAACTTCTAATGGCATTTGCTACAGATGTGGAAAGAAATGTATGAGGAGAAGACAGGGCCATTTAGCCCGTGCAAGAAAAAAAAGTTCATGAATTAACAATAAAACTCAAAAGGTCCTTCTCAAAGAGAACACAGGTAAGAACTCATTTCACAAAACAGAGGCTAAATGAGCCCAATTTCAAAGGTTATGGCCAAGAACACAGTATTGACTTCCTATGAATGAAGTTTCCTCTGAAAATGAGTTCCCTGAAAGGCCATGGGTCTTCTGTAATAGAGTTAGTCCTGCCCATACCTCCACAAATGAGCTACGCATTCCTTTGAAGTTAAGATCTTATTTTAATCATGTTTATATGTCCATGTAACATATGTGAAAATGTCAGCGGGAGGTATTTGGTCACTGCCTTTTAACTACCACAGAATTTTACTAGAGAATAAAGTACAACCAGGGCCATAATAGTATTGAGGAGTAGGTAGTAGCTTAATTTATTAGATGCTTAGCTGGATAATATGTGAAAACACATATGGTCCATAATCCATCTTTATCCAAAGTGAATTTCACAAAGACTCTTAATAATTTGTTAAGGGACATGGTTAATATGCTCACAGCTGGGGGTAAGCAGCATACGTTAAGCTATAGGAACTGACTTCATGGATGTGGAGGTTGAAACATGGGCCAAGGAGACTCACTTCATACCCCCACTGAGATGGACTGAGTGTATTCATAGGCTTGGAGTCAGCAGTGACTGAGAGGCTCAGTGACAGAAATCACATAGTTGAGGTCTCTGCACTTAGTGTCTGACAAATGTTTGGTGGGGAAATGCAAGACCAAAGTAGGAAAAGCAGAGTTTCTTGTTTCTCTGGAAATGAATACAAGCCTTTCCTCCCCGGTGCAGAAGCTGGAATGAAGTGCTCTGAAACCATACAGACCTCAGGACAGAATTTGCTGAGGCTAATTGTGATAGCACCATCTTTCTTTTTCTCTTGAGAAACATTTGCTTCTTTCTGGAACTCATTAAAATAGTGTAAGGTCTTCTTAAAAAAAATCTTCAGTGTCATCCAGAGCTGTGCTCTTTTAGACATGCACTGTCTGTGCCATCTGATCTAAAACATCCCTATACCAACCCCAACTTAGCGTAACCATAATTTGAAAACCTTCCTGATAATTAGTGTGCTAACCTATTCCCTGTCCCTATCGACACTAACCTTCACACTCTGTGACCAACACCCACATAAGAGCCTACCCTTCACAGGCAAGAGATACTGACCACCTCACAACATAGCCTTAGCTTGAACAAACACTGACAAATGAATGCATTGAGGAAATATTTAGGAAATAAATGAGTGGATATTTGTAAGCATTAAATTTATGTATGTGTTTCCATTGGCTTACTTTAAAAAATGGTAAATTTTCATTAAGGCCATACCTTTGGATCCACTCAAAAAGTCAAGAGCTTAGAGCTGGAGAGATGACTCAGCAACTAAGAGTAAGTACTGACTTTGCAAATTCAATTCCCAGAACCCATATCGGGTGGTTCATAACTGTCTGTACCTCTAGCTTCAGGAGATCCGGCTTCTGATCTACAAGGGACACTGTACTCGTGTGCATGTAGACACACATACATGCATGCATGTGCACACATACACACACAGGATAGGGGTGTGAAAGCGTGAGAACCTGAGCTCAGATACCAGAACTCACATAAGAAGCTAGGTGCTGCCATGAATGCCTATAAACCCAGCACTTCAGAAGAGGGACACAGGAGCATCCCTGGGGCCCAACCACCATCCGGGTTCCAGATTCAGTGAGAGATCCTACCTCAAGGGAACAAGGTGAAGACAGTGCAGCCTCCCAACTCTGGCTTCCCCATGCACAGGTATGGATATGCATAGAAGACATACACACACACAAAGAACTATGGTGTTCTCCCAGTACAGACATGTCTGGGTATGAATGCAAGCAGTGGTGCGCTGATTCTAAAGCCATCAGATGTTCAAGACACTTGGGCCAATAAGCACTCTATTCGAAGTGAGATGAACACAACAAGAGAAAGGTTTGCTTTGTTTTAACCAAAATGCTACACCAAGCTCCTCGCAGCTTCCTTTGGTTTTCATCAAAGTCTGACAGGTCTTGGTCTGCCATGAACACAGTCAAGGGTGACCTCTGGGTGACTGTGAACACATGTGAGTGACCTGTGACCTCTGGGTGATTATGAACACATGGCAGGGACTTATGACCTCTATGTGGAGTTTTAAGATTCCTATTACAGGGGTAAAGATGTTTCTCAAAGACCAAAATACTCCTTACAAAATTAAGAGTGATTTTAATATCCATTGCCAACTAACAGGACTGCCTATTTTTAAATTTGGAAATTTTAGGTTTTCTCAGGTAAATTAAGAGGTTAGTTTAGATCAAGGAGGGAAAAATAAGAGACTAGGAAATGTCGTGGTCTATAAAGGAGAAGAGAATAATTACCTTTAAAATTATTTTAAGTGCTAATTTTAGCAGATTTGTTCCAATAACCCTTTAGTCAGACCTATATTATCATAACAATAGAATGAAAAATGAATACTCTTTTTAGTCACATTATTTTTCTCCACAAATCACGGTCAAATCAAAGTTTTTAATTTGCCTTGTGTCAGAACACCTTCAGCCTTATGTCTGGGGATATTTTATTTTTAACTAAAATTTCAGATATATTGAGTGACTAGTTGTGTTGGATAATATCTTACAGTGTTAAATGCAGACCTTGTAAGTTGTTACATCCTTTGGGTTAAGCCCTCCAAATACTTGCTAATGCCCTCTCTGTGTGAGGACAAGTACTGAAGAACACCGTGGGATTCAATAGGTTGGCATCTATAAGGTACACAGTAGGAGATAGTCATGCAGGGTGTTTCTTAATACATTCATTAATTCTGAATTCTTAGAACAAAACTTCTAAGCAAGAACTTTACAAACAAAACAATCACCACAATGACAGTTAATTTATTTCAAAAATGTTATAACATTCTTCAAAAATTATTTTTCAAGCAAAACCCTTATATGACATCCTGGACACTTACTAACCATTGCCATAAGGATATTATTTCCTTCGTGAATTTTTATTTCTGATTAAAGGATTTTAAAGGACGAGCTGTGTTTTCCTTGGGCCTTTCCAAACCACGTACAGGCACCGAAGGAAGCAAAGTAGAAACAGATGATGTTGGCTTGTCACCAAGGAGTTTCCACTAACTTGAGAAACAGCCAGTCACCAAACAAACACACTAGGAACAGATCAAATTCAATCTGTTCCATCCAATGTGAGATCAATGTAAGCTAGAATAATCAGCGCATAGAGAATCCAATAATGGTAATAAAAGGCTAATCAAGAATTTCAGGATTGCACTTCAAGAGAAGAATTCAATTAATTTAATGTACTGTAGCAGCAAATTATTTTGTTGTTTGTTGATTTGTTTTGTTTGTTGTTTTGGGTTTTGGTTTGGTTTAATTTTGGGTGGGTACAGTTTTTGGGGAGAGGTTTTTTGTTTTATTTTATTTTGTTTTGTTTTGTTTTGTTTTGTTTTGTTATTGGTCAGGATCTCAGGTAGCCCAGGTTGGTCTTAAACTTAATTTATACCTGAGACTGACCATGAACTCCTGATCCTCCTGCCTCTACCTTCCAAGGTAATATACCCTTAGAGATGACTTTCATCTCTTCCTTCATACCCAGAAAACACTTTTAGCATGAATGGTCAGTGTTGAAAAGCAAAGCCCTCTGCTCACAGTCACACATTTAGAATTATTTTGTTGTTTTCCTTACCAGAGTAGTTGTTTGTATTCCCTTGAAATTAGAAAAAGTTGGCCTTAGCTGCTTTGGGCTTTCAGTGGGAAAAAAACCACCATGTACCCTACGAAAGTCCTAGAACTTACTGATTTTTATAAAGACTTTAGATGTCTGTTTCTTTGTTTGACTGATTGTTTTGTTTTGTTTTTTAATATTTGGAATGGTGGGTACTTTTCTCATTTGGAGATAGATATGACCTCTAAGGTTTAAGGTGGTCTTTCTTCTTGCCCTAATTTCATTGGTATGACCAAAATCATCAACACCATACAAGTCTACCAACCTTGACAAAAATGGATGAAGAGCTGAGATGAACTCAGAATAGGGAAAGAAGGATCACACACTGTAAACTCTGGGAACTACTAGTGGTAAAATTATATGGAAGAGAGAAATGCAATTAAATTATAATCTCAGGAATAGAAAGGTTGAATAGATCATTGGAAACATATGTCACTAAATTGCATCAGAAACACTCTCCATTCATTGGACAACAGAGCCTTCTGTTGCTCTCTTAGTTACACTTAGGAAAGGAACTGAAATACTAGGAAATATGGGACATGGAGATCGTCACACGGTTTTATTCCTCCTATGAGCAATTCTATTCAAGCCTTTCTGAAAAGAAACATTTCTTATTTAAGCAAACCCTTAGGGTGTGCCACACTGGGAGGAATTCTCAGAAGTGTCTTACTAATACACAGGTCTTGGGCAACACTGAACCCAAACCGTTCAGGACCACAAGAGAGATGGGGTAATTCCAGGTACCGAGGACCATTGTGGTCAGCACCAAGCTCCCGGAGCTCTTTAAAAACAACCTTTTAAAATGGGATTTATCCACACTCTCCCACTCTCTGACCCCATCTAGTTAACCTTCACATTTTCTGAACTAGCAGAGAAAGCATCTATTCAGATACAGGCTGTGGCGAGGGGATAGGAAGTTGCAGCTGTGTAAGAGAAGCAAGTTTCTGACCATATTTCACTTTTTTTTTTTTTTGCTCGCAGCCTCAAGCACCAACCAAAAGGCACTGAAGACATGAGAGATGAGAGAAAAGGAAAGGAAATCTTGACCTATTTTGCTTGAAAGATGCGTTTCAGGAATGTCTATACCCAAACACAAAGATAGCTCGGGACAGTCTGCAAGTCGACTCAGTGCTACGTGGCTATGCTGTTCATTCCAGCAACTTACAGACAAAATTACCGCATTGGCAAAAATCACATATTAAATTAATTTGACATTGTAAAACCAGTTTTTATTGTAAGAAATGTGAGTTTTGAGAAACAATAACCTATGTGGTTTAAGCAAGTGACTCATTCTTCATGCCCTGATTCCATCAGTATAGCCAGTTCGTGGCACCTTCCACGTCTACTAGCCTTGCCAAAGAAAGTGCAAAGAGCTGAGGGGCTCGGTGGTAGGGAGACAGGACCGCAGTGTAAAGTGAACCCTGGCACTCTATGGGGGACAGTAACTCAGTCCCTGACTGTCTGGTGTGATAAAGGCAGTCATAGCTGCCATACAGGCAAACAAGGGCCAAGGTGAAATAGGGGCTGTACACAGGTGATCCTGGCTATAATAAAACATATGGAAAGAGGTTTCTCGTCTAAGCCATGCTGTTTCCAAGCACACCTCACAGGAAACTACTATTACTGAATTCCAGAATACAACCAGTATGATAAAAACGGGACATCAAATTTCTTCAGATAAATTGTGTAGAATTTTGTGAAGGAAAGAATGAAAAGATGTACGTGCTGGATAAAAAGGGAGATAAATGTGTAAGCACAGTGGTATATACCTTTAATCCCCCATTCTGGAGGCAAAGGCAGGGGACCTCTGTGAGTTTGAGGCCAGCCTGATCTACACAGAAAGTTCCAGGACAGCTATATCTACAAAGGGAAACCTTTCCATAAAAAGGAAGAAGAGGAAGAAGAAGAAGAAGAAGAAGAAGAAGAAGAAGAAGAAGAAGAAGAAGAAGAAGAAGAAGAAGAAGAAAAAAAAGAAAAAGAAGAAGAAGAAGAAGAAGAGGAGGAGGAGGAGGAGGAGGGGGGAGGGGGGGAGGGGGGGGGGGAGGAGGAGGAGGAGGAGGAGGAGGAGGAGGAGAAAAAGAGAAAGAAAAGGGGAAATAAAAAAGAAAAGAAAAAGCCGCGCAGTGGTGGCGCACGCCTTTAATCCCAGCACTCGGGAGGCAGAGGAAGGCGGATCTCTGTGAGTTCGAGACCAGCCTGGTTTACAAGAGCTAGTTCCAGGACAGGCTCCAAAGCCCAAGAGAAACCCTGTCTCGAAAAACCAAAAAAAAAAAAAAGAAAGAAAGAAAGAAAAAGAAAAGAAAAGAGAAGAGAAGAAAAAGAAAAGTAGATAAATAGAATTGGCTAACAGGTTTGAGAAGATCAAAATATGTTACTGTACAGACTTTCATATATAGTCACTAGTTATTTGAGGACAACTAGCTAACTATTCAAAATAAAACTCAGATTATTAACTTTCAAATCAAGCCAAATTGATCTGTAAATGTATTTAAAACCTAAACATCGTGGGAATTATGGAAAGGACTCCGTGGCAAGAGTCCTTTCTATGGAAACATGAGGCCCAAACTCTGAAGGAGAAAGGCTCTAATCCAAGCACTGGGAAGCAGAGGCAGGCAGAGTCTTGGAGCTCGCTGGCCACATAGAAAGACAGAGATACAGATGTGATATGTATATAGACATATACATAGATTAAGACATAGTATGAATGGGGCTATAGATAAGGATATATAAAAATAAAGGGTCCATGCTAGAAAAGAGAATACAATAAATATCATCACATCAGTTTTTCTTAGAAAATCACTTCCTACGCATCAAACAAAAGGCAATAACCACAAAAGAAACTGATCAATTTCCTACCTACAAAATAAGTACTAAATTAAATTGCAATAAAAATTGGAAAATATTTCCGAACCTTGTGTAATTCATTTTCCAATTATTTTAAAGATCAGAATGATCTGTTCTTTGCTATCCAAAGAGCTTTTCAAAACCACTTAGAAAAATACATATGCCCTTGCACAAAAGAGACCTAGCAATCAGTGGGACAGAGAATCTTTAGCCCATTAATCAAAGACCTAAAGTGACAACAACCCATGCTATCTGAGCAGAAGAATGCAGTAGATTGTGAAAAGTAGTTCCCTCAGGGTAGCGGGGCTTAGAAAATTTGACCCTCTCTGCAGCCTGCTATGCTTTTGCAGCTAATGAAGCGTCCCTATGTAGCTTAAGAAAATGCATTTCATGAAATTGATTGTTCTTCAGTGATAACAGTTGTGGATGTGAGGGACGCCTTGCTTTCTAGTAGTGCTCCTAAGCAGGCCCTGCCACTTGCCCCTCCCCCCGACACACGTGTGCACACACACACACACACACACACACACACACGCACACACACGCACGCATGCACACACACGCACGCACTCCCAGGCTTCTTCAGCCCGCGTAGCTTTGTCTGTTCTCCATCCCCATCCCTGCCTTTCACCTCCCAGCCATGCACTCATTTCAAACTCCCTTTCTCTCTTCTGAACCTGAGCCAGGTGAAAATGTGAAAAGCCAAATGATGAACGCGTAATAATCACAACAGCTAGTCACTGCTGTGTAGCTGCTATGACCATGTGACTGGTGCTCAGTCATGTATGTCTGTGCTCCACCTCAGTCATGTATGTCTGTGCTCCACCCAGGGCTTCATGGTTGGTGAGCAGTTAATCCCTTGCTTGTTCCAAGAAGAGGCAAGAAAAGAGAAATTGTTATACCCATCCCATATTAAAAACGAATTTGTGTGTAGCAATTAGATTTACTAGACAGATTGTGAACATGCATTAGAAATTAGTTTCATTACATACAGGTATTTTTCAGGACAGGGATTTACTTTTGACCTTCTACATTCAAGATCAAAGCTCTAACTACTTTCTAGCGCAGCCTGTGAAGAAGCTGGCAAGTCTGTTTCTGAGAGTCCATGGCAATTGTTTTCCAAGGGTGTTTCTCCTACTGCTTTCTCTGCCCCTACCTAGGAGACACCCAGTCCTTCCCTCAAAAAGGAACAGGGCAGTACAGGAGTTAGTAAGTAAGGGGGAAAAAAATCTAAGTACTTTCTTAGTCACAATTTCTATTATTAAAATTCATAGAAATTTTAATTGTTATTTTTAGTCTTTTCCAAGACTAAATGCTTAGAAAGTTCTAGAAATTGCTACAGTTCCCTTTTCTCAAATGGTTTATGTGTCTTCTCCATTCTAAGTCATGTCACTTATCCAAAGATTGTATAAAATATTAATTTATCATTCAATATTTATTATCTGTTTTAATTGTTCTAGTGCTTACTTCATTGCTTGAAAAATATCTCTTAATATTACTTCACAGCAGACCCATGCCAGGATGAGTGGAGGGAGGGGAAACTGTGGTCACAATGTATAAGAGAATAATATATTTTCAATTTAAAAAGTATGAATTCTCTGCAATCTACCGTGTTCTAATGATGTTATAAGCTGCGCAAACAACACTGTCTCACATGCACACTTTTCTATCTTTAGCCATTATTCTTTTCTCTTCTTGGTTTCAAACACATACGTACCTTGGCTTGGGATTTCCATGCCAAGTAACTTTTCTTTCTAAAAGACATACTCTGGACACTTTCCCATTGTATAAATTGTCAAAGATAATCTCATACAAAATAAAATACCCCCTATTACTTTATTTCAACTTCTGGCGCTCCCCCCCCCCCACCTTATTTGAATACCCTTGTTTGAGGATATAAATTTGAGGAAGAATTGAATCATAGCAGTTGATATTCTAGAATAATATAACAGGGCCTGCCACAGGATAAGCGCCTAATAAGAAGTTGTCAAATCAGTACTGAGTACTTACTAGTACTGAGTACTAGTGAGTCTCCAAAGTGGGAGAGACAGCTCCTCGTGCAACACTCGTATCATTAACTAGGTGATTACAAAGTCCCTTAGATTATCTCATTAACAAAACTGCTATATGACAGAGTTGTCATTGAATAGTAACAGCAACAATAAAATACTAGAAAAACAACTGAAAACACATAGCACTTAATGTACATGAGACATGCTTTTAAGTGCTTCTTCACACATATTAATCAACCCAGTTTTACCACAAACTTATAAAGCGGGTGCTATTGAGATGCCCACTTCGTATGAGAGTAAATCATTCCAATCACATGGCCAAGGGTGAAGAACAGTGGGCTTGCTGGGCAGGCTCGAAACCCCTGCGCTCTGCTGTCTCTTCAAGAGCAAAAGCCTACACCTCCTACTTTATCTGCATTATGCCTTCTCTCTGGAAAGGAGCGTGTCTTCTTCTCCCTGGCACCGCTCTCAGCCCCAAGCATGGCACCTTGCAGTAGTTCCAACCATTTTTGCTGACTTTGACTTGATCTGCTACCTAAAGTCTAAGAACATTTAAAAGGAGCAAAGTGCGAATGATGGGCAGGCGCCGTCTGCTTTGGATGAGACACTGAATTAAAGATTCAAATCAGAAACAAGTAAAAATTTCCAGAACACTTCCCCGAAATTGTAAAACCTTCTACCCTTTTCCTGTGCCTCAGTCAGACCTTCTCAGTGGGGAAAAAGCACGAAGAACACTTATCTGATTTAAACACAATTTATTTCATCAGCACGGTGAGCAGAAACCACGGCAATAGCTTCGCAGAGTGTTGTTGCTATTGCTGCTGCTGTTATTGTTGCTGTCTACTGTGTGCCGATGGCTCTGTTATGGTTTTCAGCAAGTCATATGATTTGCCCCAATAATATCTCAAATAAGTATTCTTATTGCATTCAATTCCCATAAGCGCAAAATTAGCTGAGGGTCACTCCAAGGTGATAGCTAAGAGATGATGATGTGCACGGTCCTGCCTCCGTCTCTGTGCTCTAACTGCTCTCAAGGGAAGGCTTGGTTTCAACACAGCTCAAAAGGCTGATTGCACCTACAGAATCCAATTGCCTCCGTCTCCTTTGTTACACCACAGCTCCACTCCCTCTCGGCATCCTACAGTCTGGTTTTCATTTGAGGAGGAGTGAGGAAACTGTCTCCCCGTCTGTGTAAACCATAACTGCGTCCAGTCCTCTGCGGCATTAACACCCTCACATCCAGGTCAGAGCACAGACAGAGCGACATGTTTGTACAAGCGTTGAAAGATACATTTACAAGGATCAAAAGATGAATTTCCCCCACTCCTTCCCAAACACAGATAAACAACATGGTTAAGCCAGCACAAATTGGCGTGGCTGTTAAGGCCTTCCCAACAAATACAGATGTGATTGCATTTCCTATACCTACTGTTCACATACGTCCAAGCATGTAAAATTATGTCTGTGGATCCAGAAAGATCGGGAAATATGCATATCTTGAACTGTTCCTTAAATGAAGGCTTAATAAAAATCCCACATAGCAAATCAGAAAACCCGAGGACATAACTATAATTCACATGTTTCTGATTTGTTTATACTTAAATGGTTCAAGTCATGTTTTGTAATATGTCTCTGTGTGACATCTTTGGGCATTTTTACGTCTTTCTTCTTGAAAACAAGAAATCTTGTTTTGCCAAGAACAAATGAACTTAAAAAAACACAATCTTTCAGACCACCCTGCTCATTTTAAGCAACTGATTTTTGTGTAATTTCTCAGCCTTGTGGTGTCTTCTTTAACTAATCGACACTCACTAGGCAGATTTTTCCATGGGGAAGAAGGTTACTTCTCTCAACCAAGTTCAGTTCCATATACAGAATAAAATACGTTTTTCTGGTCCTGTTTCAAATCTATAGGCAAAACACTTTATATGTAGATAAGACTGGAGCAGACAGACTTCCAGGAAATTAGCATTGAGTTGGAGGTCTGTTCATCAAACCCTTTCCAAACTGTGGGTTCATGAGGGTAGCAAGACTAGGCAGAAGAGAAGTTGGCAAGAAATTATAAGTAAAGCCCTCTGCTGATACCTCAGCATGCCTGAATGCAGGAAGTGCCCTGTGAACATGTCCCAAGTGAGACAGAGGGCAGAGTTCTCCAGTTTTATGCCTATATATTACTATATAGAATGACCACAGACGGAGACAGTAACATAATCATGGGCTGGTAGCTATCCTCAGCTGAAGGAAATATCCCTGAGGAAGACTCATCCAAGAGACCCTCCCTATGGGATGCATCCACATCCACAGACATAGTCTGCCTGGTTATTCTAAGGACGGGTTTCTAAATATAAAATATGTCCTGTCTTCTAGTCTTACTATACAAACCAAGAGCTGGAAACATGACCTGTGGACCAAATGCTTGTGTAGCATACACAAAGCCTTGGATTCGACCCCCAGCTCTGTGTCAATCAAGTGTGGTGGCCCACACCTGTAATGTTAGAATTCAGATGGAGATAGAAGTTTGAAGTCATCTTTAGCTGCATAATGAGTTTTAGACCATCCTGGGATACCTAATACCTGCCTCAAAAAATATACAAATAAAGATATAAATAGGAAGTTAGGCAGGTAACTAAATAGATAAACACACACATATTAATTCAATCAACCATTAGAGACATGACAATATCAAGCCCAATGTTAAAGATTTCACTTTATGGCAGTGAGCAAGCCATATCTAGAAGTCTTTATTCTAAGTAATTTTTTCCTCTTGCCCCCGCCCCCGACACAATTCCCACATGCATTATTGGGTGTCAGGGAAAAGAAAGACAATGCTGAAAACTATTGGGATAGATTATACTACCTTCTGGGTTTTTTTTTTTAATATTTTCTTTTGCCTCAGTACTTCCCATTCAATGCTTGTTTTGTTAGGTTTTTGTTAAACACATGTAGACTAATCCAAATGCCCTGGTGTTTAGAAATTAAAACACAAACACCATAGGGCACAACATCAAAGACCACTGAGACCAACTGAGAAAATGACACATAACAGATTATTGTAATCATAAATAATAAAATCTCGAGTCTTATTTATCTATAATTCTTCTAGATGCTAAGATTCTAAGCTCTAATTCAGATTCTCCGGGGTTCTCCAAGGTTCTCTTGTTTTGGAAGTTTTTCTCCTCTCAGGACATTCCAATTCTAATCATGAATTGGAGGTCCAAATCCAACCAGCTCATGGTTTAGAATGCAAAGCTGAGACAAGATGGTCACACCATAAGCATTCCTTTGCATGATATTCTGTTAGCCCCTACCATACAAACCAACCACAGGCCCCAAACAGGTCTAAGAACTGAGGATGTAGCAGTAAAGAAGGCTCGGGTACCTCTACCTTTAGGAGCTTACATGTGAGAGGCAAAAACCAAATAACTACAGACAAACTAAGAAATATTACATACTTCTGTGTGCTTTGAGGGAAATAACACAGAGGAAGGGAAGAGAGATGTGTTTTATTGTGTTTATTTTATATTTCTTTACACAGGGTTTCTCTATATAACAGCTCTGGCTGTCCTGGAACTCTCTTTCTAGAACAAGTTGGCCCCAAAACTCACAGAGATCTGCCTGCCTCTGCCTCCAAGTGCTGCAATGAAAGGCGTGTGCCACCACTATCCTGCTGAAATGTTATTTTTTAAGACTGCTTAGAAGAGGTACTATTTGAGCAATAAGAAAACAGTATAAAAGTCACAGGAATGTCAGGAGAGTGTTCTAGGCAAAACATGCCAAGACTCAGGGTCGGAATGTGCTCCTAGAGTTTCCAAGTCCACTTCTGTGCCAGCCACTCAGTGACCCTTGCTGTTCCCCATCGCATGCCTACCAAGTGTGAGAAGGCTGCCCTTGCCTGCATGGCTCACAAGGTGCTGACACAGGCCCAATTACTGTGTTCTTTCTTCTGAACGGAACTCCCAAGTGTGTGTCTGAGCTGTTGGGTACCTGTAGAGAAGCAGAACCCGGGAGTCATAGATTCTGCCAGGGACCTGACTGTGATGCTCATGTTCTAAAGATTCACTGTCATTTAGGATGGAAAGCAGCTAAGACAATGGAAATCGGCAGCAATCCTCCAATGATAATAAAACACACACACACACACACACACACAAACAAAAACAAAACCAACAAAAAAGAAACAAAACACCTTTTGCCAAGGTAGGAAATAGCAGGGTGAGAGTCCGTTCTGCTCTTTTTGTTTGTTTGTTCATGTTTTTTTTTTTACTTTTATTCTTTCATACATCACATCCCTACCAAAGTTTTCCCTCCCTTTTCCACCCCACTTGTCCCTTCCCCCACCTCCACTCTTCCTAGAGTTAGAGACAGCCCCCACTCCCACTGAAGTACAGACGCTGTCTGAGACTGAGCTGTCTTCTGCATATACCTTATGGTTAGGTAGCTTGGTGTCCACTTTGCTCCTAATCTCAGTGGAATCCCTTCTATTTCACATGGTCAGACACTAAGTTGTACTAGTTAATAGTTTTAATTTTGTACATAACTGAACAACTGTGTGTGATCTCTCTCTCTCTCTCTGTATGTATACATATATGTATATATTTGTATATGCAGATTAAAATGTGTATTTTATATGTATGAAAATACATATGGCACTGGAGAGATGACTCAGTATTTCCAAGCGCTTGCTTATCTCCAAAGGCCCTGAGTAACTCCAGCTCCAAAGAATCTGATGGAATCTGATGCTCTCTTCCTGCCTCCAAGGGTACTTATACACACACACATACACATACACACAAAGTGAATAAATAAATATAAAATAACAACTAAAAAATTTAAAGAACATATGTTATATACACACTACTTATGTAAATATACACATGATACAGGCACAGATTTACACATATCGATTTTTGGTTGACTGTCATCTATACAGAATGTGAAGAGATTAGAAATGTTTGGCCAAGATCCAGCTCTAAATGCATGTTTATGGATTTTCTATATTTTCTTTTCACTTAACATATACAGATATGTATTCATCCACAATCCTTCAGTGCCAAAACAAGGACAGAGATACATAGAGATTTCTATTCAATGTTTTTAAAAATTGATGGGAATCGGCTTTCCAAACAGCCACAGGGTAGATATCCTTTATCACCATCATTGGCTACTCTGTAACACCTGGTCACTATAACACTGGGACCTTCAGTAATTCCAATCAAAGTGAAACTAACCACCCAATTGATCTATATGATAATCACCTTAAAGACTAAATATTTAACTACAAATGTGACTAGAAGCATTTCCATAAGAGTTACAACCTGAGAAAAATTAAAATTCAATTTTACATATACAAAAGAAGACATTTCTTGGGTAAATTCCATACAAAGGAAATCATCTTGTTCCTCAAATACTTCCTTTTCCTTCCTTTAAAATCCTTCTGAAGAGGTAGTGAAAATAAGCACCTGGCGTCTACCAAGAGACAGCTGAATGTCAGCAGCTCATAAGCCGCATGTTCTGTTGTAGAACACATTAAAACTTACCATTTGACTTCGGTACTTCCTTAACTCTTACCTACAAAACTCAGAATCCATTCTGGTCAATCATTTCCAATCTCTTGACATCCGTCCTACCTAAGTTTCAATCAACTAGTTAACAAGTATTTATTGCCCTACAAAATTTGAGAAATATGAATAGCAATTGTAGTAAAATCCTTTGAAAGTTATATATTCTATGAAGAGATCATTAGAAAGAATCATTGCATATACAAATATAAAAGCAAAACAAAGACTATTAAGAAATTGTTACTTGGAGCTGGGCACAGTGGCGCATGTTTGTCATTCCAGCCCTCAGGGGACAGCACGAGAGGACAGCACCACAAGTTCAAGGACAGCAGGTCTACCTAGTAAGTTCCTGGTAAAGGTACTTTGCCTAGAACACTCAAAAGATCATTTAATAACTGTGTTTGGCTCTCAGAGATTGGAGTGAGCGGATTTCTATAGAGAACTCTAAGCTAAATGCCTAGTGTGGTTTCTTACGTTTGTCAGCTGGAATTTTAATTCAGTGAATTTATCTGAATTAATCTTAATTATAGTTATGAGATACAGATATGGCAAAACTTAATGTTACTAGGAAGTTATTCTTTAAGCAAATGCAATGTTTATTCTTGACTTCTAAATCTCAATTCCTGGGAAAAGCAAGTTCCATTTTCCTCCTCCATGAAATGAAATATACCATACCACCTGTTTACAAGCCAGAATGGGGTGATTGGCACCATCAGACATCAGCCAAACCCTTGGAATGGCTGAAAGCACTCCTAATATCACCCGGTGGAGAGACAACTGCGCTGTGTCACCTCTGTACTTAACACAGGAGGAATTACATACCGGAAAGCATCTTAGAAGTAGAAACACATAAGTATGTCAACAGTTCCTAAAGGAAAATGAAGGGAATGCCTCAGGAAAGCCTTACTTAGCATGCTAATCAAACAGAGAAGGAGGTGGAGGAGGAAAGAAAGCAGCCTCATAAAAATAAAGCCCATTGAAAATTATTCAAAATATAAATTAAGTCATATTATCTATCCAATCAACAAAAGAAACCAAAATTTCCAGCAAAATAAAAGAGAAAATGTAAACCCAACATATCCATGGCAAGAGTCTGGGATTGCACTTCTTCCATGGTCTCACAGGAGGTAATCTTACACTCCAGTTCCTCAAAGTCAAAAACCAGAGCTGAACAGATACTTCATGATGATCAGAGACAAATCAGCACACACCTCACGACACCTGGTCTGTGTGAATTATTTGTCCCCCTTTAATGCTCTTATTGCCGGGCCTTATAAGCTATGCCCTTCACCCTTCACACTCAAGGTTTCCCTAACATTCCTACCCACATTTTTTTTTTATTTTACCTCCATATAATTACCAAATTAAAAACAGTTCACTCGGCCTCATTTTGTATTTTGAAAACCCACATTAGTTTAAAAACTTAAGAAATTCTTTTGCCAAGAACCATATACTTACATTAAGCCACTCAAAATGAACATGGATGGAATTCAAAATGCTTTATCTAGTTTTTGTCCTTCAGTTAGAACATTATGCTACTAAGGACAAAGCAGACTCCAGACTCAGGAGACAGCATGCAGTCTTCCAGAAACTGAATCGTCATGAATAAGCCCAGCACTCTGAAGTGGACCATTCTACCTGGCTAGTCCAGGGAAAGTGTGAATAGATTCCTAAATGATTTAACAACTGAAGAAACTTAATTGAGATTTCAAAGCCATAAAATGAGAACAAATGAGTGTTATAAAATAGGTGTTTTATGAAACAAAACTCTCTCTTTTCTTGGCCCCTGAGCATGAGCCATACTCACCACCTTTGGGGTGCACAGCAGTCATCTGTGCTGTGTATCAGAGCTGTGCATTCTCAGACAGCTGGCATACTTGAGATACAGGAAAGTGCGTGACCAACAGACCTTCAGCTAACATCCTTTGTGATTACCATATCTAGCATTGCCTCTAGCTCCACCTTGATTCCCCTCCTGCCTCATTTCGACTTTTGGTCCAACCTGGATTCTCATCTCTGGATGCCAGCCACTTCCCCACCACTGTGGCAAAGGAATGCAATCACCTGACACTCTCCCTTCCTCTTACAGAAGTTTGGATTTCTTCTCTAATTGCATATTAACATTTCTCTCAACATAAAGTGAATTTGGTGAGTGACCTTGGGCCATAGCTTCTCTTACAGTTTTTCTGTCTTCTATCTGGAAGAGAATATGAAGGCTTTACAAATTCCTTTATTTCCAGATTAAAATACCAAGCTGTCACATGTACCTGCTGACTACAGAGCTCTTAAAGAAATGAAAGTAAAAGGATGAATGTCTGACCTTCCCGTCAATCATCCTTTCCGCCCCACCCCACTGTCAGCATCACCCGTCAATCATCCCCCACACACACTGTCAGCATCACCCGTCAATCATCCCCCACACACACTGTCAGCATCACCTGTCAATCATCCCCCACACACACTGTCAGCATCACCCGTCAATCATCCCCCACACATACTGTCAGCATCACCCGTCAATCATCCCCCCCACCCACACACTGTCAGCATCACCCGTCAATCATCCCCCACACACACTGTCAGCATCACCCGTCAATCATCCCACACACACACTGTCAGCATCACCCGTCAATCATCCCCCCCACCCACATACTGTCAGCATCACCCGTCAATCACCCCCCCCACCCACATACTGTCAGCATCACCCGTCAATCATCCTCCCCACCCACATACTGTCAGCATCACCCGTCAATCACCCCCCCCACCCACACACTGTCAGCATCACCCGTCAATCATCTCCCCCACCCCCCTACTGTCAGCATCACCCGTCAATCATCCCCCCACACACTGTCAGCATCACTCCAGCCTTAGTGATCTTCTCTTCTTTATCTACAGGATTGGCTGACCTGTCAGTTACCCCAGCTCATCCCATAGTCGTCAAGTTGTGACGTCATCTTTACATGTTAGAAGTCACATTGCAGCTTCTCTACTCCATCCACAGATTCGAATCTGTGTCACCCTCTATCAAAACCCACCTGATTCTGACACAATGGTCTATCACAACCACTCGGTCTATCAACGTTTTAGTGGATAATCACACCCAGTATATGGAAAACTACTACTTAGGCTATTTCACACTGTCCCACATGGAAGCAAGAAAGACTATGATTAGCCTTGTTTGGAAACACATTTAATTTGGGGCCTATGGGAAAAGAAGCATGTCTCCCAGAGCTGAGCTTGGAAGTCAATTTTAGCATTTCAAAGCTTGACATTCTAGACCAGCAACCCTGATAAAGACAACAGACCTTGCACAGAACATGAAAGCAGAAACTGGCAATACTTTAGGATCTTACCAGGAAGGGGCTCCAGCAGATGCAGGAGACACACATTATGGCCAGGAGCTGAATGACCATCTCGAAGTGATGAGATCTGCCTTGTCTATGCTGTTGACTTTTAAATTTCACCCTTAGGAGTGTAACTCCCGTGATGGCGTTGCACAAGAATGACACACCAAGAGCTAAGAGGCCCAGAAGAGAAAAGAACAAGAGATAAAACCTGTCCTCCCAGTCTTCAATGTGCTCAGTGTTGTAGAAACACCAGGTTCTGGATGCTTGGATTTGATAGTCTCTGTGTCCAAGGATGGGCAACAAAGCCACGAAAATGGCAAACATGCACACACCACCCAGTATCATTTTCACATGTTTCGATGTAATTTTCGTAGAATGGAATATAGGATTGGTGACTCCAATACACCGTTCAATGGCCATCACACTGCCTAGGAAAAGTGGGCACAGACCGGAAAACACCATGGAGATCCCAAAAACACTGCAGAGGATGTTTGATTGATCGAAGCGGATCCAGTCCTTATCAGAAGCATATACGAAGACAGCTATCCCCCCATTGATGAGGTGGCCGAAGAAGTCTGTGATCACTAGGCCACTAGCCAGGAGCAGAAAGGAGGCCTTGGACTTCTGTCTAAATCTCTGATACGCCTTCATGAGAATGGCAATGGCCAGGCTGTTAGATAAGATTCCCACTGTCATGAAGATTATTGAAAAAAATACTGAAAGTCGGCTTTGAGTTTGGCAGGTCGTGTTGGCGATAAGTCCAGCTGCAGGAAACACTGGCTGTTTGGAACTGTTCATGGACATTGTTGTGGAGATAGAAGACGTCCCCTCAGGTCATCTCTCTGTCACCACTGTGTAGTCTTGAAGTGCAGACATCTGTAGCATACAGGACAGGAATTTAAAAGACCAAGTTGCCGGTCATCTGACATTTAAAACCAAAAGCCCCCAACACCCTGGGCTGGGGTAAATTTACCCAGCCTATCATAAGTCAGGTGGCAGCATTTTGAAACCAGCATGCATCTGCCCGATTCTTTTTTCTCTTCAAGGTAAAGATACTGCCCAAATTAAGGGCTGTCAGTTCACTTCCCTCTAAAGATAGAAATCTCTGAGAACCCTTCTGACACGTAACTGGTATCTTAAATCATTTGATGTCTTCCTAAAGTGTGAAGATTAGATTTCAATCCAATGAGGTTTGGAAGCATGAGCATTTATTTAAATAACTAATCCTTTAATCACTTGGCCTTTTCTCAGTGGAGCACTGACCAGCAAGTAGGTGAACTTCTAGGTGAGGCACCTGCTTGCCCTGCAGATACAGCTCATGTAAACTTCCAGGGCTTTAGCTAGCTTACTCCTGACAAATAGGACGCTTCTAAAACCAGAGAGAGAGAGAGAGAGAGAGAGAGAGAGAGAGAGAGAGAGAGAGAGAGAGAGAGAGAGAGAGAGAGAGAGAGAGAGAGAGAGACTCACACACGCTCGCTCACTTTGACTCCTGGAAGAAAGTGTTAAGGCTCTGGGTACTGATTTCAGAGCTTTTCCCAGGGCAGAAATCCCTATGCAAGACTAGCAAATGGGAAAGCATCGTCCGCTCAACACTTTGGCCTGAAAGATGCTGTCAGGTTCGTTCAATCCCCAGTGACAAGAACTGCATTGTTTTTCCCCCCAAGGCACCCTCACTAGTTACTTGACCACAGCCACTCCTCTGCTAGCTAATTAGATTGGTTTCCCAGAGAAGCTTTCCCGGAGGCCGCGGATCCGACAGCACAGTGGCTTTATGGGCCCCAGGGAAAGGCTGGCTACCCCTCCGTGTCTTACTCACAGGCTGACTTTCGCCAGTTGCAAACCCCGCACCCCCATGGGGCCTCAGCTTGCAACATCGTCTCAAAACCTAGCCAGCTTGCTGAAACTTTTTGCAATTCCTCAAACTCCCGAGAGTTCTTTTCCCTCCCACCCTGGAGGGCGCCAGAGGTCTGTGGCTGACTCGGTAAGTACCATGAAGGGCGGTCAGACGGGAATCAAGGAGAGTAGCCTGCCCGGTTTTCCTGCTTCTCTAGTGGAGGGATCCTTGCTACGGAGCCCCATCCAAACAGCCCAACCCAAACACCATTCTCTCTACACTCTCTACACAGTGCACCACGAATTGGGTCCAAAATCACTGCCATTAAGACGCTCTCCACCAGGACCCCTACAGCTGTCTCCATAGGAGTTTATCCACCCTGGATTCGGCTGGGGAATCCAGGGACCGTGGGAATCCGGCCGTGGGAATGCAGCCACCGGGTTGCTGGTTACCTTGGCATCGTGGGCCACCGAGTGGCTGTGTCCGGAGTAGAAGAGCTCTGCGCTCCGCTTGCCATGGCGCACCCAGCCTCGCGCAGCTGCAACTTCAGGCTCCGCTGTTCAGGACTTCCTATGTTCTCTGAGCCGCAGGACCTGCTGGTCCAAATGTGTCCTGAACTCCAAGGCACCTAGCGATGCTCGCTCTCAGCCTCCGCGGTGTGGAGGACTCAATGACCTCCGCCCCTTCCTTGTCTCCCTCTCCTCTCCGCCCCCTTTTCCTTTCCGCGCAGAGTGAGGCTAAGGCACGATCCTCTGATGCTTTGGCCACCCAGCAGCAGCAGACAATACTTCCAGACACCAGACAGCTACGGAAAGTTCTGCTTTAAACTCATTTCCAAATAAAAAGGGCCATTTCTGAGTCCGCAAAACAGGAATGAGAAGGGCCAAGGCATGAACTCGACACATCAGTGTTCGGTTGTGGAATGCAGCTTACAGAATAAACTCGTTCCAAGCCCAAACAGAAAGGAACACGGGAAGAAAGGGCTGCCTGTTTGAAAGAGAACTTCGCGGCAGATATCTGCTAAATAGATTTAGGCTCCACTGTCACCGGAGCCTAAGTCCCTCTGGGTAAGGGAATGAGGAGATGGTGTGAACAACATTCCTGACCACCTGCTGGCCTTGGGCTGGAAACCTTTTGGTAGTATCAAAGTCCTTGAGAGAATATCGGGTGACATCCATAGCAAAGGATGTGCGCCTAATAGGTTTTGTAAAAATTCGTTAATGATCAAATAAAGACATGCTTCTTTTTCATGAAGAATTATTATTTGAACCCAGTTATATCATAAATGTGTAATGTTGAATGAACTTGTACAGTGCAAGTCTTTTTTTTAACCACTACACTTGCTTTCAGCCAATAATGCTGTTATTAATGCCCCACACCTGTTAACATCTTGTTTCCCATCCCAACACTTACGTGATCCTATTACTTGCTCTTAATTTCTCTTCTGAATTCAGTGAAATGCTGTCACTAGTTGTGGGAGGAGGAAGGGGGGAGAACAGCGCCACATCGAGATAAATCTGTTTCTCCATTCCAGAACCACGAGGCACTTCTGAATTCCTGAAACTTGAAAGGGATCATAAAGCGCAAACGTGAAATAAAATAAATTAGCCATTAACTGTGGGAAAGAACAATTGCACATGCCCCCTCCCCCGTGGTGGAGATAGAGAACTTTTTAATTGAAATTATCATAGCATGTTTTAAACTGTTCCTTGGGGATGGTCAGAGAGTTGAATGTTTTAATTAGTAGAAAAATATTGTGCCTGGACGGCTAGCATCCAAAGAACAACCGTGTCATACACCACACTGAAAATGTGACACTGAGTGCCACTCTTTCCGTTAATGATTAACAGTCCTTAGTCACAGCGCAGCCTGCGGATGGTTTCCCTTGAGCCTCCGTCACTGAAGTGAACCTCTACAGAGGCCTTATCCATCCTCCCTCTGTCCTCACCTGGGACACCAAATGGACTCTCGCCAAACCACTGAGTTATAAATGCTCTAGTCAGCATTTCCATTTTGGAGCTCTGCAGCTTGAAGATAGGGGAATTTCACACCAGCTGCCCTGGCACTGGGCACGGAATGAAGAAACATGCTTGCTCATTCAGTGTCAAACTGTAGCTCCTAATCCAATCAAAGCAATAGTGATTCCTTTTTCAAAGTACTACGTAAATTGTACCTTTTTTTTTTTCCCAGTCTGCTCCCCATCTGTAACTGGAATTTCTTCTTCAGAACCACATTTCTTCCCCCCAAGACATAGCTCACCTGGGTGCTCACTAAAAGTCCTAAACGTCAGCATGCCTTCTCGAGACCAATAGACATATTAATATCATCAGGGCAAGCTGCCATGGAAGAGTAAACAATGAACAACTTTCAATGATACACCCCAAGCCCGTGTGCAGCCCAAATCTGATCCCCTACTTATCTTCCCCAAAGATAGCTCCTGAAAGCTGGAAGATTCACAGAAAGGAAAGCTTTCTGACCACAGAGTAGAGGGCGAGAGGCTGGTAAACCCTTCTAAAATGTAGTTTAATCTTGTTGCCTGTGAGAAGTTGACACTCCTATAAAGGTATTTATCAACACATCCAACAACAGATTCAGTGAGAAATAGCCCTCTGCCCGTACTGTTTCTAGGAGACAAACAGGACTCCGTGTGAGGAAGCACAGAGCTCCGTACTGCATGGCTACAGCTATGAGGTGAACATGCTCCCGCAGCAAGCATGTGATAAGGTTTAGCATACCAGCATCCTCTCTATACTAAATGGAGAAGACAAAGTCGATATCTCCACCCAGAAGACAAGGACGTAATGTACTGCATGTGTGTGCTGAGCAACCGTCACTCAGGACTAGATATGGAGGAAGTTACACAGAAGGTGTGCACACTTCGTGGCGTTGAAATAGAAATAAAAGTCCACAAAAATCAAGAAGGAATGCTGAGAATCGACTTTTGTCATTTTCATTAAACTACCCACAAAGGTTTATTGGACTTTGCCATCAAGACCAAAGGAGGAAACATGCTGCAGTTTGGTTGTTGTGAAAATAACAGAGCTAATATTTTCATTTTTATTATGTAAACACTTGATACATAAAAACTAATATATGTAATACATTTGTGAGTGGTGAGTTTTAAAAACATAATAAAGTTAACCAATGGATCTAACCTAATGAAGGATGTGTTAGCTTCCTAGAGTTGTGGAACCAAGTACCACATACTGGGCAACATAAACACAGAAATTCGTGGCTCTGGAGTGAGTGGCTAGGATCCAGGATCCAGATGTAGGAAAGAAAGGACGGGTTTGAGGTTAGAGAGGGCCTTCAAGGGATTCTCCGCTGAATGAGGCAGAAAGAGTCGGCCGCTGAAGGCACTGTCTGGGCACATGTAGCGGTTCAGGGTTTTTAAGAACACTCAACTGAAAATGTCTGGATGAAGGAATAAAATTCTGAAGAAGTAATTCAAGTAATAGATGCAAAGTAGATGGGAGGAGTGGTTCAGTTTGTGTAGGACCTTGACAAAGAAATCCGACTCTTCCGACTTTCAGAAACAAGGGCTACAATTTGACATTGGAAGAGTCAGCATTTCCTTCCTCGCCACACCTGGAGCTGTGACCCGGAGCAAACAGTTCTGCTCCCTCAGCTCTCTGCCCCATCTCCCCTATGTCTGAGGGATGAAACCAGTGCAGACTGACAGTCGTGTGTCCGCTGAAGGAGCCTATCACAGGATGACCAATGGACAGGAGATCCAAAATATCTTTCTTCAAAAGAAATGTTTATTTTTAAATTGCATTTATTTAGTTGTTTATGTGCATGCAGGAGGGTGTGTTGCATGAGCACAAACATAGGATGCGTGTGAAATTCAGAGGATAATTTGGGAGCTTTTTTTTTTTTTTGCCGCTGTTGAATAGCCTTCCTGCCCTACGAAATATCTTTCTCCTCAACTTCTCCTCAGCTTTCCTTTCTCTTTATCGCCTAGTCTTTCTACACTATCACCACATATAGTTACCAACAACAACGAAGAAATGCCATGGCTGACCTGAGATGTTGTGAAAGAATGTGGATTGGATATTACAAAACCTTCTGCACCCAAACCAAAACAATGCAGATGTCTGACTTTCTTCCGGTTTAGTTCTCAGCAGCCACCTTGGATATGGAGGACAGCACTCCGTGTTTTATCAAACCCAGGGCCACATGAAGGCCTGTGGTCAGACAGACTTGGTTTCCTCACAATCTGCTGTTCAAGAAGCTAAATTACTAGGGGCTGGAGAGATGGCTCAGAGGTTAAGAGCACTGGCTGCTCTTCCAAAGGTCCTGAGTTCAATTCCCAGCAACCACATGGTGGCTCACAACCATCTGTAGTGAGATCTGGCGCCCTCCTCTGGCGTGCAGGCATACTTCGAGGCAGAATGTTGTATACATAATAAAAATAAATAAATCTTTAAAAAAAAAAAAAAGAAGCTAAATTACTGCCGGGTGGTGGTGGCGCATGCCTTTAATCCCAGCACTCGGGAGGCAGAGGCAGGTGGATCTCTGTGAGTTCGATGCCAGCCTGGTCTACAAGAGCTAGTTCCAGGACAGGCTCTAAAGCTGCAGAGAAACCCTGTCTCGAAAAACAAAACAAAACAAAAAGGCTAAGTTACTTGACTTCTTTGTGCTTAGGGCCACATGTCTTGTGTTTCTAAGTCACTTCATTAACTCATTCATTTGTTCATTTGTTTCTAAAGACCTATCACAGCATACAAAGGTGTCAATAATATGATGACTGACAGCCTGCAACACAGACATCAGTCTTTCTTGTACAACACAGATCCCTGAAGACTGACTGGGAATCAGTTATTGTCTGAGTGATCAGGGCAAGATTGTAAAAAAAAAAAAAAAAAAAATAGAGAAGATTTTGTATGAAGTTTTGCATATTTCAGAAGCTAAGGGCGTGAATCAAAGCCTTCAAAGGGTGAGGGATGAGAGGCAAGCCTTGGGGGAGAAGTAGCTGGGTGGACCGAGAAGGCTTAAGCAGGATACTAGGTTTAAGTAGAAATGCATTGGCAAGAGCGCTTCTCACATAGTACTTCCTGGTGGGTCTAGAGTTCAAAGGGGCCTAAGACCATTATCTACTTTCTGAAATACTGACAATGTTGGTTGATTTTTTTTCAAAAGAATTCTGTTCAACATTTTTTGGTTTTTCGAGACAGGGTTTCCCTGTAGTTTCTAGAGCCTGTCCTGGAACTAGCTCTTGTAGACCAGGCTGGCCTCGAACTCAGAGATCCGCCTGTCTCTGCCTCCCGAGTGCTGGGATTAAAGGCGTGCACCACCACCGCCCGGCTCTCAACATTTGTTTAAAAGCTTTCCCAAAAGTGATACAAGAAAAAGTATTATCTTCTTGTGGACTGAGAATCCAAGAAGGTATTTGGGGGAAACAGGAATGTATTTACATTGTAAATGAGGAACTAATAAAATCATATGATATTATATAAAGATATATCAACATCAACTACAGACAGAGCTCTAGATACCTTTTAACGACTTAATTTAATCCTCGTAACAAGACTGTGGTGCGGATAGTCATGTCTTTTCATCATTACAAGGAAGAAAACAAAGATTAAGGAATCTGGTAATTTCCTTAGGTTACATACCTACATTGTGTGTGGAAAAAACTCGAATTATGAATTTGGTCACTGTCCTTCATGGCTGGTATACCAAAGACCAGTCTAGCTCTGTGGGAAGGTATGTCAGACAAGAGTCAAAAGATACTAGAGACAATAAGGAAGGGGATTGTTACTGTAATTCTGACAGGAGTTATTGCAGATATAACCACAACCATGGTTGGAATAACTTAGACTTCTAGTCCAATATGACTTGAGGTCTTCAACCACAGACAACCCGGTAAGGGTGTAACACGGAGGTGTCCACACACAAGTGAAAATCAAGGCATAAACTGGAGTGATGTAGCTACAGAGCCAAGGTCACCAGCAACACGGCATGGGACAGATGCCACCACAGGTCTCAGAACACCTAACATGCTGTCACTGTCACCGCCACTTTGGGACTCTAGCCTGCAACCATGTGAGACTAAACTTTTGGTTTTCCTAAAACTCACCCGCGTACCTGAGGATAACCTCGAGCTTCCGATCCTCTTCCTTCATGTCTCAAGTGCTGGGGTTCATAGCTAAGACCAAATCCAGAGTTCTACACATGTTACATGAGCATACCAACTAAACTACATCCTTAGGTTCCGTTTATGTGGTTTCTATGACCCAGTTTGTGGCACTTGGTTACATGCCTCTAGAAAACAAACATCTTTTGTTGGCTATTAGATTTATTGGTTAATTTTATTATATTCTTGAGAATCAGCCCATGCAGTCTCATTGAGCATGGAGACCAATGGTTGCTATGTTTAAAGTCAATACTGGCCAGTTATTCGCCTTTAAGTTTGCATTCTGTAAGTATGCAGAAAGATAACAGAACAATAGAGCATGGGCCAGGAACCTGGAACGCCAGGTCACTGCAGTCCTGCTTCCCCAAGAAGGGCCTCCCTAGAACCCCAAGGATTTTCCTGTTCCCAAAGCCCTGCATTTTCTTTTCTCTTCTTTCTCACCCATGCCCAGTAGTGTTTCTGACCTTCCCTGGGGACAAGTTAGGGTCTCAAGCTGGACAGCATTAAGCATGGTCACAGATACCTTGTGGCAATTCCATGCCAGGGGAAGGGAGAAAAATTCTTGAGTCCACTCTCACCTAGACACTGGCACAGAGGCTTGAAGATTTTCAGATGTTACCACTACAACATGAGTTAAGCGATGGAGACAAGAAATTAGGACATGCCTGGCCCGGTAGCCCCACATACAGTCATTCCCTTGGATGCTGTGCTTAGGAGACAAACACATGATCCAACAGGCTCAACAATGCATAGATGCAGCCTAAATCCCTAAGCAGGAGTCTTAGCTGCCTGTGAGGATCAGTGTTGGCCCCACAAGGATCCCTACATCCTAAGTGCTGGCTGTTGGCTTTGTGCCTGTGAGACTCCTGATTCTTCCTCCCAAATTCTTTGACACTGACTTCAGTCTTTCTCCTCTAACCAGTTAGAGTCGCACATTTGAAAGAGGAGCCATGGAATAAAAGTTGCAAAATTCTGTTGATTTTCAAAACAAATGAAATGTTCTATTTGTATTTAAATTGGGATTATACAGTAAAGACAGACAGTAAATTCATGATAGTAACATGACGCTTTAACTTTGAGTATATCACCAATGACTTGGCTTTCTCCCATTAGGCCTCTTCTAAATTTTTCCACTTCTTCTAGATAGCTGCATAGGCTGGGTACATTATCACTAGAACCTTATCACAAGCTCCTGAGGTTGAAGCTATAGTATAGAGTGAAGAAATGAAAACCAAAGAAGTTATTCTTGATTCATCCAAAGAAAAAGGTTGAAAAAATATTGATAGAAAAGCATTTTCATCCTTAACTTTCCAGCCAATTCTCCAATTTTCCAAATGTGTCTTCTCCGACTATAGCAAAGGGTCACCCCTTTCTGGCAGCTTCCTCTAATAAGATGGCATGGATTCCTACTGGGAAATTTCAAGCTGGAAATCAGAAGCACAAGATTGTGATGAAATTTTTAAATGTATAGAGGGGTGGGGTCTGGAAAGATGGCTCAGTGGGTGACAGAGCGTTCTGCTCTTCCAAAGGGTCTCAGCTGTGTTCCCAGCACCCGCATCAGGTGCCTCACCCTACCCCTGACTCTGGCTCCACGAAATCTGTTCCTGGCCTCTTCGGGCACCTATTCTCACTTGCACATACCCACATGCACATACAACACACATATACACTTTATTAAATAAATGTTTTTCTAAAATGTCTTAAAAAGTAATTCTGCTTTCAGAGTACAATTTGATATCTAAAGAGCATCATTTACAAAAAGATTAACCATGCCAATTAATCGCTAAGCAAAGGGAATAAAACGAATGCCCAATGTTATACCTGAGAAATAAAAATGAATTTACATGTAGAAGCTATTCTTTTCTACAGTTAAATTTTTTCTCTCCCTGTATACCATCACACAGAAATGTCTCTGTCTACTGCCTCACAAAATCTCTGCCACAGTTAATGGTTTAAATAGATACAGCTTCCTGACCTTGCTTTCAACGTCACCAGCAGGTCAGAGTAGCCGTCATCATCAGTACCTTCTCCAGTCCCTGCAAACTTAATCATTTTATGTAAGTCAGCAGATTCCTCTGACTTTCAGATGTCTTATCTGCATCCCAGAGAGCCACGTGGAACTTGTTTCAGTGGGAAGAGAGATAGAAAAGCTACGACCGTCCCTAAGACTTTCTATTAAGGTTCTCTAAAGAAACAGAGCCAGCAAAGTGTGTGTGTGTGTGTGTGTGTGTGTGTTACATGTATGGTATGTGGGAGCTGTGTGTGTTATGCATGTATGGTGTGTGGGGGCTGTGTGTGTATGTGTTATGCATGTATGATGTGTGGGGGCTATGTATGTGTGTATGTGTTATGCATGTATGGTGTGTCTGGGCTGTGTGTGTATGTGCATGTGTTATACATGTATGGTGTATGGGGCTATGTGTGTGTTATGCATGTATGATTGTGTGGGCTGTGTGTGTTATGCATGTATGGTGTGTCTGGACTATGTGTGTGTATGTGTTATACACATATGGTATGTGGGGGCTGTGTGTGTGTATGTTATACCTGTATGGTGGGGGGTCTATATATGTGTTTGCATGTTATGCATGTATGGTGTATGTGGGCTGTGTGTGTGTGTGTGTGTGTGTGTGTGGTGTGAAACATGGAAAAAAAGTGAAGAATTTGGCTCACTCGTTTAAGGAGGGTGAAACCCTAATACACTGGGGTTGTAAAAGCACCAATGATGCCCTCTCCACCCAACTGCAATCAGCCACAGACTGGGTAGATATTACAGCTCCAATCTGAGGACAGTCTCCAGGAGAATTCCACCTTGCTGGAGGAGGCTGATCCTAGTGTTCTATTTACATTTTCCACTAGTTCAAATGAGGTTTACATTATTGAGAGCAATCTGCTTTACCTAAAAGTAGCTAACTGAAATATTAACCTCATACAAAAACTTTAAGTTGGTAAGTACAGTTAACTTTTATAGATTCCTTCTACAGTACAGATGCTTGATGGGGGATTTCCGTCTGTGTGCTGTGATTACCATTAATGAATAAAGAAGCTGCCTTGGCCTGTTGATAGGGCAGAACTTAGGTAGGTAGGGAAAACTAACCTGAATGCTGGGAGAAAGGAGGCGGAGTCAGAGAGAAGTCATGGATCCACCATTAGAGACAGACATGCTAAAACTTTGCTGGTAGGCCATAACATTATGATGATGCACAGATTAATGGAGATGGGTTAAATTAAGATATAAGAGTTAGCCAATAAGAAGCTAGAGCTAATGAGCCAAGCAGTGATTTAAATAATACAGCTTCTGTGTGATTATTTTGGGGCTAAGTGGCCAGGAACAAACAAGCAGCCTTACTTCAATAAATGTGTTCAAGCTAAGTTACTGAGGCCAAGTGATTCTAGAAGTTTTGTTACTACTTGGTTGATAACTAAATTGGATTTCTATTACTGTCACAAAATACCAGAAACAGTCAGCTCAGGGAAAGGTTTGTTTTGGCTCCAGTTTCTGATAAACTGGCCCTGTTGTTTGGGACTGTGGGGCTGCACTATATCATGGGATGAGGGGGTGCCTGGCAGGACAGTGTTCACCTTATGAGGGTCAGGAAGCAAGGAAAAAGGAAACCGAGAAATGAGTTTCCTTCAAAGACACATCACGATCATCCTTCATCTGAACCCCAACTGCAAAGGGTGTCACTGTCTCCCAACAAGCTCCTGGACTCTGAACTAAGGCTTCTACACTTGGATTCTCAGGAATCTTTGATCTCTAAATCCAACACTAGCTATGCAGACTTCTTGGATCAGTCTCCTAAGCTTGGAGTAATTCCAATTGCCCGGATCAGGACTCTACTTATTTAAACAAACTTGATCACCCTCAGTCTAATTTCTCAGTTTCCTTTTCTTTCTACTTCAGATCATACCACACAGGGTTGACTGACTAATCCATACAAATTAAGCAACACACAGTCTCCTTAAAATTCAAATTCGGGGTTAATATCTTCAATAATTTCTACTTAATCATGAGTAAGTATGTAAGTATCCTCTCTCTGTAGTTGACAAGACCTCCTCCATCTTTTCTGTTCTTCTCTTTTTCCTTGTCTTTACCTACAAACAAACCCACCTGCCTTCCAAATACATCCTAGATTTTCTGACATCTGTGCCTTTGCACACATCAGCTCCTCCTGAAATATCTTACCTCAGTTCTCTACATGTAAATCTTGTCTATACTTTAAGCCCTATTTAATGACCATCTTCTCCACCCAAATCTTACCCAAATGTTCCTCTTACCTATTTCCAAGTGGAAATCTGGACCATAAAATAACTACAGATATAACTTTCATTCTTTCAAAGTTAAAACTTTGTGTTTTTCAAGATGGATGTGTATGTGTGTACGTATGTTTTTTTTTTTCTTATTATCCTAGTCACTACTAATTTCTTAAGAGCACAGATACCAGTTAAATGTTTTAATGGGTAAAGACACATGTCTCTGTAAGTGGGTATGCAGTGAGGGTTTTGAACAGTCAGATCTGATAGGACGCTAATGACTCAGTGTATACATAGAAACACATATGCCTGCATGTGCATATAGTTGGAGATATATAGATAGAGACACAGAATACTGTTTCTCTGATGAATTCCAACACATTCCTCCAATCCTATCTTTAGCCTACTGTAGGAAACTTCTCCTTTATTTATATCTTCTAAGTGGCCAGGGATCCAAAAGGCCCAGCACTCATATGTATCACCAGATCCACAAGGGAATTTGGCATAGAAAAGAAGCCAAAAGATGAGCCTGCTTGTCCACAGCTGATGCGTTGGGTAACAGAAGACTCAGCTGAGTAGACCTGCAGAAACTAGGGCACCCATTATAGCACTAATAATAGAAACCCAGAGACAGAAATTGGGATTCAACCTGAAAACCAGAAAAGCAAAAGCTGCCAAGTCACTAAAGAAGTCTTATCTCTACCAAGGCTGTGCAGCCACAAACTAAGCAGCTAAGCCTCTCTCTCATCTCTCATTCTATATTCCCTTTAGTGCTGGGATTAAAGGTTGAGACTCCCTAGGACTTGGAATAAAGGTGCGAACCACCACGACCTAGATTTGTTTCTGCATTGGTCTTGTGTAGACCAATGTGGCCTTGAACTCACAGAGATCTGTCTACCTCTGTTCCCAAAACCTGGGATTAAAGGTGTGTGTCACCACTGCCTGACCTCTAGTGGCTTCAGCTTTGCTTCTGGTCTTCAGGCAAGATTTATTTATTAAAATGCAAATAGTATACCACTATACCCCATGCGGGAAGTGTTTCTCTAGCTCCTTTCTGCAAACACTGTGGGACACTGAAGAGACTTCACTTCATATCAAACCAGACTCAGAAAGCTGTGAAATGTAAAAGCCAGGACAGGCAGGAACGCACCCCCATCAGCCCCCACCCCACTGCCTTCAGCCGGTTCTCACACTGGCCTATTCATGCAGTCAACAAATGCTTGTTTATTACCTTGAGCAAAATTCTAGATACAGCAATTCTACACAGATTCTGGAGTTTGCATAGATTGTTTTTGCCAAATTTTAAATGAGCAGGATAGCACTGATAGAACAGGCCTGATAAACCTAATCCAAACACAACACGAGAAGAAGAAAGTGAAGCTGAACTCCCAGTTACACCACATCTGCAGGTGATTTTAGGATTTAATCACATCCAGGGTGTGGAATGGAAAACACATTGGGTAAACCCTGTCTTAGCTGAAAGGTCCAAGGTACTTGGAATACGAAATAAGCGCAGGGCCAGCTGTGTGCTGACTGCAGCCACCATGTGCCTGTGACTTCTACTTTCCAGGACAGCTGCTCCAGGAGATCACACCAGGCCAGCCAAACTCAGGCCCAATTTTTGATATTCTGGTTTCACACAAAGAGTCAGTCACAATTTCAAATCCATCAGATATGCACATAGGTGATACCAAATGGAACTCCTATCATCCAGAATTGTATGCTCAAAAAATTAAGAAGTTATTTCAACAAAGTTTTCAAACTTTGAAAACAATCGAAATTTTATTGAAAATAGAAGAACAAATTATTGAAAGAAATTTATTCAGCTTCCAATCTGTTTCTTACCTATTTACGCTCCAATTCTATAAGAAACTATTTCATCTATCTGTCCTCCAAAACACAAGTTCTGTATAGCATACAGCACAGCATGGTGACCGTCGTAACAATGATTGCTGTGTATCTCAAGTTATAAAATTATCACAAACATTCTCAATGCAAAACTGAAGAAATAAATACTTGAAATGACAGTAATACCAATCACTCGACAAAATCAGAGTACATCATGTCTGCCTGCTAAACTGCCACACTGAAGCATAAATCCCTACAACTGTTATGTTTTAACTAAAAATAAAAGTTAAAATAGCTTTGAAAACTGTGGAAGCCTTTTCTTGCACTAGAGCAATCCGCCTGCAGGTTTCTTCTATGTCTACGGCGTTTTGAAGCTAAAAAGGAATTTGTCTACTTTACTTTGTTGGTAATCTTGTTCATTGAAAGCTCTTTTATTGAAGTGACAAGATGACCAGAAAATTAGTTCTAGATGACTTAAAAATTATTTCTTCTTGCTAAGAGCAGACTTTGCAATGGCTGTGAAAGCAGTGATCATTCTAATATCTTTTCTCTTGCTTTCACTTTGGTTGCCTCCTTTTTGGTTTTCTTGTTTGTTGGGGGGTGTATGTGTGTGTATGTATGTGTGTGTGTGTGTGTATATGTATGTATGCGTGTGTGTGTGTGTGTTTTCTAAAATACATCAGATAGGCTCTAGTTCAACGTGTTCAGACTTCTCCACACTGCCCTGGGGAAGGGCCTTCCACAGACACAGCTAAGTCTTGCACCAACTTCAAGTCTCCTCTCAGATCTCACAGATCTGTTTGTGCCCCTCTAATTAACATTAGTAACCCCTCCCCCAGCTCTAAAACTCCTGCACAGAGACAGCAACCAGCTCGGCCATTTCCTTTCACTAATACACTTGATGGCTGATCAGCCGGTTGATAGCAATTCCTAGTACTCTCTACCTCCTCTTCTACAACAAAAACCCTGTGGATGTTTATTGTTGTGGCTGCTATCACAAATCACACCACAAGCTCAGGGACTCAAAACAAGAAGTGAGTGTGTCCACTCAGTTCTGTAAACCAAAAACACGGGTTTCTTATGTAAAAGTCACGGCTTTGGCAAGAGGGCTCTGAATGGAAAATTATGAAAGTGTGGATTTGAAAATGAATTCCACTGTTTCAGCTCTGTAATCATCCGCTTCTTCATGTGTCACCAGAGATGAGACCCACAGTGCTGTTCTGGAGAGTAACTATGTGATGCATGGACCATGGATGGCGTGGATGCTGTAAAGGATTATTGAGCAGGGCTAGCTGTGCAAGTTATGTGAAACTGTGCCTCCCGGGAGGCAGGAAGCCTTCAGCATCCATGCCTGGGGAACTGTGCCTGGTGGGCACATTGCCATTTACTGTTAGAAGTTTTCTACCAAGGGTCTGTTACAGTATTCACAACATTCAAAGCAGTGTATAGGTCTGTCTCTAGCAATAGTTCTTGTAAAATAATTTTCAATCTATTAACGAAAAAGCCTAAAGTTAGTCAAACTTGGTGGTTCTTTTGTGGTGTCTCATTTGCTCACCCTACCAAGCATGACCATTGTCTTACTTTCCCCACAAATTCAGGAACGAAGCAGAGCCTTGAACATCAGCACCACAGCAAGCTTGCTCCCGGCTTTGCAGGGATGTCTGTCTGGCCCCTGTCATTAACAAAACAATGGCCACATCTCATTTGATATGGGCTTCTTACTTCTCCAGGTCGTTTGTCTGACATTTAGTAACTGCCTTGGACTGCTGGGTCCTCGAAAATTCTTGACATTCTCTGTTTTCTACACAAACTTCATCAACAGAGAGCTTGGACTTTTTTTTTTGAAGGACTCAGCAGCGTGTAAAACCTGCTAGGTGCCCAAACATTGACCCAAGTACTTTGCATATGTTAGCTCACTAGTGCATTTTACTCTCGGGGCGGCACTATTAGACATATATAACTGGGATGCCAAGAGGGTAAGACCCATGCCTAGGGTCTCACAGATACAGAAAGTCAGATCATGAGGATCCAGAATCTACATCCTTAGCCTGGTTCTGAAGACTGAGCCCACAACAAAGAGTAAAGGGAGCTGGAACATATGCTGTTGGCATTTCACTCCAATTAAACTGGGAATCATCCAAAGAGAAAGGAAATACACAACTGTAGGGATCAAGGTAGTCTTTTCACCCCCCAAAAAGAATAGCCCCTCTTCTTCCTCTGTGTCCCTCTTAAATCAACAATCGTTTGTACTTGAGTCCAGCATTCCTGAGGTATTCGGCAGCTTGACGTCTCCTCAAATCCCTGCACTGTTCAAGCGGAGTGCATCTCCATAAGGTTACGTTTCACAATGACAAGCTATGTTTGAGCCTCAATCCTTTTGCCCATGATTTGGAGGATAATGAAGCATTTCCATTTAGTATTTATATTTCCCAGTTTGAGATCTGGTACTTAAAATAACAAAATGTTTTCATTACAGAAGATAAAAAGGCTATCTCTGTATGGTCAGGGAAACATACACACAGAGACACACACACACACACACACACACACACACACACACACACTCCATCCAGGCTCTTTCCACTACTATTATAGGCCACTCTTCCACCACTAGTCTGTAATTAGCTGGCAAATCCTTGACTCTCAGGGTCCTTAGACCCTGCTCTAGCTAAGTAACCTGAAACCAGGTCCATAGCCCTTCGCTCATACCTATCAGGTTGTGAAATGTCTTGAATTTCATTTCTGCCTTCCTAGTTTTTCCACCTATTATAGTAATTGTTTAATAAATGTGTACCGTCCTTTCAATCTCAATGGCAGGTGATCCGCCGCCATTTCTCTCCACACCAGTTAAGTATGTTGTCCCTAATGTCCCCTTTGCTATATAATAGCATAAGGTCTCTAGCTATCTGAGAGGCAAAACAAGTGCTTCTCAGAATAGTCTGTCTCCCAGTAAAAAGAAAATCCCAGTGAAGGAAAGTTCAGCTGTGAAAACCTGCTTCCTTACTAATGTTCATCAGAACCACAATGCTAATAACTTATCCAGTAAGTGGTATATGGCTGTATATATGTATATATGACTGTATATGGCTACAGCTATAACATTTTTCTCTGTACAACATGAGCTTTTAAAGTATGTATTTCATATTTAGTGACTACCCTAAATGTCATCAGAGAACCTTCTTCCAGTAAATGATGGAAGCAGATGAAGAGACCCACAGCCAAGCACTGATCCAAACTCTGGAAATCCTGTTGAAGAGAAGGAGGATGAACTGTATGAGCCAGAGGGCTCAAGGACATCACAAACAAGGGAACCCACAGAAACAGCTAACCTGGCCTCATAGGAGTGCACAGAGTCTGGACCAACAGCCAGGGAGCCTGCACGGAACTGACCAAAGCCCTCTACATATGGGTGACAGCTGTGTAGCTCTATCTACTTGTGGGACTCACAGCAGGAGCTGCTGTTGTCCCTAATGCTTTGGCTGGCTTTGGGGAACCTATTCTTCATACAGGGCTGCCATGCCCAACCCTAATACAAGGGGAAGAGCTTAGTCCTACCTCACCGAGATATGTTATGTTTTGTTGATACCCATGGGAGGCTTGCTCCTTTCTGAATAAAAACACAGGAGGAGTGGATGGGGGAGCAGAAGGGAGGTAGAAGGGAGGGAACAGGAGGAGAGGATGGAGGGGAAACTGCAGTCAGGATGTAAAATAAATGTAAAAATTTAACTAATAAAATAATACACATATATAATTACAAATATATATTTCATGTATTTTCTCTGGAATCAAACAAGAATGTGGTTAAATAGAAAGAGCTATTTAACAGCATTGGTAAGACAAAAAGAAAGTTTCAAATTAGCACCTTGGGGATTTTTAATATGACTGAATGCTCATATGACTAAAAAAGGTGAAGTGTGAAGTTCAACCTTGAAAACATTTTAACTTACCATCTCTTATAAAATGAAGCCTTTGGGTTCTCCTAAAGGCCCTAAAAATCTAAGCTAAAAACAAGATTTGCATCTGTGTGTAAGCATGTTTGTGTGCATATAAAGGCACACAGTGGGGCATCTGTATTTAAGCATGTTTGTGTACCTAAGAAAGGCACATGGTAGGGCATCTGTGTGTAAGCATGTTTGTATGTCTAGGAAAGGCACACGGTGGGGCATCTGTGTGTAAGTATGTTCATGTGTCTAGGAAAGGCACACGGTAGGGCATCTGTGTGTAAGCATGTTCTTGTGTGTAGGAAAGGCATACAGTAAGCTACAATGGTTTCTAAATGCTGTGAGCTACAGATAACACCCAATGACTTAACTAAATTCATGTTCTTATAAAAACTAAGTAATAATCAATGAGAAGCCCTTTCCTACTGTCAGCTGTTACCGGGCTATGACTCCGTTCTGGCATCATTTTCTCTCTATAGGCCTTCAGGACACATTGTCTGATTCATGACACTAAAAACTCATCTTGCATTTTTAGGAGGTGTAAGATAACTTAATACAATCTGAAGCTTAGATTCTGGATCTCCTCCAGAAAGCAGATAATATACAAAAGCCACCCTGCCCATGCACCCACATCGTTCTAATACCCAGAAAAGCAGAATAAGAAATTCAGAGAAATTCAGAAATCCAAACACCTCCGTCAAGCTGTTCCCAACAGCTGCAGGCAGAAGACTATGCAGGGCCAGCCTGGCCTGGAATGGCCTTGGTCCTGCCACTCACATTCTTGTAGAGAAGTGGCAAGTCTTAAAATATTTTGAACTAGCAGGCCAGAAGAGGCTAGATAAATGCTTAACCATCAGTACCATTTTTCCTTATTTAAAAAAAAAAAAAGGAAAAAAAGTTTCCACCTAAAAATAAATAGCCACTTTTTTATAAAGGAAAATCCTAAAACAATGCATGATTTCAATTAAATGTTCTTTGGGCAGCTATAAAACACAGCTTATCAGAGGCAAAGGGAAGAACTAAAGGTTTAACAGCAAGAGCGATACAGAGCAAGATGGTAGGCGGGTAAAAGCCTCCTCTATACTCGTCTCTCCATAGAAACATCAAGTTGAAGTCATTCACGTACCAAAGTATCTTCCCAGGAGCCTGCGAAACTAGGTGAGAGGTCGCAGTACCTGGTTTCCACATAAGAAGACAGCAGCACGAAGAGATAGGAAGGTTACTCACGTGACCATTTAATCACATGACCGTCCCCCGGCTCCAAGCACTAGCAGGATGGTTGGGAACCCCTCTACTTGGGGAGAGAAGGGAAGTGAGTTCAGGATGTAAATTTACAACCCAGTACCAGGCAAACCTTGCTGAGAACCAAATACCCCTCAACTCAACCCCACCCCCTGCCCAGTTTCACATCAGGCAGGTGACAAAAGACAGCTCCTAGCCCCCTTCACAGCTTCAGGAAGCCCCACACACCACAGGCAGAACTCACACCTGCTGGGGATAAGATGGAAAAGTAAGAACAGGACTATGTCTCAGAGCTGTGAGGTGTTGGGCTCACTACAGTGAAACCCAGAGTCCAGGGACACCTTGTCCGCTGGCCAGTGTTTATAAACAGTCTCTGGACCTGCCCGAGGATCAAGGAAAGACCTGTGCCCTGGTAGGAAAGTCTCGTGTTTCACCCTGTACCCCCAGCTGTGGAATGGGCCTGGGGCACTAACCCAAGATTGTGCAGGTTCCTGAAGCCATGGAACTCAGAAGCAACCAAGCTTACTATCAGCATTAGTGGCTAAGTTACTGTCCACCTTACTCATCCCCAGCCTCAGGAAGCACAGCAGAGTAATCTCTACACGGTGAAAGAAAAGAAAGCTGGGTACGAAGTCAGGAAATAGGAATCTGAACCAAGTCCCTCCACAACTGAGACCCAGAACCGGGCAGCTTCCTGCAGCACTTGTTCACAGATGAATGACTGTGGGTGTGGCCTCTGGGCCTGCCCTGGTGAAAGTTCTCAAGTGTGAATGAACCTGCTAAGAACTCCAAGTTCATTTTGAACATCATTACCAACTGCAGCTTTTGGGCTGATTCTTGTTTGGTGCCTTCTCCAGTACAAACAGTGACAATACACCACTTACATACATGTGGCCGTCCTTTTATTTTTTAACTTACGGTGTCATCTAGTACCAACACAGCTGGAACTGTCAAAACGTCACTAGAATTAAAGGTACAAAACCAAACTATAAAGACAAGAACAAGTACCTAATTCCTTGGTGAATAAACAGCTTTGTTCACCAATATACATCACAAACCATCAAAGAATGGTGACTTCATGGAGCATATCAGAAACTGAGTGTGTAGCAAACAGTATGTGTGAACCATTGAACAGAGTACCCAAGAGTTGTTTTAAACTAGATGTGATGGCACATTGTAGTAGGAGTCCTCTGAGCAGCCAGAAACAAACAAGCGGCCTCCTACAACAGCACATGTCTTGACCAGTCCTGAAATCCCAGAATTCAAAAGCTGCAGCCCCAGCTATGTAGCAAGGACCTTGTCTCAAAACTTTTCTCAAAATTTTTAAATACTAAAATCACATCGAGTATCTTTTCCAACCACGATGAAATAACCCTCGAAAACAATATGGAGAAGTGCAGAAATTATACACATACAAGGAAACTAAGCAACTTCTGGAAATTAAGCAACTTCTAAAAATCCAATTGATAAAAGAAGAAATTAACTAAGAAACTTTTTAATTATTGAAACAAATAAAAGTAGAAGTACAACATACAAAGACCTGTAGGATGTAATAAGACATTGCTAAGAGAAAGTGGGTGAAGTTGACGAGAACCCCAAGAAGACAGAAAGACACTTAGGCCTGTAAATTCAAAAACTCAGTTGATATTTCCAAACGCCCAATGCCATCATCCCAGTGTAGTCTCTATCAAAACATCGGCGATAGTCTTCACAGAAGTGGCAAACCACAACATGTTCCACACAACCAGAGCAACCTTGAGCAAAGAGAACAAAGCAAAAATCATTATACAACCTCTTTTCAAAAATTACTTGAAGGCGTTAGTCAGGAAACCATGACACTTGCATAAAAACAGACACGTAGGACAATGGAACAAATACCAACCCAAGACATAAATTCAAGCATCTGCAGCTCCAGAAAAAGTGGCATAAACGTACAATGGATGAAAGAGCCTTTTTCAGTAAATTAGATACCCATAATGCAGAAGGTAAACCTTTCTCCAGTATCTTACAGCGTACAGAAGCCATGAAGGAAGAGAAGGATAGAGGAGAGAAGGAGAAAGGTAAATCCAAATAAAACGGTAATTCTTTGAGATGTGGTACAAGCAAAGATTTGTTTTATATGAGACCCCCCCCCAAAAGAACAAGCAAATTAAACAAAAAGGGGTATTATCCAGTGTTAGCCTCTGAAGAAGAGAGGTTGGGTAGGCCTAGTCCACAATGCAATTGCCCCTTATCTTTAGG
This sequence comes from Arvicola amphibius, assembly GCF_903992535.2. Classification (NCBI taxonomy): domain Eukaryota; kingdom Metazoa; phylum Chordata; class Mammalia; order Rodentia; family Cricetidae; genus Arvicola; species Arvicola amphibius. The sequence continues at coordinate 56,774,481 of NC_052060.1, forward strand.
CTCATGGTGAGACAACAGATCAACAGGTCACATGGCAGACTAAAGCCTTTGTTTGCCTCATGACCCAGGAAGCAAACAGAGGGTGAAGAGGAAGCCAAGGTTCTACTGTCCCTTTGAATGCACTGTCCCCTAAAACATCATCCATTAGGCCCTACCTCTTATAGCCCACGACCCCCTAGTCACCAACTGGGGCATCAACTTTTAACACATGGGCAGGGATCCCGTCATAGTAAGACAGCTCCGTACAGTGAAGGAGGCAGTCGAGCCTGAGGAGACGACAGGAGAACAGGGAAAGTGGAAAGTGTTTGGCTGACAGTGTGTATGGAACCCAAACCTCTTACAAAAAGAGCTAATTTCATTAAGAGGACAAATTATATGACTATATTTTTAACGGTCCTACAAGCAGCCAAAAAGCATATAAACAACTGCCTGTTGTCACCATGGGGATGAAAACTAAGACAAAAATGAGACATCATCTCAATGCCCATAAATAGAGAATAGAGGCTGAGGGTGTAGCCTAGGGTATAGCATTTGTCTGGTGCACACAGGCATGGGTCATTCCAGTACAACAACAACAACAACAACAACAACAACAAAACCCTAAAGACATAAAATAATAGGCTAGTATGGTTGTGGAGGAAGAGATACACTTACACACTATTGATAGGGATGGAGATGAACACATGCAGTGTGGAAAACAGTATGGAAAAAAACTGATTATAAAATTATTGTGTGATCCACTGATCCACTGCTGTGTATCCATCAAAGGAAATGAAATCAGTATTTTAAAGAGATGCAGGAACTCCCTGTGTTAATAAAGCATGATTCATAACAACCAAGACCTGGAGTCAACACAGGTTTTAAGAGTCAGGCAAATTAAGAATGACAATGTAGCACACGTATACAACAGACTTCTGGGCTGTGTCAGCAGTTACCAGCATTTTCCATTCTTTCCGAGGACCCAGATTCAGTTGCCAGCGCTAGAGGGTAGCTCACAACTGCCTGTAACTCTAGTTTCCTGGGATACAGTGCCCTCTTCTGAGCACAACAGGCAGCAGGCATGCAGAGTGCACACACATCCATTCGGGCAAAACATTCATACATAGAAAATAAAGTTAATAAATCCTTTTTAAATCAATAAAATAAAATTATAACAGATTATTATCAGCTATAGATAAGAATTCTGCCATCTGCAGCAATATCCACTGGCCTGGGGGACATGCTATCACTCAAGGGAGAGGGGAGAAAGACACATCAGATGACCATCAGCAAGCCAAGCAGTGGAACTGTTCTTGAATTTTATTGCAAGTGAGGTAACTATGGGGCATTTCGCAGTAATTGAGAAATAAGTCCCATGGTTTCCAACACAGGATTTATATGACTGGGTTAGAGAGGCCACTCAGAAGGTAAATGTTTGCTGCATGAGTGTGAGGACATGAACTGTTTTCCAGAACGCATATTCTGGGACGATATAGCAGCGCGCCTCTACAATCAGTGCTCCTGCAGGAAGATGGGATAAGATACAGGAGAATCCCAGCAAAACCATGGGCCAGCTAGATTAGTGTACACGGAAGCAGATATGCTCTCTCAAACAAGGTAAAAGGCAAGGATGGACACCCAAGGTTGTCATCTGCCTCCACATGGGCCATGGCATGCATGCATCTGCACTTACACACACACACACACACACACACACACACACACACACACACACACAGAGTGGTATGGGGCAGATAAAGAGACAGACAGACAAACAGAGATAGACACACAGACAAAGACAGACAGGGAGACAGAGACTAGATAGGGTAAGAAGAAACTATATTTTCAAGAAGAGTAAAAATGTCGAAATGCATGGTCATACTAGAACATAAAAATGCACAAATAATGTGTCAGTTGCAAATTAATTAATTTAAAATATGCAAAATAGTAACTGTTAAAAAAATTATCTGTGCGTTAATACAAAGTCTATGCAACGTCAGAGCTACCTAAATCCTGAGGTCTGGCCTGCTGGGCACTGTGACAGAGTAACAGGGCAGGGACCACTGTTCTGCAGCCCAAGAAGGCTGAGGACAGCCTGATGAGAGGCTAATGCTCCTGCCTTGAGCAAGCTGGGACATTTTTTGCAGTCTATGTGCTATCATTTTTTAACATCAACTGTGTTATTAAAAACCACTGGAAAGCAAGTCCTGAGTCGGGATTCAATCCTGGGTTTTCTTATATAAATCTCATTTCCTCTGCACTCTGCTAAGCAGATTCTGGAAGCCATCTTGCCCGCCAGGCTGAGAACAGCTTCCTTCATAGCGTTACGCTAATGCTCATATTCTATTTCTCAAATTGGATAATGATAACTTGTCACATTATGTGTATGATTTGGGGCATAAATACCTCAAATTGAAAGGACACTGAAACTCAGATTTCTGGCACAATTAATGGATCGGCCATAGCTTAACTGAGATCAGAGAAGATTGTGGGATATTTGCTTGTTTTGGAAGAGTTTTCTGGTTTAGAAGATGGGATAAGAACAAATTCATTCCTTGTGTTGCATGAGGCTTTGCATAGACAGTGCACAGTGGCATGAGTAGTAAAACCAGAGCCAGCTTCAGCGTTTCTCACCAGCTCCCCAGGAGCAGCTGAGCAGGGACGGGAGGGATATGCGATAAGTCATGCGTCAAAGGAGATTAGTGGTACTCTGAGTCTGGATGAGTCATGTTACCAGGGGAATAAAAGTTGATTGAGAGCGGCCGAACAAGCACAAAGAAACAACATAATAAAAATGGATGTACCATTGTATCCAACTGTCTTAGAAATGTCGAAGAACTCTGGGCTTGTGGGATACACAAACTGAGTGTTGTGTTTAGTCCTGTGAGAGCAAAGAAACTAGATCTTCTGGTTACAGGTTGCACAAACACAAGCAGTGCACATACACTTCAAAAGCATGTCATTAAACTCCAAAGGCATCTTTACGCTTTATACCTTTAGACCGCAAGCATGACCCCCACAATGAGGTTCAAAGAGATGTGGGGCTTGCTTTCTTCCTAAAGCCTATAAGCTTTACTTAACCCAAGTGAGAAAAAAAAGTTTCACTAAAATCTAGCATGTGGGATAAGATTCTGGTGCCTGAATCTATCACCTCACGTTAGAAAGCTCTGGGGAAAAAAAAATCAGGATGAGAGGTAATGACATAATGATACAACATGATATGAAAGGACTAAATGATGAAGAGATAACAGGAAATCATAACCGCCAGGTTTCCAGGTTTAAAGGACTAAATGATGAAGAGATAACAGGAAATCATAATCGCCTTGTTTCCAGGTTTAATGACTGCACAGACCACAGCTCTGACAAGCAAGACCAGCTTGAGGATGAGACATCTGCTTTGGTCTCAGTAAGTTTGGGATGTCTCTGACAACACTCAAGTAAAAATGCCAGGCAGGGAGCTGGAGCCCTGAATCTGAAGGTCAAGGGAGGGGCCTGACATAGGATAGGACTGGGACACAGCTGGCACAGACAGCAAGCAAATCCATAGGAAGGAAAGACGTTGCCTTGTGAGAGAAGAGAAAAGGGACAGTAACATGTTGAGCACAACAGAGAAAAGGAAAAATGGACACACACACAAAATGGGAGACATTGATGAAGTCGTCAAGAGCAGTTTCAGTGGCTGATGAGACTAGATGGGGTCGGTGTCAAGTGACTGTCCAAGAGACAATAGAGAGAAAGTCTAAACATGACTGACCAGGACTGTTGCACTCCGTATTCTGTTGTATCCTTATGAGATAGTCATGTTATCATTCCCATTTCAGATAAAGAAGACAAGTTCTAGAAAGATAACTTACTTAGTAGTAATGACTATTAAGGGTGGGGATTTGAATCCTAAACTCATAGTTTGCACCACCATTTCATGAGGCAAGCAACAGAGCAAAGGCTAAAGCACAGATCTGGGGACTCAGCAAGTAAGAGCTAAATCTTTTATCTAAAATTAAAACCATTCAAAATGCCTGAAAACACTGGATTTCAATACCAGGTATACATCACTGAACCTGAAGTAAGAATATCAACAACACACTCCTAACTCCCATTTATTCAACACAATTGTCTCTTGCTTCAGTTAGACACTGTCCATCCAGATACTAGTCTAACTACATGGTTCTCATTTCTCTGAAGCTACACTAAGGAAGAGTCTCAAGTCTGTTGTCAATTGAATGGAGCAACTTGGCTACTACTGCCTCAATCAGAATGATAAACCACAGACAGTGGTATCTAGATGGTATTTGCTAATATTTTCATTTGGGAGAGTGATTATGTATTTCCACACTACCTGAAGTCCATTTTAAGGGTTCAAATTTACTTCATTTCCCAGGTAACTTTAAAATGATGAAAAGTTCATCTTAGTACATTGCTCACCCAATTATTTAATTCATTTGATTTCTTCATTTTATCAGGTAAGCAAGAGCACCAAACGTGAATATAAACTATCATGTGCTTCTGCATTATTAAAATCCCAATGACTCAAATGTGTTGGCATTTCAATTAAATTCAAGAGGTGTCCAAGGGCGTTTTCCACTTCCATTCCTGAGTTCTTGAGAGCTTCCTTCAACATTAGGCTGCTCCAGGAATCATTATATTACAATGTGTTCTTTCTTCTGATTAGTCAAAATCATAAAGTCTCTTTATTAAATAAATATGAAATTTTTTACATTCTCCCTTGCATTGCTCTGATGTCTTTCCAAGCTTTTAAATTTTTAATCAGAGTTTTCCATGAGGCTACAACAGCCGAATTGTTGAAATGCATGTTTGGTGTTGATCCTGCATTCTTTTTTGTTTGTTTGTTTGTTTGTTTTTTGGGGTTTTTTTTTGTTTTTTGTTTTTTCGAGACAGGGTTTCTCTGTGGCTTTGGAGCCTGTCCTGGAACTAGCTCTGTAGACCAGGCTGGTCTCGAACTTATAGAGATCCGCCTGCCTCTGCCTCCCGAGTGCTGGCTGCATTCTTTCCTAGAGTTTCCATGACTGACGTTTTACTGAGCAAGCTAACAAATTGACAAACACCTTAGGAGTTTGTATGTAAGTATTATATAGAAGATATCGGATGCCATGGAGATCCTGTAGCTTAGGATCTACAGGTCCGGTGCCTTTACATGCTTCAGAAGTTCAGAGACGAGACAGATGTTGGGGTTGGCCCACTCATAGCCCTGGTGCTGGACCTGGGGGGTGGCTGGGCTGGGCAGCCTGCCAGCTTTCCCTAGTCAAGCTTTCCAACACTGCCCAGGCTACATCACCCTTTGCAGAAGGCGGGACGAAGCAGGGCCAGTTCTCCTGCTCTCAAGCCCTCGGGGCCATCTTCTTCACACCGACATCACCAAGGCCAGCTCTACTGTGCTGCCCGTGTGAGGTGCAGAGCCCACTCTCCGGAGTCCAGCGGCTGATGAGGCACAGGGCCTGCTGTTCTGGTGCAGGGCCTGCTGTCCAGCTGCAGAACCAGCTCTCCCACTCTTGTGCTCCCAGCTCTCCTGCCTACCTCAGGTGGCAAAGGGTGGGGAACTTGACACAAGGCAGCAATAGTATAACCAAGAGGGACCCAGTATCAAAAGTGTAGCAGAAGACAGGCCTCAAACCAGACCAATGGCGCATTGTAATGAACACTTACAAGGAAAAATGTGTAGACTAAAGGGTCCACTGTCTGACTCACGATGTCACACTGCAGCCTCCATGCTGAGACTTTTTCGTTTTTCTTTATATTTTTTGTTTTTTTTTCTTTTAAATTTTGTTTTCTTTGGAAGGGGAGATTGCAAGAGCAGAGGATGGATATGAAGGGATATGGAGACAAATGGGATTGGGAGGCATGATATGAAATCCACAAAGAATCAATTAAAAGTTTTTGAAAAGTAAGATATAGAATGTAGGTGTATACATACATTTATACATCTGTGCGTGTTTACTGACAATTACCAGCTTTACCAACATTTTTATTAAAAATTACTAGCATCACTACCACATATGTATGTGTATGTATACATATGTATGTATGTACGTACAACTTTAACAATAAAGAAATATGTAAATATATATCCCAGAATAATAAATTACTTCATTAAACATATACATTTATATTCTACTTGCAATTTTGTTCATTCATTGACTCTTCAGCCTTGTCTCTGCTGCAGTGACTGCCTCGCTTCATTCCATACACAGGAGGCAGAGCCAGCCAAGGTTAAGTTGTCAGCTTTTAAAGAGCAGATACGTGGCAGGCCAGGTACTAGAGTCATCAGCAAGGACTCCACATCGTCTACATGACAGGCAGGAATGATTGACCAAGGACTGGACATTAATTTTAAGGAGTAAAGATGAGCATTGTTTCCAGAATTTTGAAAAGACATTTCGTAAGTATAGTACCCATTCCTGAATTTAAAACAGCACTCCATTTGTTTTTCACAATTGGTTTAAGAAAACAAAAGATTTACCAGGAGCCACCAGCAAACACAGTACTCAAAGAGTCTACCAAACTTGTATTATATTATATGTCTGTGAGTATGTTTATAACATATGACCTTCCCCAGAACAAGCAGGTCCAGTAACAAATTAAACAGATTTTTTTTTTTATTACGAGAGGATTTCTCAATGGCTTTAATGTGGTAATATGTTTGTTTTGGTACTTTCCCAGAGGGGAATTTCCCAGGCTATGGCACCCTTAGCCCTCTTTGGGAACTAGTGTCCACTGTTAGATTAGAAAATGCTACACTATAGGTTGAAGGCATCTGCACTACATCTACCAACAAGGTAAAGGTTCCCATGGTGACAGCCACAATTCAATATTGTTATGGACTAGAGAAACTAGCCAATGCACTAAAAGAGAAAAGATAAGATGTAAATATCAGAAAGAAAAAAATTATTATCTATAAATAGTATGCTTACATAAAAATATCTAAGAGCTAGATACTCAATTAAAAACTAAAAATGACTGTAATTTAATAGTTAGATGCAGACAAGTTTGGATATAAGTTGATGTCTATGAGAAAGGAGCCCATTTGTCCAGGCAGATTTATTTGTCATTATTAAAAAAGTGAATAAGAGACACATAGGATCATTAAAAGTGTGTAAACTATTTAGTAATTATCCTATACTTACTTCAAGTATCAGAAAAATGATTGGAATAAAAGTTCACTTTCTTTGTTCCTGAATATTATCATGGAAGACTGATTTTTCCATGTCATTGAGTAAAACATTTAGAAAGAACTATCTTTATATTTTGTTACACAACTTTCTACAAGATAATTTTCACAAGTTTTAGGAGTTTATAGAAACTTAGAATAAAAAGAGACCTTTTAGACCATTTAGCATGGCCCCCAAAGTCTCACAGATATTTATATCCTAATCCCTTATGTCCACTCAGATAATTTCTCAGAAGGACAAAGTAAAATGTGGTTGCAGCTGTGCCCCTCTTAAACTACTACGTGAAACTAACAGGACCGCTTCTTAAACTGTAGTTCATTTTCACTGCGGATGGGCAGCAAATATTATAAGGCCACATAGAAATACTGAAAGTGTAGTAAATATTATGAGGCAACATCAAAAAGTATTTACACTGCATAGTCACAGAAAAAAAGTTGTTTACAAAACTGTGTGTGCTATTTGAGCCCAGATGCTAATGCCCAGCACAGAAGAGGAGTTATTGGCAAATGATGGCTCCTGGAGAAGGGAGGTCACTTTTCTCTGGGGCATGGCCAACAATAGACTCTTAAATGCCCCAGTGGAAGAGCCCAAACCCATACATATATGAGTAGTACTACTTGGACTAAACGAATTAAAATAAATAAATAAATAAATAAATATTTTTAAGGACTATAGACATTTTTCCCATTTGTTTCTTTTTATATATAATTTTAAATTTTATTTTATTTATTTTTAGTGATTTTTTTTATTGAGTTCTACATTTTTCTCTGTTCCCCTCCCTGCCTCTCCCCTCCCCTTAAACTCTCTCCCATGGTCCTCATGCTCCCAATTTACTCAGGAGATCTTGTCTTTTTCTACTTCTCTTGTAGATTAGAGCTATGTAAGTCTCTCTTAGGGTCTTCATTGTTGTCTAAGTTTCCTAGGATGGCGGTTTGTAGGCTGGTTTTCTTTGCTTTATGTCTAAAAGTCACTTCTGAGTGAGTACATATTATATTTGTCTTTCTGGGTCTGGGTTACCTCACTCAGTATGATGTTTTCTAGCTCCATCCATTTACCCACAAATTTCAAGATGTCATTCTCTTTTTTTTCTCCTGGGTAGTACTCCATTGTGTAAACATACCAATTTTTTTTTTATCCATTCTTTGGTCAAGGGGCATTTAGGTTGTTTCCAGGTTCTGGCTATGGCAAACGAAGCTGCTGTGAACATAACTGAGCACATGTCCTTGTAGCATGATTAAGCATTCTTTGGGTATATACCCAAAAGTGGTATTATTGGGTCTTGAGAAAGGTTGTTTCCTAATTTTCTGAGAAATCGCCACACTGACATCCAAAGCGGTTGTACCAGCTTGCATTCCCACCAACAATACAGGAATGTTCCCTTTTCCCCACAACCTCTCCAGAATAAGTTGTCATCAGTGTTTTTGATCTTGGCCATTCTTACAGGTATAAAATAGAATTTCAAAGTTGTTTTGATTTTCATTTCTCTGGTGGCTAAGGATGCTGAACATTTCCTTAACGGTCTTTCAGCCATTTTGGATTCATCTGTTGAGAGTTCTCATTTAGTTCTGTACTCCATTTTTTATTGGATTATTTGTTCTTTTGATGACCAATTTCTTGAGTTCTTTGTATATTTTGAAGATCAGACCTCTGTCTGATGTGGGGTTGGTGAAAATCTAGAGTCTGCATGCGGCACATCAGTCCAGATCCTTCCGGCTTTTACTGTCCACTGAGAAGTCAGATTTGATTCTAATAGGTCTGTTTTTATAAGTTACTTGGTGTTTTTCATCTGCAGCTTTCTTTGTTCTTTCCAGCTAGTGTTTTAATTATCATGTGGCAAAGGGGCCTTTCTTTCTGATCCAATCTATCGGGTGTTTTGTATGCTTCTTGTAACTTGAGGGGCATTTCCTTCTTTAGGTAGGTTAGAAAATTTTTCTTCTATGATTTTGTTGAAAACATTTTTTTGGGCCTTTGAGTAGGGATTCTTCTCTTTCGTCCATACCTATTATTCTTACAGTGGGTCTTTTCCTAGTGTCCCAGATTTCCTGGATGTTTTGTGTCAGGACGTTTTTAGATTTAATGTTTTCTTTGACTGATACATCCATTTCTTCTATTATATCTTGGTGCTGAGATTCTTGCCTCCATCTTTTATATGCTTTTAGTGAAGCTTCCTTCTGTAGTTCCTATTCAAATTCCTAAATTTTTCATTTCCAGAGTCACCTCAGTTGGTTTTTTTTTATTGATTCTATTTCAGTTTCTTAAATCTTGAACAGTTTTATTCATTTCCTTCAACTGTTTGTTTTTGTTTTCTTGCATTTCTTGAAGAGATTTATTTATTTCCTCTTTAGGAACCCCTATCATCTTCGCATAATTTGTTTTAATGTCTTTTTCTTGTGCTTCAGCTATTTTGGAATATTCATGGTCTGCTGTGGTTGGATTGTTGGGCTCTAGTGGGGACATATTGCCCAGGATGATTATGTTTGAATGCTGCCATCTAGGTGTCTGGGTTTGACATGATTATAGGTCTAGGTGATACTTTCTGGATATGTCTTTGTTGGGTGGGTGATTATTATTATTATTATTATTATTACTATTACTATTGAAAATAGATTCTTCTCTCATATAATATATCCCAACCACATTTCCCCTTCCTCCACTCCTCCCAGTTCCCCCTTATCCCCTTCCCCCTTCTGTTTCCTCCTCAGAAAAGAGCAGGCCTCCAAGAGACGATATCCAAATAAGATAAACAAGATACAATATGACAGGACAAAAGCCATCATATCGAGTCTGGACAAAGCAACCCAATAGGAGGAGAGTCTCAAGAGAATTCAAAACAATCAGAGACACACTTGATCCCACTGTTAGCGCCAAGCTAACCGCTATAACATGTACTCAGTGAACCTGGTGCAGACCCATGCAGGCCTTCTGCTTGGCCTTTCAGACTCTGTGAGCCCCTGTGAGCCCCTGTGAACCCTGATTAGTTAACCCAATAGGCCCTTTTATTCTGGTGACCTCCATACCCTCTGAATTCTACAGTCTTTCCTTCCACTCTTCCATGAGGTCCCCTGATCTCCAAGGAGAGGGAACCAATGGGGACCTCCAATTTAGACTGTCTGCTTAATGTCCAACTGTGATCTCTGCATTGGCTCCCATCTGCCACCTGGGGGAACCTTTCTGATGATGACTGGACAAGGCTCCAACCTATGAGTACAGCAGATCATTAGGAATCATTTTGTTCCTTGGCTTCTGTTCCTCTCTGGGTTTTCAGAGAGTGTGATAGCTGCTTGTTATCCTTACCTGTTCAGCTGATGTGTCCACAAGGAACACCTGCTGGTGTTGGAGCCTGCAATGCTAGGGTGAGTTGAGGGAAGGCAGGCTGGGGGAGAAGGTATTTGTGATTCATTGGGGATGGGGTCAGAGAGGAAAGGGAGACCACAGCAGATTTCCTGCTACCGAGAAGCCAAGGAGACTGGGAAGATTGGCTCCCATGAGCAGTAGGAAAAATATGGGTCAGCCTTCAGCCTGCTTATTGTCTTGGGAGAAGTGGCCCTTGGATTAGCAGTCGGTACCTGCTTGAACCGGGAGTCCGTGACCAAGCAACAAGTGGGGTGGGTGTTTAGAAGGGAAAGATCCGTGGAATCCACAGGAGGTGGGAGTAGGGGCAGGGGGCCAAGAAAGGCCAGCAAGGGTGTTCTGCTGCAGAGGGTCGGGGGATTGAATCTGGGGAAAGAGAAAGAGGAAAACAGGTCTGCAGGAAGTCCACCTGGTTATTGCCACACAGAAGTAGTTTAATGTAGTTACCATAAGCAGGCAGCTGACTACAGTGAGTGGTTTTCCTCAAGAAGATAATGTGATAGTACACACAGCTTGGCATCTGTGTATCTTCCCAAGTTATAAAACAGTTCAATTAACTAAATTCATTGTGATGCTGAGCCACAATAACATTTGATCTAATAGTGTTCCAAACAGGAGTCTAATGGCATGTGTTCTGAGAGTCAGAAGAATAAGCTATTACTCTTAGTGATAGCAGATTCCATGTGAGCAAATCAGCAATATCACCTATGATATGCCCACAGAATACAAACACTGAGCTCCACGTTAAGAAGTCAGTCTTATGTGATATAATGTAAGTATTTGGATGGAAAATTCGGAGTGTGATTTAAAGGACCTGGTACACCTCTAACCAATATTCATCTGTTCAGTCATCAAGTACTATGGAAAAGATACCCCATCCTGGAGAGAAGGAGCAATGTAGATCACAAGCACAGTTGTAAAGCATTCATGAAACACAGGGGTAAACAATATTGCATACACATTCCCAGAATGTGTATGTCTTACTCTAATAAAGAAAGGGTCCGTAGAACCATTAGAGAAAAGGAAAAAGTAATCTCAAGATCAGTTTCAAAACAGGGTAGCATGGAAATAGTAGGCTGTAAATAGACCTTAGCTGTAGCACAGCTTAAGAAGACTTAGCTTCTCCTTTGGACAACAATGCTGAGCACACAAGGAGATGTTCTCCTATGATGAAAGTTCAACAATAAACTGCACCACATAGGTTTTTCTAAGCACTCAAGTTACAAAGAACAATACAGTCAGGAAGCTAAGTTAAACATCACGGGACCTAACAGGGATTCCTGAAACGGAATCATGAAAGATGACTTTAATTCGGGTTGCACAGTCTTCTGTGCTCTGTGACACTGCAGAAACAATCAGGCTTCTTCGTGATACTTTTTGGCTATAAATTAAAATGAGATACGTAAAATTCCTAGGTGACATAATTGCTGTGAATATTAAGTTAAGCACTCTGAAGTGCTTAGTACCTGACATAGACATAGTGCCTGAAAAACAGTTGATATTTCCATGTTGGTTCTGCAGATGTGTACCTCAAAAGTAGACGTGTTCTTATGAAGGACTTACCAAGACTGGATAAAAGGCGCTAATGAAAATATGTAGAACCTCATTGAAGTGCAAAGAAAAAATGGACATCATGGAAATTTTTTACATACCGTAATTAAAATTAAGAAGACTTTAACAACAGAAGAGCCACAGCTTGCGTGGGCTAGAAGATTAATCATAATACATAACCAAAACAAGGAGCAAAAAGGCAAAGACAAACACACACACACGGACACACTGCAAACTCCTAACATACACAGAACTGGAGTCCACAGAGAAGAGGGGAGAGGACAGGCTGTAAGTGCTACTCAAAGAAGTAGTGCCAGACAGTTCTTCAAGACCAGCCATGCCTTGGAATTAAGTCTATAAGTCATAAGCAAGATAGCAAGGAATACACAGGCACCTCAGCATCAAACAATTGCTGAGAACCAAAATTAAAGAAAAAGTCTCAGAACTTTCTAGAATTTATTGGTGACATTTCAACAATCAATAGAATAATACAGACAAAATGTAAATTTAAAATAATGGCCGTCAGCATATAATTCTCTACTCAAGAAAAATGTTCCTTGAAAATAAATAAATAGGATATTTTCAGAAAAGCAAAAATTAAGAAAATTTATTATAGCACACAAAAGTGGATTCTAGTACATTAAATAATTTTAAGGGAAATGAGAATCATTTAAATAGAAAGAAAGCTATGATATAAGAAATCCAATAATTCCACTTTTAAAAAACAGGCAGCAAGGAGCTGGAGAGAGGGTCCAGGGGATAGGAACATTTCCTGCTCTTGCAGGGGACCTAAGAACTGTTTCCAGCACCCAAGTTAGTCAACTCACAACTGCCTATAATGTTAGCTCCAGGGTATTAGACACCTGCCTGTCTGCCTCAGCCACCTGCATTCATGTGCACACCCACACCCACAGACATATACATAGAAGTAAAAATAAATCTTTTTTAAAAAGGAAAATTGGAAAGTAATTAAGAACAAGTACATGAATACATGAAAGTTACTTTGGTCACTGATAAACAATAATTTCTTTGAAAATTAAGAAAAAACACTAAGCTTAGATGCTTGACTGAAATAGCATCATGGATTGAAGATGGATCTCTGACCTTAAAATTCCCTAAGATGCATACTAGTGACAGATGTAATCATATTCGACTTCACAAAGGATGTATGGGGTTGTGTCGTCATTAACATTAACCCTGTAGCAAAATAAGTGATGGATAACAAATATGACAAGGGACAGAATAATAAAGTAATTTTAAATGCATGATTAACCCTAAAAAGAGCAAAAATGAAAGGAACACAGAAAGGACCAATTGAAAACAAAAGTGTATATGTTCAACTCATGCGTATCAATATTTACATCAGATGTATCAAATACTCTAAATAATACATTTTCAAGCCACTTTGTAAAACAACCCACTGTTATAAGAAACATACTGTCAGTGAGTAGGCAACAGGTGCCTGAATCTATGAAACCAGATGGGATCTCCACAGCAACGAGTCTAGTTATAAACATGCTCCAAGGCCCCAGCCCTCAGCTCTCCAGTGTTAAGGTATTATAATGAGGAGGAAACAACCAAAGGAGCCTTGAAGTGGCCAGGGGAGGGGGAAATCCTGGTAAGTGTGACATCATAGATGGAATGGATTTCAGAATGAAAGTGATCTACTCTGTAAGGTGGTCTTAATGAGAAAGCTGAGGACAGAGAAGGGATTGCTCATTGCTGGTTAACTCTAGCTTTTGGTCTTTGCAGTGTGTCCAGTGAACCGAGACACACACACTGGTGGCCAGTGTGCACAATCTCACACAGGGGCACACATGAAGGAGCTGGAGGCGGACTCTGTAGAGCAACATTTCTTAGTAAGACAGAAAACAGGGAAGTTGTCCATAAGAGGAAGTCAAAACTAGGAAAAGAAGAAACATAATAATTATGTTTCAGGCAACTGAAAAATTAGGATGTGGTTACCAAAAACCTGAAGTCAGCCCCTATGGCTGGCTAAGATGATAGGTATGATGCCAGGAGAAGTAGAAGAGAACAGAAAGTATGCTCTCCTTAATGACTGCTGGCTCTGGATTATTCAGATTGCTCTTGTAAAATCTTTCTTAGGATCGTATTTATTTGACCTGAAGTCTTCTTTGTTCGCCCCTATCTTCCCCTGAAGAATCCCCTTTCATTCTCTGTGGGTTCCCTGGTCTTGAAATCTTCCCATGTTTCCATCGTTGTCAGCTCCGTGGTTCCTGGTCGCGTTTCCATAACCATACTTGACTCATAAAGTGCAGTATTTCTTTTTGAATTAAAAACTTTATTTATTTACATAGGAAATAAATTTGTTTGCATACCAGTTTATAGAAGTTTATTTGCATATCACATTAATAAATTTATTTATTTTACATACCAGCCACAGTTTCACCTCCCCCCTCTTCCCCGTTCCCTCTCCCTACCCCCTTCTATCCCACCCCCATAAACCCTTCCTCTGTCTCCATTCAGAAGAACTAATATTTCCCATGGGAGTACACAAAGCATGACATATCAAGTTAAGGGAGATTCCTCCCCTTTGCACCAAGGCTGGGAAAGGCATCCCACCATTGGAAAGAAGTTCCAAAGAGCCAGCTCATGTGCCAGGGACAAACTTCCATCCTACTGCTAGCAGCTTTACAAACAGACCAGCCACAAAAGTGTGATATTTCTAACATGAGCCTTCCTCAATAAACTCCAGGCTCATTCAAAGCAAACACTATTTTAAAATTAAGTAATAGTCCATATTCTTCCAACACTAGAGGGCTAAAATCTTCCAAGGAGGAAGTTGATAACTTACATAGCTTTTTACAGAAAGATCTTTGGTGTTTTTCACATGGACTGAAATTACCCTCAAGTGTGCCATGAACGGTGCCATTGTTTTTCTCTGGCTCCTTTATCCATCTCCTGCCTGCCTGTCATAATCTAACAAAATATTAGGGAGCCAGGCGGTGGCCCACGCCTTTAATCCCAGCACTTGGGAGGCAGAGGCAGGCGGGTCTCTGTGAGTTCAAGGCCATCCTGGTCTACAAGAGCTAGTTCCAGGACAGGCTCCAAAGCCACAGAGAAACCCTGTCTTGAAAAACCAAAAGAAAGAAAGTAAGAAAGAGAGAGAAAGGGAGGGAGGGACAGAGAGAGGGACAGAGGGAGGGAGGGAGGGAGGGAGGGAGGGAGGGAGGGAAGGAAGGAAGCAAGCAAGGAAGGAAGAAATAATCTTTATTAGAAACATAGCTTTCAAATAAGTAAAATATGAACCAAGAACAGTCACTCTGTCAATCAGGAAATTAAAAGCTGAAGTGGGCAACTTTCCAGTGGACACCCCATCTGAGCACAGTCTCCCTCACATCCAACAAGTCCCATGCACTGCAGGAAGTCCTGAGTGCATCTCTCACACTTCCTGTCCACAGTGGTGCAGCCCACAAGTGAGTCCATCACCAAGACGGGCCTACAAGAGTTCTGCCTCCTAAAATTTAGAATTTAGAACAAAACAAAAATTGATCTCTCTTTTGGTGACTAAACTTGTCATAAAAATTTCAGAAAGTTCACCCAGCCATGCTTTTCCAGGCAAAAAAGAAGTAAAATAGGCCTGCTTGCAGAAAAGAAAACTGCAGCAATGTCATTAAAGCCACTGACCAGACAGCAGGAGCCGGGTGCTGCTGTGGCCGCTGGTGATAGATGTGGCTGCGGTCCTAACTAGTCCTTGGGACCCTGCATTCTCTTCACCAGCAGTATTTGAGTCAAATACCATTGCCTATACCAAATAACCCATAATATCATTGTCTAGGAATGCTCCAACTAAGGTCTAAGAGCATAGGGAATTCAAGCTGTCTCCAGTGCTCATCTTTCTTGCATGGTCCACAAGATTCCATGGTAGCATAAACTGTAACAGTTGGGGCAGAAGTGTGACTGATGCTGGCCCCTGGAGAGAAGCTCCAGGTAGACAAAAGAATGAACTTCTAGACTGGAAGGGACCTAGGCTTGACAGTGCCTGCTTTGCACTGTCAAACACCCAGCCAACATCCTCCCATTGGGACAAACTCAAGAATCACAGCAAATGCTAAAAAAGAAAAATAAAAAGGCCAGGAGGGGATAAGAGGAGATCCAAAGATAGATAAGATGAACTCTGCAATTATCATCAAAGTCACGGAAGAAAGATGGGCTGTGACGGGCAATGGGTAGAATCCAGTTTCTGAAAACCATAATCGTAAGAATAGTGTTACCGCCCCTTTAAAAACAAGAAGCAGCACGCCTGTTAAATTATTGGGTTTTCAGATTATAGGGATTCACTAGAAAAAAATGAAAACATGATTTTCTTTGAATCTGTCAGAAGTAGATTTTTTCTTTAGTAGAAGAAACTTCACAACGAAGAGTGTCCACAGAATCGCCCAACTTGTACATATATGGGATTTGCTTATTATTTCAAGATTTTTTTTCAAATATCTGCGACTATAGAAAACCTCAAATAAAGTTTGCCAAATACATTTTTGCATTTAATTTTTAAGTCATGAAACCTGATTCATATGTTTTTGGGTTTTTTTTGAAATAGGGATAATTAAAAATTTCATTTTGTAAGGATTTGATGTCTACAGAAGATCTTTGGAAACTGCCTAATGCACTTCAATAAACTTTCAAAGCCTTTTCCTAGAAACAGGGGAATATTTTTCTGAGTTCATTTAAAGCTGTTTCCTATTTCCCACTTACTGCCTCAAAGGAGCTAAAGATATTGACAACAAGATGGCTCATTAGGTGGAGGTGCCTGCTCCTACTCCCGACACCTGAGCGCAGTGGTAGCCCACTCCTCAGGCTGTCTTCTGACTGCTGCATGCATGCTGTGGCACAGGCACACACACGCACTCTCTCTCTCTCTCTCTCTCTCTCTCTCTCTCTCTCTCTCTCTCTCTCCCTCTTTCTCTCTCTCTCTCTCTCTCTCTCTCTCACACACACACACACACATACACACTCATACACAAAATACATAAATGAAACTGTGATCTACGTTTTTAGTTAATTAAAATACAGAAGCATCCTGTTCCGATCTTAATTACAAATACAAATGTGAGCTGGGTTTTCCCTAATATGAAGAAGGTAGAGAACTGGGGAAACTTCCTTGATGGGCTATTACTCTTTGCTTTTGTTGTGACTTTGTCTCCTTTCTCCTTCGTGTTACATATACTTAAAGGAATAATTTGGCATGAAACATTCAAGCACTTAACAACGGTGGCAACTTCAGCAGAATCTGTTGTGCACAGGCAATTGTTAAGCCAGGAGCACAGCAAAGTTTATGTACCACAGTGTTATAAACACAGCTGAAACAAAAACAACAGAAAATGATCCCTTGACTGTTCATTCTCTACAATAAGACGTTGTCAAATAATTTAAAATTTTTGTTGCCTCCTTTCCACTCTACTTTTCCTTCTTTTGCCCCTGGCACATATGCACCTTCAACCTGTGCAACCCAAAAGTCACACCTTGAACTGGGGAGGTAGCTGAGTTGATAAAGGACCTGCAGGCATGAGAGTCTGAGTTCAGTCTCCTAGCACCCATGTAAAAGGGGGAGAACTTTGGGTATGGTAGCGTATGCTTGTAATCCCGTGCTGGAGAGGAAGAGACGGCCAGGTCCCTGGGATCAAGACAGCCAACTTTGCCTACTTGGTGAGTTCCAAGTCAGGGAAAGACCTTGTCTCAAAAAGTAAGGTGGACAGTTTCTGAGGAACAACATTGACCTCCACATGTGCACACATATGTGCATATGCACACACACATTAAATTTTAAAAGTTAACATGTGACATAACAGCAAAATTCTTTTCATAGTTTTTCCTCAATAGCTATGACATCTCTGATTATTTGAGAGAGACCTTTGCCTCTGCAGTATACAACAAATTTTATATTTTATCGAGATGGGTTAGTTAGTTGAAGATAAATCTGTATGTCTGCTCGCATGCTGACGCTCTACCCTTTACTGCTCTGCTCCTGGGAAAATGTTCTTTCTTCTTTGTCTCAACATTTTCATTTTACCTCATACTTGAATTTCTTTCTGCATCCATACACGCTATAAATAAACATGAGCACTAAAAATCCAGTGCTGGCATCTTTATAGACATGAAATTTCATTCACATGCCATAGTGTCTGACCCACAGACTGTCTAAAGTCGTCAACAGACAAGGCCTTAGAGACAGTAAATCACCCCAGTGTCGTAAAATCTCCCCTTAAGGTGTCACTTTCATCTCCTCATTCAAAGTTCAGGGTATCAAATTGTCTTGTCTTCACATATAGATTCGGGAGTATTCTGTCAGAGGGATGCAGCGGCCTATAACATTCAACTTACAAATAGGACCCCAGGAAACCTGCAAAGCATTGACCCTCAGGAGAGAAGAGGTATAAATTATGCTCTTCCAAGTAGCTGTAATTTTTCTCAGAATATAATTTAGTAATAACACATTTTTGCTTGGAATTGGGTGGTTATCTGCCCACACATTCTTCCATGGTCACTGAAAACATTAGAAGTGAAGGCTTTGGTGGCAGTCCCATCTGGCTGTTTAGTAACTGTATGACATCGGTGGGGTCACTTTAACCTCACTGAATCTTAGAATGACATCATGAGATTTTTTTTTCAATATAGCAGATAGGATTTTAGCCCTGCTGATCTTCACAATCATTGGGCAGTAATTCAGTGACTATTATAGAATCAAAGAGATAATTTAAGCAAAACATTTACAGTGTACAAGTATGTTAAGTCCCTTATATATGCAATAAGAAGTAAATATTTAGTTCCAAAACATAGTACAACTCTTGGTCTTTTGTTGTTGTTGCTGCTGTTTATTTCTGAGATTATATTCTAATTATAATATTTCTTCCTTCCCTTTCCCCCCTCCAAACCCTTCCATACATCCTTTCCCACTCTCCTTCAAATTCATGGCCTCTTTTTAAATCAATTGTGATTATGTACATATATTTATTTAAATATACATATATATTCTCAAATATAGCTTGCTGAGACCATGCAATGTTACTGGTCTGTATTTTTTCAGGGCTGAGCCTTTGGCACTAGACACCCAATCATTGGTGTGCCCTTTCCTGGAGAGGACACCTCTCCTGCTTTCGGTTGTCTGTAGTTGTTTGTGTAAGGCTGAGCCTTCAGTTGTCTGTAGTTGTTTGTGTAAGGCTGAGGTCTCCTGGGCTTTTCCCTGTGCCGTCTGAAATGTCCACTGATGTTCTTCTTGTTCAGCTCATGTTTGGGCGGTCATGTTGGTGAGGCTTTACAGGTGTAGCTTCTGATGTTACTAGAAGACACAATCTCACAGCAAAGTCCCTGGTCTCAGGTTCTTACCATCTCTGAGCTCCCCTCCCCCCACCTCAGCAGTGTTCCATTGGCCTTAGTTATCAGGTATTTGTAGATGTATCTGTGTACTAACCTCCACAAATCTGCATTTTTATTGGCTGTGGTTTTGCTGTAATGCTCTCTGTCTGTTGGAAAGAGATGTTTTCTGGATGAGGGGTAAAGACTACACTTTTCTGTAGGTTTAAAAACAAATATTTATAGATTATTGTTAGGGATTATGCTGGTTTAGTAAAGTCGTGATTGTGGATCCTCCTCTAATAACCATGATTTGACTAGCATTGACTAGTTAGGTAGTTTTCCAGTACTGGGTGTGGTATCTCTCTTGTTGAGAGAGTCTTAAATCCAATTAGGGAACAGTTGATTGCTCCTAATGTATTCATGTCGCTACTACACCTATAGGCTTATGGTGCCATGATGGTGGTTGATACAACTCACAGGCAGCATGGTTAGGTGGGGCTGTTGGTTGCCTCTCTCCTTTGAAAGCTTGCATGATGTCTTCTGGTACCATGAAAACTGGGCCTCAGGGAAAAGGCAGTCAGGTCAGTTCCAGCTCAGTGGTCTCTGAGCCCTGTTTCTGAAGTGCATGGAGTCTTCAGAAATATGAAATTACCTTCACCCTCTGGGGGATAAGCAAGAACAACAGCAATAGGCTGTGTATTTAGAGAGTCTCTTGGACAGCCCTCACCAGCTCCTCAAAAGAGGGCTTCTCATGTTCTGATGTTGACATCTCTTAATCTTACTAGACTCTACTCAGTCAGTCGATATCCAGTTCTAGCATCACAAGAGCCTAAGGCTCTGCCCCTTCTACTTAAAACGAGCTTGTCTATACCCTCACAAGTAAAAAAAACACCAAGTTTTACTGTAAAGACTAAAACAAATGAACTTGGTTATCTCACAGTGCCACAGATTCTTTGGAAGTGGGGGGGCTAATCTAGTTCCCAAACCCTTCTTTGCGTTTTCCATTTCAGCCATGATTTCATTGTCCCCTTTTGTTTTCTGTGTTGAGAAAGATGGATGACTACCCACAAAACCATTTTCATAACGCCAAGACAAGAGTCACAGAACAGTTTAGCTGGTTAGAAACTGAAGAAAATGCCCAGAGAGTAAACACAAGAATTCTTCCCTGGCCAACTAACTGGAGTTTTTCTACAAGGAGCTGGTAAAATACTAATAAAATTCCTTTTGTTTTTCAGCTGCTGTTGTTCTAATTGTTTTTGTTTCGTGCAACCCTGAATTCTTAGTCACTAACACAATATAAACCAGTGTGTCCTCTGGAGAACACTGTGGAATCAGAACATTAAGATGAACAGCTAGGCAACAGCTCTTATGTCTACCAGGTGGCACTGAACCTTCAGGACTGGGTGCTCAGTTTTCTAGCCAGGAACAGGGGCTGCTTTCCTTCTGCCACAGACCTCCTCTGTCTCATACAAATATAAACAAAACAAGCTTTCTTTATACTCTTGTGAATGAAAAACATCATCTTATTGTAAAGATTAAAGACTATATGTATATTATCTATATGTTATTACACACACATACACATATATATAGTAACATCTTTGCATTCTAAATCTAAACTTCTGCTCATCAAGTTGTGGGCACAGAAAGCACCACTTTTTAAGGCAACTAAGTAGTTCCCTTAGTATTTATAAAGAATCTTTATTTCTCCAAAATCAGAAACGGTTTCTAACTCATACTTGCAATGTGTCCTCTAATTTTATACTGAAAACCACTTTGGGATTTCAGACGCGCTAGTAATATTTCCAAGGTGGGTTGTCGTTGACAGTGAACAAGCTTTTGCCATATGTTGTTCCGCCTCCACTCAGCTGTTTAGGAGCTGTGAAGATGCTGATATGCGTTGATCAGACCTCAAGAACTATTAAGTATACACATCAGCATGCTAGATACTGCAATAGAGCGATACATTAGAGATGTAAAGTACAGCAATGCCCATGCTTTATTGATACCAACAACACCAGGAACTAAAATTTACTTAAGAATATAATTCCACTCTTATTTCCCCTCTGCTCTTCTACTCTCTTGGTATTCTAAAACCTTTTCTAATCCTTCATATTCTAAAGTTTTTCAAATTTGCTCTCTTTGTTCAAAATAATTTGGTAAACTTACTAGGAAAATGTGGTCTTAAGTGATAGCCCTGTTGTCCAGTTCTCCAGGACATACTGTAATAACCTTAATAAACATGATTTTACTGTTGTTGTTGGGCACATCTGCTGCCTGTTTTATACTGAAAACACAGAGAGCCAGTGGCTGATGGGCAATGAGAGCCTGCTGGTGCCATGAAGCTGAAATTCTCTGAAGCGACTTCTCTACACACTGGTCTGACCTTGACTGAGAACATCGTGACTATGGTAGAAGGAATGGTGTACTTTTCCATGTGCCTAACCCACATTTGCCTTGGGATAAACTTTTATTTTCTTCAAAGCTGAGCTGTTTTTCATTGAAAATGTTGGCACTCAAAAGTGGAATCCACAGACAATTAACTTTAATGAGAGGACTCACAACTGAAAGGCATTGACATGAGCCTCCGGTGCTCTCCAACCCCGTTACTTCTTCCAGGCGATGCTGGCGTGTCCTCTCTGGAGCCTCTGCTTTTGTTGATATCCCTTTGGTTCATCCTGGGATTGTTGTTGATATTCGGCTATTGTGTTCTTTCAGAACATTTGTCTGAATTTGTTTGTTACCCTTATTAGTTTTTTTGGTTTTGTCAGATACTTTTTCATCACCTAACTTGGCCTTTCTAAATTTTTCATCACCTTCTCCTGTATCCTGTGATCTTGCTCATTTTAGTAGAAAAGCTCTATGAATATCTGCTTATAAAGACATCAAAAACCAGAGACATTTGTTTCTCTCAATCATAAAAATGCTATAATTATGTAATCAAGTGTCTTGTGAAGGTTTGGGGGGAGCCTTTCAGAATAACAGCTTCACAAGGAAAAATCCCCCAGACAATCTTGCTCGTGAATCAGAAAGGATTTTACAAGTTAGCCCAAGAAGATACAAGAATGTGATCTCTGAATATCTGGAGACCACTCACGCCCCACAAAGTGGACACAGTGGAAGGAACCAATCTCAGGGGACACATGATTCCACTCTTCTAAGCTGCATATAGCTCAACCCAAAACACAAGTCCCATGGATTAATGTAAAAGTTTACAATTCTCAGAATAGGGTTGCCACCATTAAAATAAAAAAGACATTTCAAGAAAAGTCTTATTTTATATCTCATACTCACAGCACTCTTCCATGCAAATATTTAGGGAAGTAGAGAGATTTAACTCATGATGACTTAGTTTTGTGTGCCCCGTGGAGGAGAACACCCAATGTTCCTAAATTGATTTTCTTATGAACTAAACCAAGATCCCAGAGAAATGTAACAAAACACAATGAAAAGGAAGCATTGAATAGGCTTTCACTGGTAAGGTCCTATGATGTGGTTCTACCTGCAACATAAGTAAAAGAAGCATTTGCCTTGGACCAGCACCAGCCATGGGAAGCAATAAAAGTTGCTACTTCAACCCCCAAATGCAGTCTACTGAATCAGTCTCAAAATTAGGTAACTTTTGCTCTTTTTTGTTTTGCTTGATATTTTCTATTCTTAATCTTTGTACTTGCTACCTCTCAAAAGTCTATAGAATCACAATTTCTTGCAAGAATCTTGGCTGACTGCCTCAGGGTAATGTACACTTCCTACAGAAAAGACAAACTTAATAATACAGAGTCTTCCCTACAGACTCCGTTCACATTTCTGGGAGATGAAGAAATAAATAAGCATGGGCTAAAGAGGATTTCTGTTGGAAGAGAGAACGCACAGAAGATTCTCAGCTTCAGTAGAAAGGACCATACTGGTAGCCACTTCTTGCCATTCTCTGTGCTACACATCTTGCAGGGAGAAATTCTTAAATCCACAATTATTGCCTCAAATGTTTCCAAACCCATGCAGAAGGCACCACTACTTGATTTCAGAAAAAAATGGATTTGATTACTCAAATCCTCAAGTGAGTAACCACAAGTGAGTGAAACCACAAGCTCCCATGTTGAGTTGTCTATTGACTACGCTCTTTTAAGATATTTATAGTAGAGTCTTAAATACCTTTAGAAGTCTCTCAGAATTTTCTGAGTTATTTGAAATATGTATTGGTGTACTTTTAAGTAATAAGAATACTGCTGAACTCAATGACTTTAGTTAAACTACCAATGATGATGCCAGGATTTTCTCGTGTTACCTGTGCTGCTGTTAGAATGTTTACCTGAGCCTCCCACTCTACTTGAATTGAGTCATCATGCTCATGAGTGTAAGACTTTTCCAGGTATGGTAGCTCATGCCTTCAATCCCAGCACTCAGGACACAGAGGCATGTGGATCTCTGAGTTTGAGGCCAGCTTGGTCTATATAGTAAGTTCCAGGCCCGTCTGGTCTATGTAGTGAGGTCCAGGCCAGCTAGGGCC
Organism: Arvicola amphibius; assembly: GCF_903992535.2. Classification (NCBI taxonomy): domain Eukaryota; kingdom Metazoa; phylum Chordata; class Mammalia; order Rodentia; family Cricetidae; genus Arvicola; species Arvicola amphibius. The sequence goes on from NC_052060.1 coordinate 56,798,367, forward strand.
ACAAAGTAAACCCCCCCCAAAAAATAAAGTTTTATAGTACCTAAGAGATTATTATTATTTTGTTTAATTTATATTTAAATTGAAGAAAAATTCTGGGTTTTAGGCTTGCAAATACATATTTTAAATCTCTCAAAATGAACTCTCTTTAGAGAGTATCTCAATTGCATGACCAAACTCTTACATCCCAAACAATAGACTTTTTCCTAAGAAAATGAAGAATATTAACATGATTTGTCTAACTGAATGACTTTTAATACTGATTTTGGTAATGATACTATATTTTATGTAATATGTAATTGGCATTTTATTGCAGCTCCCTGTGTTTCCTGCCATCTTATAACCTTATAAATTCATCAGTTAACAGAATAAAGATAACCTCAGAGATCTAAAATGTGTCAATAGTGCATCAAGAAGTAAAAACAGAGATTTCCTCAAATTAATTTGACCAAGAACAAATCCAAATTTGAGTTCTTCACTTCTTTCCTGGTTTCTTATAGCTTGTGGTTACTGGTCTATCTGTAATCTGACTATTGTGTGTTTTTGTCTCTTGACTGACTGTCCCTCTTGACTATCTCTCCCTAACAAGGGGACATATAGATTAAAAATGTTAGGCAGAATAAACAGAGATACAAAATAAATACAGAGACATAGGATAGTAACAGGAGGGCACTCCAGTGAATACTGAATGCACCCGTGTTTATGTTTTATGATCTTTAAATACCCAATCCAATAAAAGGGGAAGAAAGCAAAAGACATTTTTATCATAATACAAGGAAAAACAAAGTGATTACCATCTTAATATCCAAAACACCAAGTAACCACGCCCTAGGTCAAGATACCTTTGTGAACAGCCACACCTTAAGTTAAATCTTCAAGGTCAATAACCTTGAAGGAGCAAGAATAGGATTAAACTCTCTGACATTTAGTCAAGATGGAACGGATCCACTTCTGTGGCCCCCACACCCCAACTGACTACAAAGCACTCAGAAAAGTAAACACTACTGAAAGCATATATTGTCAAACTATATCCACAGGTTGCTTCCTATAGTTATTGTGGATTCTTGTTGTGTGAGGTTGTTTCCAACCTGTTGACCGCTTTCCGCATATGATTACAACACACACACACACATATATATGATTCGTGGTCAGGGTCATGGAAGAATATGTAAATTAAGATTAAAGGTATATAAAAATAAAATAAAGAAGTTGGAAACCTTAATCAGAATATATTGAATGAAAAGATTCTTTCCAATATTAAAAATAAAGATTAAATGTATGCTAGCTAAGGTTCATAAAAGCTGACTGCATGATAAATTCAAGAGGTGTAATGTTGGTTGTACACTGTACTCTTCAAGGAAGACTTAAGCAGACTGAACACACACAGTAGGATAGCAAGTCAAATGCATGGTCTTAAATGATCTGAAGGTATATTAGTAACTTGACTGTGAGATCCAGCAAGAGTCCAGTCTCTTTGAATGCAAGAGATATTTTCATAAAGTTGTATCACTACATATGTTAACAAACATTTGCCTATAAATGTGGCTGGGCTCCCTACAGTATAGCATCCCTTTAAGTCTGCTATGTAGATGCACCTTTACAGCCTGTACAGCATCCACAATAAATATCAGGGCATGGACAAAATAAACCTTGCTGTGACCGCCTCCCCTCCTTAAACTCACATCACCATGGTGACGAATAAATAATCTGAAGATTATTATATCTCCTGGATAGTGTCAACAGCACCGCCATGCCTGCAGGCGTTTGCAAAGTCTCACAGCTTTCTTAGATTGCCACCTTCCCGGATGATAAGGGGCAATACCATTACTACATGCTAGACCCTTCTTCCTTAAAGGCTGCCCCTCCTGAAGACTGTTTTCCTCGGCCTCATGTTTACCAGATGCCTGAAATGAGCTTCCTACAACATTTGGTATTTGCATTTGCACAAATGGGGATGACTGGCCAGCAAGGGAAATTATAACTCGAAGGGACCTCATCTCTACCAAAATTCTGGAGTGTCTGACCTTGGATACATAGAGTACTATGACTCCAGGCAGATGGAATGTTGCAGGTAGAGGGCCAAAATCGTCCAGGGTGAGTTTAGGCCTTTAGAGAAAATAGCCTGTTACTTTTAACCTTTGTGTCTGACCTCACATTCTTACAGCATTGAGGTAAACCCCTAGGAATGCATTGCTCAGCTCAGCGGACCGTGAGCTCCCACCAGCCATAAAGCTGAGCCTGCTGTCAGATGCTAAGAAGCGAAACTGACAGAAAAGGTGTCCCTACTTTGCAAGAGCTGATGACGAGAACATAGTTGGTGGTAGCTGAGTTACTGTTCTCTTACTTTACTGTTTGACTGTAAAAGTTTGCATATGTTCCTGTATTTCAGGGAATTCCATTCATAACCTGAATCCAGATTCCCATACCCTGATTATTTATATTTGATTCAAAATAAACTATTTCCTTTTGTTGTTTTGTTATGTTCTTAAGCAGAGTGTCATTTTGTGTTGACAATGTAAGTAGAATTTAGAGAAATTCCAACCCTTCGTAGGAAGGTATCTCAGAACAAGTCAGTGATGATTCCAACCTCCTTGGCCAAGCTAATGTGGTATGTTGTGAACTATGGTTTATTTTATTGTTATCGTATGGTCACTTCTTTTTTGGTTTTGTTTTTTTCGAGACAGTTTCCCTGTGGCTTTGGAGCCTGTCCTGGAACTAGCTCTTGTAGACCAGGCTGGCCTCGAACTCACAGAGATCTGTCTGCCTCTGCCTCCCGAGTGCTGGGATTAACGGCATGCGCCACCACCGCCCGGCTGTCACTTCTTGATAATATATCTGGTTGACACATCACTGCTGCCTGCCACAATTTTGCAAAGTAACACAGAGCACAGGCACTGTAGTGAAAAAGTGACTCTCGCCCCAGACTGAGTCTCTTTACTTCCTGTGTGGAGAATCCTCGTGCCTTGTGATTCCTCTGTCAGTCACTGTTGTCATTAAAACTGGCACCTTATAGCTTGAGTGCCATTCCCTCACAGACAGCTTGTGGCTGGAATGATTTTAATGTTGTGCCATGAGAACGAAAAAACAGCAAGCAACAAGGTTAAAATGATTGACAGGTTGGCACAGCAACACTAAATACATAAAACCTCAAGAAGCACATCACTGACGACAGCGGTGACATCATTTATTTTTTTAAAAATCCTTTAATGTTTAAAAGTGTACTGAGATGAAACATTGATATAATGTCTTTTGCAATAGGTTAATCACTGGAGAAATTTCATGTATCAAAGTATTGTAGGGTCAGTGGGGTGGCTCAATTGGTAAAGACCTTGCTACATGGGCTGAGCTCAATTCCCAAAGCCCACCTGAAAGGTAAAAGGAAATAAACTGTCTCCATGAAATTGTCATCTGACCTCCACATGCATGCTGTGGCACTTATACACCTATGCACATATGCATACACACACTAAATAAAGAAGTAAATGTAATACTTCACAAGTCTTCTAAGTCTAATCCACCATCTGACTCTTTGGCTGAGCACTCTAAGGTGGAATCTGTACCCAGGACTGGGGAGATGGATCCATCAGTAAGATGCCTATAGAACTCAGTCTGAGACTCACCCATGTCAAAGCAAGGTGTGTTGGCACACATGTGTGGCCTCAGTTCTAGGGAGGTGAAAGCAGGCAGATCCTTGAAGCTCAGTGGATACCCACCCAGCCTTACCAAATAAATAAATTTCAGGTTAAGTAAAAGAACTGCCTCCAAACTTAGCGTAGAGGAGCTAGCGTGATGGCTCGGTAATTAAGAGCACTTCCTGCTCTTCCAGAGGACCTAGGCTCAGCTTCCAGCACCCACATTGCTACTCACAACTGTCTGTAACTCCAGCTCTGAAGAATCTAACATCCTTTCTGGTCTCTGTCAGATCCTGAACACACACGATGCACATAAACTCCTAAACACTTTAATTAATTAATTAATGAGCCTTTCCTTATAAATTAGAAAAGCAACTGAGGAAGATACATCTCTAGCCTCCACACACACACATGTACACATGCAAATGTGTGCAATACGTACACCACACCAAACACATGCACACACAGAGAGAACCTATCGTTAATAACTACACAGACAAATTCATAACTTTAAATATTCTCAAAGGGCCTTCTGTCCCAACTGCAGCTCCCAACCCCAGCATAAGAGTTGTTATACAAGACAAACAGGAAATGAGCAGTTCTCAGTGGTAGCTCTTTTTGTTATGGTAGTTGATAACCCACCAGTTCCACTCTGAAACATAGATTTACTTTTCTTTTATTTAAATAATATTAACTCTGTATACCCTTCTGGTTGGCTTTTTCCATGTTAATACCATAAGGTAATATTATCATTTCTTCTTATTTTCGGAAATTATTTTCAAAATTTCATTATATATCTTCCTGTAGAGATCTTTTCTAGACTTTTGTTACAAAATATTTTCCTGGATCAATATGTCTTTTTAAAAGAATATTTCCTTATTAGGTAATATAGAGTAAGCAATTTTTGTCTGAATTTCTGATTATTTCCTTTGAATAATTCCATTAAGTGAAACCTGTGAGATCAAAGATATGAGTGAATTAATTTTGTTGCCATTTTGTTGTTATTGTTGTTGCTGCTGTTAAACAGGGCTCACTCAGTAGCCTAGCCTAGCTTGGAACTTCCTACCTCATTCTCCCATGTGAGCCACCACACCAGCTCCATCAAGAGTTTTGACAGTATTATCCAACTGCTCTCCAGAAAGGCTTTAACGGTCTGCTAGACAACTCCTCCTCCTCTTGTCAGCACTAACGCCATGCCAGTAAAATTAACTAAATGGATTAAAATATAAGCAATTATACCTAACTGGATAGGCTACTGTTTGGTGGGAAACTCCAATGTTTAGAAAGTAACAATGTTTGAACCTCAATTTTTTAATCAGTTGGTTGGTTTGTTTTTGTTAGATTTTCTGAGAACATGGTTGACTTAAAAGCCTATCTATCTACTTACGACAAAAATAAAAAAACTTCTGCATACAGCCATCCTTCACATAGTTTTCTGGCTAAAATGAATTGCCAACAAAATGAAGAAATATATACTTCTTCAGATGTCTATCTGAGTTCTCCCGTCATCTCAAGTGTTGCAATTCAGTTTGTTTTGCCAAAATCAGCTCATTCTTCAACAACTGCTTTTAATTAGCTCTGGTTAGAATGCTGTTTGAATTTCGCCAACCTACCCCCCTCCCCATTTTAGAAACATAAATTTCCAAAACAATTACCTATTAAGCTGGAAGTTGTTGGCTTTTACTAAGCCTGAGGGTGATTTTATTTTTTAGTCTGTATTTATTTTGGAAAATTTGTAAATCCATTTAGTCCTGTCTGGAGATCAGATATCTGGATAAACAGAGGTGCCACTTTCTACAGAACAGTTGTTAGAATCCTGTTTACTCCTTTGGCACATCTAGTCGGCTTTGACGTTCTGTAGTGCTACTACAGAAAAGGCAGTCCATTTCTAAAGCTATAAAATAAAGGTACACAGACATAGGTAGTGTTATTAGGTTATTATTAATACAATTAGGTTTACGTGATGGACCCTCACTTAGAATGTAACTCACGATTTTCAATTGTTAGGCAAAATTCCTGAGGAAGCCATGTCCATGCTAAATAGTCTGTCTACAAAGATAATTGATTGTTACAACTTCAGTGATCATGAAGAGGTTAGAATACCTTTGGGATTGATAGGTAGATCCCTTTGAGTACATTAACAGACCCCTGCTTTCCACAAACCTAAAAGCTAAAAATGTCATGAGAGACAGCATTTGAGGCCGATAGCAAAGATTTCCTACTTTGCTGTTACCCGCCTATCTGATATACCAACCAATGTGTTTGAAAACATTTTGGTCCATGTTTTTTTTTTCATTATGTTACTATAAAAAACTTCATAAAAATTGTAACCTCATTCAAGGCCAGCCTGGTCTACAAGAGCTAGTTCCAGGACAGGCTCTAGAAACTACAGGGAAACCCTGTCTCGAAAAAAAAAAATTGTAACCTCAGTGGAACATGGTAATTGGGGCAACCTAAATCCATATTTCCACACCATGGTCTTGCATATTTGGCTCTAGAATAAACTTCATTACTCTTGTTGAGTTGAGAGTTGTATTTTGTACATTGACATAGCTTTACATGCTTATGGCACATACATACAATAGAGACTACACTCTAAATTTCCATCTTTTATGAGATGCTTGAAAGTGGCAGTGACCTCAGTCCCAGGATATCCCCATGGTCACAATGTTGAATAGCTGACTGAGAGTCTACAAGGAACTTCATTGTTGGCATGGTTTTGATTCTGTTTCATGTTTTCATACGTGATTCTGTCTATGAATCTCCCACCTATGTTTTCGACTTGTGATGAAATAGAGAATGTAGATACCCTTAAAATGAAACTCAATCTGACTGCCCTGCATAGAAACGACAATCCAGAAGTGACCTTCTCACATGTTAGGTTGTATACAGTCTCCATCGTCACCATCTTACAGGAGGATGAGGAGCAAATCGGTGACTTGGTGAAATGGTCAGCATCAGCCAAAACTCCTGACATTGTGAAGAAGAGCTGGGACAAGTGATGACATGTCAAGGCCACTCCTCACATGGGTAGAGGACCACATACAGATGTACGTGTTCCTTAGCTTATAGTCTAGACCAAAAGAAGTCTTTGACACCCCAAAATCGTGTGCTGATAACTCTTGCAGATTCAAGTGTCTATAGAAAGTTTTCAATAGTTCCAACAGTACAAAAAAGTCATGGTTATTATACAACAAGGCAAGTTTGTCAAGTAATGATGTAGTCTCTGTGCTGCAGAGTTAGGGACATGCAGATCTCTAGGGTTTACTGGCCACACAGCCTTACCTAATCAGTGAGTTCTAGCTCTCAATGAGAAACTCTGCCTCAAAAACACAAACAAAAGGCTAACTAGTCAGTTCATGAAAAGACACCCACAGTGGGTTCTGATCTTCACACGCCTAGGTACACACATGTGTAAGACTTGTGATCTCCACATGCATATGTACATAGACGTATAAGGACTTGCTCACACATAAACACAAACACACACCCACAAAAACTTAACTAATGCAATAGCAACTTTCTTATTATATTTCTTAAATATTCTACCATTTCAGGCTGAGGAGAAAGGTTCGGGGGTAAAGCATTTACATGCAAGTGCGAGAACCGAGTTCAAACTCCCAAAACTCATGTAAATCTGGATACAATAGCACATGCCTGTGTTCCCAGCAGCTGTCTGGGGGGGGAGGGGGGGGGATGGAAAGTGGAGACAGCAGAATTATCAGAAATTGACAGGTCAGCTAGACTGATGCAAAAATCGAGAAAAACGATAAAGAAACTCTCTAAAAGATGATCGAAGAAATCATGTGTGTACTCACACAAGTGCATCTACTCACAGAGACAAATAACGATTCTCCTAATTTTGAGAGGCTTTCCTGACCTGACGGATGCATGGCTTTCTCGTCACGATCCTGAACAGTACACATTTGTCTTCTTTCTTCACAGACAGGTAAACTGAGGCATGAAGCAGCCTGTATCAGTGTTTTCATTTGTCACCCTGCTTCTATGAGACACTCGTTAATGGGACTGACTTTACTCAGTTGTCTTCCAAGTGAAACCCCAAGAGGTGTCTGGGGTTTGCTCACCACTATTTCAGCAAAATAAAACAAATGGAATCTGCAGCTTCGGTAGTGATGGACAAAATTGTCTCCACAAACCATTAAAACAAGCAGACATTTTGATGGGTAGTACCCATTTCCTTCCTCTTTGTGGCAGGAATGTAGGACAAACTGAGGACCCTCAGGCAGAGTGTGCCTTCTCTGGGAAATCTCTAAATGCAAATATACCATCTTGGAAAATATACCATCGCTGGGATGGTTTGTAAAGTTAAGACGCACACAGAAAACAGACTGCAGCTGGTTAACACATGTGTCCCCAAAGAAAATGGAGACTGGTGCAATCTTTTCTTTTACCTTTTATATTACAATATAATTATATCACGTCTCCCTTCCTTTCTTCCCTTTAAACCCCCCCATATGCCTTTCCTTGTTCTCTTTCAAATTCACGGCCTCTTTTTTATCAATAGTTGCTATGTATATGTATATCATCCTAAATTCAATCTGCTCAGTCTATACAATGTTATTTGTATACATATGTTTTCAGTCATGACCATTTGGTAACAGATAACCAACTAGTGTGTTCTTGCCTAGTTCTCCAACTCTTCACATTCCATAACTGCCTATAGTTCTTTATATAAAGTTAGGTCCTCATCTACTTTGGTGTGTCCATTGTCCTCAGCTCATGAACCCTTTTACATTGTTGGCAGAGATAGAAATAAGTACAGGTGTTATGGAAAATAGTGTGGAAACCCATAAGACAATAAAATAAAACTACCAAATGATCCAGCAATTCTCCTTCTTGATATAAAATGGAAGAGAGAACAGTGAATCAATGGAGTGGTTAACAATCACTCCCTGTTCATTAAAGTTTCTCACATTGGCCAATAAATGTTAAATGCCAATGAAATCATGACCAGATGCAGAAAACATGGTGCCCCTGTATAAGCAAACAATCCTTGAACATAAAATCACAAAATCCTGTGATATCCGACATCATGGAAACAGAAGATTGTTCAGTGAATATGGCAGACACTTAAAACACACCAGATAAGTATACTATTATTATGACCTCATTTGCAAGATTAAAATATTGATGCTATAGTGGAGCATACAACACTAGCTACCAAGAATAGGGAGAGTGAAGACAAGATCAGCATTAGGAAAGGTTGAATGAGGGGTGCCTGCTTAGATCTGCGCCCAGGAAGAAACTACCACACAGCGGGGCACTTCAGATAATACCTGATGGATCATTATAGAGATAGAAGGAAGGATTTTAAATGTTTCACCCTGGAGACAAATGGTCAATGAAGTTAATATGCTTGCCTTAAATTAAATATTATTCAACATATATGTGAATTATGTATGAAAAAATGTTCAAATTCACTATCAGAATAATGCAAATTCAAACCACACTGAGATCCTGAAACACCTTTCTGTAACAAAGGATCCCAGCTTCATCTGAGAGGAGGGGCCAGGCTGCTCCAGAAGTTATATATAACTCCTGCTTCTGCTGCTGTTGACATCTTCAGGGATCCATCCAAGATGAGTCTGAAGCATGGTTACCCCAAAAACATCCTGAGTGGATACTGGAGATGTAGTGCAGTTGGTACAGTACTTGCCTAGCATGCATGAAGCCTGGGTTCCTTCCTCAGCAGCTCATAGATGTGCAGCATTTGGGAGGTGGTGATGCCCTGCATTTGGGAGGCAGAAACACAAAGAACAGAAGTTCTAAGTCATCTTTATCTGGCTTGAAACCAGGTGATTATATAAAATCCTGTTTTAAAAAACCCTATAACTTCCTGGAGATAAGATCTCTCATGCCTACAAAGTGTTGAAAGAGTTAAAAGCTCATCACTAACAGAGAAAAAAAGACAAGTGGTCTCTTGTTTACAAATATAATTTGTAGCAAGCTTCCTTGTCAGACTCTCTTTGAACCACCAGCCCACAATGACATGGAGACTTATTAACTATAAAAGCTTGACCTTAGCTTAGGCTTTTCCCCACTTGTTCTTATGACTTGAATTAACCTGCTTCTATTAATCTACATTCTGTTATGTGGCTTGGTGACCTCTTCTTAGTACAACACATCCAACTTGCTCCTCGTCTGCTGGGGAAATCCCATGCCAGATTCCTCCTCCTAGTTTCTCTCTCTCTGCCAGAAGTCCTGCATATTCTCTCCTGCCTAGCTATTGGTCATTTAGATCTTTATTAAACCAATCAGAAGACACCTGAGGACAGACACATCTTTATAATGTTAAAATAAATATATATTCTGTGACAAGAATTTCCATTTATAAATTTACCAATAGTTACAATCTTACTTGATGACTTATTTATGTTTATTTATTTATGACTTACTTTATGATTTATATTGCTTCATTATCTTTCCTCTTAGGGGAGAAAAGACACATAGTCAACGATTAATTTCAGTCATTTTTCCGTTTGGTCTATCCCACCTATTAGTTAATTTTTGGAGCTCTTCTAGGCTTTATTCAAGTTCTCGGTATATATCTATTGGTTATATCCAAACAGTCTTACTGCTATACTCAGTTATTGTAATAAGGATAGCTATTTGGTAATGACTGCTCTTGCTATTCTTATAGCAACAGCAGAAGAACCATTAACAAGATAGAACATGTGTGTATATACCTGACAAATAGAGCAATGTGCCTGTCCTTGGTCTCCCAAGATTAAAATACTCAAATCTCTGTTGGATTCTGCCTTAAGTTGTAATGATTGGCAAACACGAAGGTTCTCAGGTACACCATGGTCAAAAAAATAAATAAATAAGCCTGCTGTTTTGGACACAATCTCAAAAATAGCCATAGCAATAGCTGCATGCTTGGTGTTTATAAGGTTTAATGCCCCAAGTAATGCCCTCTCTCTGTCATTCCCACCCCATGTTGTCCCTCGGTCTCTGCATTAAGACCCTCTACTGTCCCGTTGGGTCAGATAGGCCAAGGCTTTGGAACCCTATACAGGCAGGCACTATACCTGTTTTAAACCCTAGAGAATGACTTTCATAAAATAGCATTCATCTGCCCAGTCCCTTAAGACAGCAGCCAAGTCTCAGAAAGGGAAACTGAGGCAGTATGGACCAACAGGCAACTAATCTGATATGGGAAGGGAAAGAAACAGCTTATCCAAGACTCAGATTAAAGTCTCTCAACAGTTGAGAGGGAGGAATTTTCACAAAACTGACAAAATTTGCTTTGAGGTTGTATGTGAAGGAAACATTCCTTATTCTGGAGACTTCAAGTAAGCATGCAAAAACAGCAATGAACCATGCTGGAGCTCTGAACATATATGACCTTGGCGTTTAACCTTATTTTTCCCTACTCTATACCTGTGGCTTCCTGGGACTCTCACAGACAAGGTCTGGAGCCTTGTTTATAGTGAAAATAGCTGTTTCAACTCCTTGGGACCTGGTGTGGTAAGGTTTCCTTGGACTCCTGTGGTCAGTGCTTCATTAGACTATAGCCCTGTTCAATGCACCTAGCAACCACCTTGAGTTCATTTATTACAACAGAAAAAGAAAGGGAAGAGGAGAAAAAGGCAAAGGAAAGGGAAAGAAAAGGGAAGAGAAAGGGAGTTTAGGGACCCGTTAAGTCATCTAACTTCAGAAGCCACCTAAATCAGGACTATTATTGAGATACTTAATGGTGTCAATTAACATAATTAACTTTGCATGATTCTCTTTAAAGAAGCACATGCAAATCTTGAAGGTGTAATTCCTGTTAAGTGTTTCTCTCTCCCTTAGTGCCTGTGCTTAAATCTATAAAGCTGCATCTTAATAAATCCCATATTTGCTCAAAGACACAATAAAATATCCCACTGTAGAGAGAATGGCTATAATCAAAAAGATGAAAACAATATGCATTGAGGATGTGGAGAAAGAGTCTTTAAGCACTATTGGTGGGAATGAGAATTCTTATGGCAGGGGAAGCTTTGAGAGCTCCAACATTGTCCTTCTCCTTAGGAACTCCAAGAGAGGTGGGAAGGCCTTCTGAACAGTTACTCCTACAATAAACCCAAGAAGATTTTGTGTGAGGAGCAGGAATTTCCATGACATACAAAAATAGTAAAACATATTTTTCAAAACAGAAGATGAAATTTCCAAATTAATATGAGTTTACTATGAACTCTGGGTTCTTCAAGTTACATGAGGTCTTTAAGAAGAAAATTTTAAACACTCAGAATTTCTTCCCAGTTTTTCATTTACCTCCCAGTTTATTCAATTTAAGATATTTAATATATTCCTAGAGAGTGCATTTTTTAATCTCTTGAATAAATGCATAGTTGATTCTATAATTAATCTGGTCAACACTAAGGACTGAAAGAGGAATGAAAGAATACCCCAAGTTCTTTTGCCTAGTCATTCTAATCAGCCCCAAAACCTCAGGCTGAGCTGGCTGAGCCAAGCACATATCAATACAAATAAAACATTGCAAGAGTCTTGGCAGGTCTCCCCGGTGGTGTCTGAATATTTTCCACTAGGCAAGGCCAGCTCCACCACTGCTTGGCTGTTCTTATTCGACTTGCAATCAGAGCTCAACATCTGGAAAAAATCACTGTCGTTCTCCAACATGTGAGTCCTTAGAGAGCTCAAGAAAATAGGCAAAATAAGAAGCCCCCAAACATGTCTAAGTCGCTTAGAAAATTAAGTTGTAAAAGGTGCTCTTTTCCTTTTCCTCTCGGAGTTAGGAAGGAGGGTCAAACACCAGACGACACAAGAGCGTCTTTTATCCTTCAGCTCTCACAAAACGTAAATGTTCACTGACGCCATGGCAGTATCAGGAAGTTCCCCCAGCTAATCAAGAGACACCAGTGCTAAGACAACGTCACATGTGGCTGCGGAATCCTAAAGCTGTCTTTGAATCTAGATTATGGCAGCACCCACACTAGCATGAAGCAAGAGAAAGAACTGGAGCTCTGTGATCCGGTCCAGCTGATCTGGAATCTCAACCCCAGCTCTACTACTTAGTAGTCTGGTTACATTGGACATGGTAACATTTAGATCCTAGGCTCACTTATCTACAATCAGGGATTCATGGGAATAGCCTTATAGTGTTGAGAACATATGATGGTATATACTACAGTCCAGCCTAGTGTCTGAACCACAGCCTGCACTCAGTGAGTACAGGTTGAACAAAACTTTACATTTCAAAGTTTAAGTTAAAACAATGCAAAGGACCATTGGATATTATAGTCAAGAAGAACCCAATAAGGAAAACAACAGTAGCCCAAGCTAAGGTATGAAACTCTCACTTAAACAGAAGAAGCACATCCTAGCACAGAGCAATGCCACCCACGTTGATCAATGAGACCATGGTATTTTGGGGTTACTTTTGTAGGCTCAAAATCACATATCTTGAATACGATATTTCCCAGCTTTAAAAATGGGACCATCAACCGTGCTGTCAGGGCAATGACAGACATGGAGGCACTGTCAGTAAAGCTCAGAGAGCTAAGAGAGCAGGGCAGGAGGAATGCCGGAAAGCACAGCCATGTCCAGGAGCACTCAGGATTCATGGGCAAGAACCCGAGAAACCAGTACTGCTAACCTGTCCCAGGAGGTCTCAGAACAAAAACAATGGCCACAGGTGTTTGTGCTCTTGCTAAACCCAGAAAGGACTTGTAGAGGAATTTTTTCAGTTAGCGTTCAGTCTAGTGCAGAGGCCAGCTTGGATTCCACTTCCAAGGTGACCATAATTCTATAGTGTCCTGTAAGGATGCAGACGAATGTAAACGGGCAGGGATGAGAATGGCCACCTGATCCTAATCCCAACACTTAAACTATTTGGAAACAAGTGTTACTTCGGGTTTCTTAACAATATTTTGAATACAAGTCTACCAGGATCTGGTGCTTCACAAGAAAATCTGAGAGTCACGTGGAGGCCCTGTCCTCTGAGAGGTTGTCAAAGAGACTACATCAGAGTAAAAAGGCCAAAGGACAAGGGTGGCCCTTACAAGCAGAAGCCACGTGAGCAAGGAGACGAAGGCCTGGAAGGACGTACTGTGTTTGAGCATCAGCGAGTATGCTCCCCTTGTTTGGCCACAACCAAGGACGCATGACTAGGAGTAAGGACAGGAAAACCAGCGAAGGTCAGAGCACAAAGCTGGACCAAGGAATCTAGTCTTTTGTCATTAGGCAATGGTCATGTCAATGTCACTCAGGGTTTTTAAGCAAGAAGAGTGACGTAATCAGATTCCAGCCTTAGAAGAGTTCGCTCCACCAGCAGTAAGCAAAACAAATTGGAGATAATTACAAAGGGCTTTATATTCAGCGCCAAATATGTGTCACTTAAGTGCTGTTTCAGGAGGCCAAGAAGAGCAAACACTGTGTTTACTGATCCATCCTGGATGCACTGCTTCACCCCATGTCTGACCTATGGCAGAGCTTCGTAAATATTTGTGAAATTAATTCATTATTGGTATAAATGTGTTACTTATTCTAGAGATTTTTGCAGATAGAACTCAACCTCACTGCTATAATGTCTGGCACTCTCCTTGCATAGTTATCCCTCATAATTCACTCTCTGGCACATTATAGGACTTCATAAGCCATTGTAACCTACACTGAGCCTCAGAGCATTTCTTCACAGGATCTGCTGGTCAGAGTTTGTAGTCTACCATAGCCCGGCAGTTCTCTCCGAGCTTGGCAGAATATGGAGAACTCCCTTCCCAGCCCCATCTGCGGGCTTCCTGCTCTCTACCTAGCCTTATCTGGAGGATGTCTCTAGACCCAAATGCCTGATTTATCTCAAGGATGACCTTAGATACAGTTCTCTGCCAACACTCCTACCCTGCTACCCACATGGTAATTAAGTAACGTGCTCTTACTATTTTCATGGGGCCATGCTGCCACTAATCTAGCTGTATGGTAGAAGTAGGCTGCCTAATGCAAATTAGGGTATGCCCAAGCTACCACCCCAATTCTATACATCCCCTATACGCTGGAATAAAGTTGAGCTGTCTCACTGACATCACATCCTGGAAAGCTGTTTCTGCCGTGTTCATAGGCTGTCTGAAGCTCTTTATCACTTCTGCCCATGTCCTCATGGACTGGTGGCCAACGAACCATGAGGAAAAAGGGCAACATAAGGGCTTGTTCAAATGGCAACAAAAACTGTGATAATGGTTATCTTTGGCAAAATAAAGGCATTCCTATTATCTCTCTTACATTCCTTTGCTTCTGGGTTTGTAAAACAGGTAAGTCCGCTCCTGAAAAGTAAACTGTCACCCTACAACAAGCATGGTGTATGGCCTAACTAGACAGTGGTGGAAGCCTGTATTAGCCAGGTGGGCTTCCAGAACTTAATAAAAAAAAAAAAGTTTGTCTAAATTAGGATGGGAATATTAGATTTGTAGAGGGGAATCACCGAGATTAACAAAATCATTAGTCATACTGGCTGCCATTGTTGTAGGTTGCAAATCACCTAAAATAACTCTCATTGCATAGGTCAAGTTAAGGTTTGCTCAATTCAAGGCTGTCACATGCTCATAAGGCCTTAATGACGATGTGTCCAAATTAGTGAGTGGCTCAAGACAAAAGAAAACACTGCTGTTCTTTTTGCATTAGTGATAAAGCCAGCACTCTAGGAAGCATTTGATGGATTAGACTCTCAAAAACCTAATATAATGTTAGGTAGATAAAGAAACAAAGATAATTTTCATTTATTTGTGTTAAAGATTTTTAAGACAATTTAGAACCCATTTGAATTTTTATATAAGCTGGCAATTTCTAACTCTTTATTCAGAATTGACTCTAAGAGCCAAAGATGCAAAACTGCCCACAGCTCACTGAAACTTAATCATTTTTACCAAGTTCAGTCAAATCTATTTGCAAGTGTGGTATAAACTCGCAAATGATATTAAGACTTACCATGATCTAAAATAGCTTCCCCGGTAGGCAATTAAGTTGTTAAACAAATGAGAAAATTTATAAACAAATAGACGTTAGCTTTGCAAGAGTTGCTACTGGAGCAAAGAACATCCCATCAGGAAAAAAAAAAAAAAAAAAAAAAAAAACACAAAATACAGCCATGGCCCGAGGGCTGCAGCTGGTTAGGGCAGGGGTTTGAAACCTTCCGGCAGGGACTGTTAGCTGGGAGGAAATAAACACAGATAAATGGGACAGTGAACAAAGGAAAGCAGGAAAGCCCCACAAAAGTCTTCACATTGCTCCAGCCCGTTATTAGCGATTCTCTTCCCATATTCACCCCAGAGTCTGATGCCTACTGGTCCTTTCCACAGTGTTACTCATTCCCAAGAAGAAATGTGGCAATCCTGTGCCAGAGGGACCTGCCTGGGAGCAAGCTGGGAGCGTAGGAAGAAAGCACGAACAGGCACAAAAAGAACGTGTAGGGAAACTGAGGCAGATGAATCTGGGAAGAGCTGGGAGTGGAGAGCATGATCAAAACCTGTTAGAGAAAGCAAAACTTTCAAAGAACTAATAAAATAGGACTCGCCAGCCAGACTGTCTCGCTCCAGAGCCAAATAGCATCACAGAAGACGTGCACGAGTGGATTTTCCCCGACTATTTTTTCTTTAAATATGACTTCTTTTGGACATAGTTCCAGGACTGCAAGAGTGTGAAACCAAGGATGGCCTTGACTAAGGATCAAGTTTAAAAGCAGTAGACTATCAATTCATCTTTAAAAAGTACACTGAGGTGGTCCTTTATCCTTCCAATTTATTAGAATCATGCCATTTTAGGTGAAAATAGAACTTATTCATGTTTTAATTTTCATTCAATTTATTCACTATACCAAATTACCAAATTAGTTATGACCTGCCTGTTACTTTCATTCCTTCCTTCTGTCCTTCCTTCCTCCTCTCTTACCTCTTCCTTATTTCTCCTTTCTTTTCTCTCCTTTTTTTTTTGTCTCCCTTTGTAATCCAAGTCAACCTTTAACTTATAATCCTCCTGCCTGTACTTTCCCAATGCTGGAACTATAAGCATGTACCCCTAAGCCTGACCCCAAACATGCTTCCCTATTGTCCGTTCATGCATTTTCTTTTAAATCTTTTTTTTTCTGCCAGTGCCTGTTAATCACTCATTGTGGAGACCTAAAAATTCCTTCCTGCCATTTCTATTCATACTATGTACATTAGCAAATAATAAATTTTGATAATATTTGTTATAGCTCCCAGTTTGTTTATCTTTTGATACTTATTTCTAAATACATAAAGATGTTTTGAATGTTTGTGTATCCAGTCTATAGATTTTCACATTGCTTTACCGCATCTCCGAGCTCACTTGGGCAACAGAAAAGAATATGTAATGTGAGATCTTGTTTTCTCTGAGTTGGGCGGCATAATTAATATTACAACATGATCCTCTGCAGGATAAGGTTCAAATGGTCCGAAGAATGCAATAGAACACCAGCCATCTTCCAGATCAGCTAGAATGAACAGGATTCACTTCAAACCAAACTTAAAAATGCATAGCTGGTACTTTCCAAGTCTAAGAAACTTCTCCACTCTTTTTTCTGGGAAATCCTGTCCTTCAAAAACACCACAAACCACTTGTAGGTCTTCATAATAGTAGAGAAATGATGCCAAATCAGTGTTGAATTCATAGTGTCTAAACACAAGATACCAATCACAGCAGGGCAGGCATGCACTGCCTTGGACATGCTTGCTCAATCAATTACCAAGAACACAAATTATTCGAGACATGAGAACAGCCCATTCTTCTACCTGAGATGCCTTACTGCTGTCAGTTCCAGCTGTTAAAGCCAAAGTGCATGGAGCATGGAGCATGGAGACCTTGGCGAAGTCTCCCATAACCATGATCTCTCCTTGTGAAAGCTTGTTGTATGCTTCACCTAGGCGAGCCTCGCCTTGTTTCAGTTTCTCTACATTGACTGTCACCCCTTCAAATGACACACACCTTCACCAGTGTACAACCCTCACCGGTGCTAAGGACCCTCAGCAGTGACACCAACAAGCTTTTGTTGTTTTTGAATGCAATATTACCTGAACACGTGGGTAAGTTATAGTTTTTAAAGCACACCCTTATTTTGCCAGTTACCTGAGAATCTCACGTAGAAAACATCCATGTGGTGAATGACAACACCAGTCCCTTTAGAAGAACCAGACATAAATGTCCACGAGTGAAAACTTTAAGGTCAACTCTACCCAGAGAAGGAATCGGGGTTTTTTCTCGTGCTGGCCCTTAATCTCAGCATTGCTCCAACCCTGTCCCAGGAGTGGACTCTGCTTTGAGGCAACGAGAAGTTGTGGGAGGGAAAAGTTCTGTGCAGAGGTGACACACCTGTCGTGTGCAGGCAGGTAATGATTACTTAATACGTTTCTGAGAGGAAAATTCATGCCAGACAGTTTTTGTCTGTCCTTGTCCCCACTGGGCATAAGACATTCCTGAGGCCTCCACCTACCTGATTGCACCTCTGCCCTCCAGTTCATTCCAGACCCTGCGTGATTCCCAGGCCTTTTTCTCAAACACTAATTCTCCCACGATCCTCTTGAAAAGACTTTCTATTTTATAACCGTATGACCCCACTTGACCTATCTGATTGTTTGTTCTCAAATAGACAAATATTTGCTGTGTATTAGGGATTCAGTGCCAAAGGCACAGTTGTGTGTGTATATGAAAGCACAGCTCCTGTTAGCAGGTCGGATGGTAACAGTCAGGACATACAAGTGAGAAGACATCACACAGTTTGTGAGAAACTGATAAATTAGTTCTTGTCATTATACTCATTTTTCCTTCTGTGGATTCACTGGCTAAGCTGTGTCTACCTTCCCTTATGAGAACAGAATCTGCATCCCAAAGTCTAAGGCATCTTGACTCGGGACCTTCTTTATGTTTGTGTACTTGGAAGCCAGTACAAGAAACCTAGCCAGGGAAGTGAAGACTGTGTAACACTGACACCAAACACTCCCTGGAGAGGGCAGTGATCTACACCCAAGAAGAGGAAGTGGGGGCCATGTGGAGAAAGGAAAGGCAAGGTGGTAGAGGTGCTTCAGCTCCAGCAAACTGGGTATGGCAGTGCAAGATGAGGATGACCACAGTTCGGCTGGGACTTGGATCCGAACACCAAATGTGCTGGCTTCACACACTGTGCTCAGTATGAGGGAGGCAGATGGCCCAGCAATGTCACCACCCCAGGAAGATCTGTGCAGAACTTGGATGCGAGCATCTCAGAAGTGAGTGTCCGCGACAGACTCCTGGCTTCTCCTCCCTCTGTGCTAAATGAATGTCATGCCACATGAGGTGTCAGGATGCAGCACAACCCCCCCCCAAAAGAAACAGGAATCCATACTTCAGAAAATATATCTCTTACATTCTACCTATCATAAGCCACTTGCAACTCCTAATTACAGAGTAATTGCAATTTGCTGCCAGAGATTAACTAAGTCTTGACTGGTTTAGCCTGGACTCTAAGTTCATTTGTGCTACTTTTGAATTCTGTCTCTTCATGCCCTTCAGTCTTGTTTGTCCATGCAGTTGCCCAGAACAGTCCCATTAACAAACCCAAAGCGATGGATCCTCGTCACTAGACCATGAGGGACAGATGGGGTAGAGACCTAACAGAGAACTCTCAACAGAAGAATCTCAAATGACTGAAAGACACTTAAGGAAATGCTCAACATCCTTAGCCATCAAGGAAATGTAAATCAAAACAACTCTGAGATACCATCTTAAACCTATCAGAATGGCTAAGATCAAAAACACTAATGATAACTTATGCTGGAGAGGATGTGGGGTAAAGGGAACACTCTTGCATTGCTGGAGGAAGTGCAAACTTGAACAGTCACTTTGGAAATCAGTATGGTGATTTCTCAGAAAATTAGGAATTAATCTACCTCAAGATCCATCAATATCACTCTTAGGCATATACCCAAAGTATGTTCAATCATGCCACAAGGACATTTGCTCAACCATGTTCATAGAAGCATTATTCATAATAGCCAGAACCTGGGAACAACCTAGATGCCACTCAGCTGAGGAATAGATAAAGAAATGTGGTACATTTTCACAATGGAGTACTACTCAGAGGTTAAAAAATAACAATAATAATTATTATTATTATGATGTCTTGAAATTTTCAGGCAAATAGATGGACTAGAAAAAACATTCTACGTGAGGTAACCCAGACCCAGAAAGACAAATATAATATGTACTCATTCATAAGTGACTTTTAGATGTAAAGCAAAAAAGTAACCAGCCGATAGTCCACAACCCCAGAGAACTTAGACAACAAAGAAGACCCTAAGAGAGAAATACATGGATCTGCCTAGGAAGAAAAAAAAAAGACAAGCTCTCCTGAGCAAATTGGGAGCATTGGGGCAGGGGGAAGGGTGGAAGGAGAAAGGGGAGGAAAGAAGGGGAGTGGGGGAAAATGTATAGCTCAATTAAAAATAATAAAGTGTAAAATAAAATAAAAACAAATCCAAAGCACTTATCCCACGCCTTCTTCCTGTTCTAGTAGAGCTTCCCTTGTTTGTCTGTTTATTTTCATGGTTACTCATTAGGGTAGCAAGAAAGCACAGTTTTTCACTCAAAAGACCAAAGAAGAGTCTCTTTATTTTGAAGGGGGTGTCCTTTGATAAAATAAAAACTTTGAAACGATAAAGTGGAGGAAGAGGGACACCCATCAAACCAGCCAGGTAGGAAAAGTCCACTATGGGAAGCCACAGTAGCAAGCAGTACCCCAGAGCTTGAAAGTCTGTTGCAAACTACAACTTTGCATTTCACGTGTATCATAACGCTCCTAAGCACTTTGAAGTTCCAACATAATCTACAGCTATCTGAAGAAAGGAAATTTTGAATTCATAGCTACTCCCAAAGTGTTCCTAAAGATAAATAACCCAACGGGCCATGAGTCCCACAATTTTTATACGGAGCTCCAGGGATAGACTTCTTGTGTGCTCTCACCCACCAAGTAAACGTTCTCTAGTTTACGGTTACCAACAGACCCTAACATGACACTCTGAACTTTCCTAATGCCAGTCACTTTTCTCAAGAGTTTCCTGAAGACATTGTTATCTTAGATTAATCATGGGTCGTTTCGCATTCTGATCTCTCCCAAAATATTTTCTTCTTAGCAACAGGTCAATACCCATTTGGTCTCTTTGTTTTGCTACTGCTCTTTGGGATAGATGGAGGAGAGAGAGAGGTGGAGAGACAGAGAAAGAGAGACAGAAAAAAAGAGGACCATTGGAGAAAATATAGTAGGCTAGGCACTAGCACACAGAAACTGGTTACTCCTGTCTAACTATAATTTTGGGCCCTTGCTCGAACCCTGGTTACCACCATTCTGGTCGCAGCTTTTTGACGTCAACTGTTTTATGCTCCACATCAAGAGAGAAAGTCATGGGGTGTTTTCTTTCTACGCCTGTTTGTTTCCCTAAACATAATCATCTCCAGTCCCATCCTTTTGCTATTTGACAGGACTTCATTCTTTTTCATGGTGAAACAGCATTAGAGGGTGCATATGTAACAACTTTCACTCTCTTCTCGGTGAATGCACACATATGGCGTTCATATGTCTGGCCTACTGTGAGTGTGAATGTGGAAGTGCACACGTCTGCTCAACATGTCAGTTTTACAGTAGTGGGATGGCTGAATCATACAGTAGCTCCATTTTTACTTTTTTGCAGAAATCTCTGTTATTTCCTATCTATCTATTCATTCCCACCAAGAGTGTTTAAGACTCCTCTCTCCTCCATAGTCTTACCAGCATTTGTTACTTCTTCATCTTTTTTTTGTTTTGTTTTGTTTTGTTTTGTTTTTTGTTTTGTTTTTGAGACAGGGTTTCCCTGTAGTTTCTAGAGCCTGTCCTGGAACTAGCTCTTGTAGACCAGGCTGGCCTCGAACTCAGAGATCTGCCTGCCTCTGCCTCCCGAGTGCTGGGATTAAAGGCATGCGCCACCACCGCCCGGCTCTCTTCTTCATCTTTTGATAGTAGCCATTCTACCCTGCATGAGATTTTGATTTGTGCATCCCTGATTGTTAATCAAGGTGGCTTGTTTGTTTCCTGGCCACCCAAACCCAAATAAAACACAGAAACTATATTAATTACAACACTGGTTGGCCAATAGCTTAAGCTTCTTGTTAACTAACTCTTACATCTTAAATTAGCTCATTCTTATTATTTTATATTTTACCTCGAGGCTCGTGGTTTACCCATAAGGTTCCCGGGCATCTGTCTCCTTAAGCTATTCTACCTTCTTTCCTCCTCCATCTCTGCTTGGAATTCCCACCTTGCTCTATTCTTCACTGCCATGGGCCCAAAACAGTTTCTTTATTAACCAATGGCAATAAAACATATTTACAGCTTACAGAGGGAAATCCCACATTACCTGATGGTTAGAAATAGAGAACACCTTTTCATGTACCTGTTGACCACTTGTCTTCCTCCTGCACTCCTGGGGTCCTGTCAGAAAACAATAGCCCCTTGCCCTCCTGTTCTGGAGCGCTTCCCTTGGTTTTTCTTCTAGTAGTTTCACAGTTTCGGGTCTCCTGTGAGTCCTTCATCTCTACTATGTGTTGATTTCTGTCACTGATGAAAGCTGAGCGTCTGGTTTCAGTCTTCCATGCGTGGAGATCCTTTGTTTTTTCAGTCTTGTTTCTTAAAAAGCCTGTTCTTTCTCCAGGGCATGTTTCCAGCCTTGTTGGAAGTCAATTGGCTAGAGATGTGTGAGTTCATTTCCAGACACTCTGTTCTGCTCCATGAGTCTGTGTATCTGTTTGTATGCAAATGCCATGCTGTTTTGATTATCATAGCTTTGTATTTTGAAATTGTGTAGTGTAGAACATCTCCTGCTTTGTTCCTTTTGATGAACTTAGCTATTGCAGTTTTGTTGGTGTTGTTGCTAGGGCTCTATAATGAATACTAAGATTGGTGGGTTTTTTTGTTATAATCCTAAGATTAATGTCATTTTTGTTTTGATGGGGAATACCCTGATTATGCAGATAACAGAGTAGCATGAACATTTTAACAATATTGTTTCTTCCAAAATATGAACTCAATATGTCCTAGTTTCTTTCAATGATGTTTAATTGATTTTATTATAATAATTTTTATCACTTTTGTTAAATTTATTTGTAGGGTTTTCTTTCATCTATATTTATAGGTGGAACTGCTTTCTTGATGTTTAGTTCATAGTTCTATTTTTAGAGAGCAACACTCTCGATTTTTGTGAGTTGGTTTCGTACTCTACAATGTCACTAAATGCATTTATCAGTTCTGGTGAGTTTTCGGCTTTGCTTTGTTTTGTTTTTTGTGGGTATATTGCAGGGGTAGAGTCTTTGGTGAGTTTTCTATAGCTAAGATTGTGTCACCTGTAAACAATGAGAATTTGAGTGATGTCCTTTATTTCTTTCCCTGCTCCAGCTTTCTGCCTAAGACTTCTAATACTGTGCTGAACAAAAGTGGTGAAAGTGGGCATCTCAGCTAGCTCCTGCCCTTGGGGTGGAGGGGGTCTTTGACCTGCTTATCAGTGTTGGCTAATTGACTAACGTGGCTAATGAAATGCCTTTTATTATACGAGGTACATTTCTACACTTAGCTTGATTATGTGTTTCTATACTTCAGTCATTTGATGTGTTATATGGGATTTATTGACCTCTGTTTGTTAAACCAAAACATTGGCTTTCAAGAAGGCAAACATCATTCCCCTTTTACAACTGTGGAAACTTGGGCTCAGGGACTTTAGGTAGATTGATTGCCTAAGGTCAAAGTAAGAAATCCATTAGTAAATTTCTTTAACTGCTTTCTCGCTCTTAGTCATCTGTTAGACAATTCGAAAAGGAGTTTAGTGGAAAACTTGCAAAGTCCCCATATTTTAACCAAGTATCTCATTTAGAAATGAATTCCTTTTTTCTTATCTAGTCTTGATAAGCATCTTACATTACTTCAATATAATATAATATCAATATGCCTGCCAAAGGAACTGACTTTTCAGCCAGAGTTTGGGAAAATGCTGTGACATCAAAACCAGATAAATTTACTGTGATGCGAAAGAAATTGAGAACTGAGTTCTCCTCTTGGTGTTGGAAGCCTCCTAGTGTTCAACTGACACCAAAAAGCAAGATCTGTGCTGTGGACAATGGTCTTGTACCCTGTAAAGATTTGTCTCTTGTACTTGTTTAATAAAATGCTGATTGACCAGTAGCCAGGCAGGAAGTATAGGCAGGATGGCCAGAATAGAATTCTGGGAAGAGGAAAGGCTCAGTCTGCAGTCATCACCCAGCCACAGAGGAAGCAAGATGAGAACACCTCACTGATAAAAGGTACCAAGCCACATGGCTGACACAGACAAGAATTATGGGTTAATGTAGGACATAAGAGTTAATAAGAAGCCTGAGCTAATAGGCCAAGAAGTTTATGATTAATGTGGATCTCTGTGTGCTTTCTTTAGGACTGAACAGCTGTAGGACCAGGCAGGACAGAAACCTCTATCAACAGATCTGTGTGATGAACTCCTAGAACTATTTGTCTCTGAGAGTAGAAGCATCATTAAAAAAAAAAACAAAACAGCACACCAAGCACACAAGCACTTTCCCATAAGTCTTATGTAAGTGCTGAGTGACAGCCACACAAAACTGTGCCAAAGTGACTGTCCCTTATAAATTATATACACAAAATGCAGCTGCCCATGCTTTTCAAACTTCAGATGGAGCAACAAAAACTATTACATATTTAGGGAGAGTTTTAAACCAAAGTCCTTATAGAAGCTTTCAACAGGTCTTGGCTCTGCAGAAAAAAACATCCTAGGGAAGGTGAGATGAAGAGGCTCTGACTTAGATTTCGCTGGTGACAAAGGTATGTGCTGAAGAAGGGTGGTCCGTGGTAGATGATATGGGTCCAGCCTGCAAAGGTGTACAGAAAAGCAATCAAGACATGCATGGCCAAGCATTGAAAATGCCTCAGAACTTCCTGCATCTGCTCAATCATTTAGATTCTTTATAAGATCCCAAGAGACTAACAACTTGGATTTTTTTTCCACTGCCCCTAATAGAAAGCAGTAGAAAGGAAGATTTTTCAGAAAAAAAAAGAAAAATGATTTCCTTTTGTCTTTTATGAGACCTTACGGTAAGCCAAAACAAAAGCCAGGCCACAGACAGACAAGCTGTGTGTTCCTGAGCATGGCTGTTTTACAGAAAGGAAGGTGCCAAACTACTCTCCAATGTGCCTCACAGATGCTTATCCACTCAGGAACTGTGTGTTGCGCATCTAGCACGGATCAAGCGCTGTACTGTTTTGCCAAGAATTCAGCAGCTTTCTCTAAGGCTGGCACACTTCTATTGCCGTCACAGTTTCCTGGAGAGAACACTGAAGGTCACAAGTGAGGACTGAGTGTGTGAGGGTCAAGTCTCAGCCACACATCCCTCTTTGCCAGACCTGTATGTGCCGAATACAGCATGGGAACAGCTTACTGCTTCTTTGTTGCCGTGTGGCTCATGGTCCTCATCCTAGACACTTGGTGGAGGATGAGCTCCCCACAGATGAACAGATGCCCTGGCTGCAGATACCACGACTCTGAGCTCCCATGCCCAAGTGCTCCACGTACACAAGCCTTCACGTCTGAACTCTCACAGTTCAGTTCGTCACCTGCAGGGGTTCCTGCTCTGTCAGACGTCTGCTGCATCTAAACAGGAAAAGCAAGCAAGGACCATACCCCACCTTCCTGTCTCCTAACACAGAACATGCTCAATGCATTTTTATCTTTTTTGTCAGATGAAGTGCAAATTATTGAATGTTGATTTGCCATTCGTGATAGAATTACATTGAAATGTATATTGAAATAAGTTTTAAAAGTACTTGGGACATCTGATCTTACATTGGTAAATCATACTTATTAGTACCAAATGCTGATTCAAATTAGGAAGAGCAATTATTTATTTTTTTAATTCACTTTACATACCAATCACAGTTCCCCCTCCCCTCTTCCCTCCTCCCTACATATACATTCCTCCTAACCAACTCCCCATCCACTCCTCCAAAAGGGTAAGGCCTTCCATGGGGAGGCAACGAAGCCTGGCACATTAAGTTGAAGCAAGACCAAGTCCCTCAACCAAAGAATGGATTAAAAAACAAAACAAAGGAAAAAATGTGGTATAAATGTGGTACATGTACACAATAGAGTACTACTCAGCAGGAAAAAACAATGTCATCATGAAATTTGCAGGCAAATGGATGGAACTAGGAAAAAAAATCATCTTGAGTGAGGTAACCTAGACCCAGAAAGACAAACATGGCATGTACTCACTCATAAGTAGATACTAGATGTAAAGTAAAGGATGATCAGACTACAATCCACAGCTCCAGAGAAGCTAGGTAACAAGGAAGACCCTAAGAGGGACAAATGGATCTCCCTGGGAAGGAGAAATAGAAGAGATCTTTTGGGTTAACTGGGAGTGAGGGGGAAGGGATGGGAGATGACAACATGAGGGAATGGGGAGGTAAATTTGCTGGAGGGCAAGATGGTAGAGCAATGGAAGAGTTATCTTAATAGAGGGAGCCATTATGGGGTGAGGGAGAAGCCTGGTAGGTGTGGGATTCCCCTCTGTATGCTGTGAATACCATTGGTTAATAAAGGAACTGTCTTAGGCCTGTGCAGGGCAGAATAGAGGTAGGCAGGGAAAACTAAACTGAATGCTGGCAGAAAAAAAGCGGAGTTTAGAGAAGACTTGTAACCCTTCTGGAGACAGATGCTGGAACTTTACCTGGTAAGCCACAGCCTTGTGGCAATATACAGATTGATGGAGATGGGTTAACTTAAGATATGAGTTAGCCAGATATGCTTAAGCTATTGGCTAAACAGTATTGCAAATGATATGGTTTCTGTGTGGTTGTTTTGGTTCTGGGCAGCCGGGAACAAACAACTGGCCCTCCTACAATACCTGGTGCTAGGGAAATTGCCAGGAATCCACAAGGATGACCCCCAGCTAAGACTCTTAGCAGTAGTGAAGAGGGTTCCTCAACTGGCCTTCCTCTGTAATCAGATTGGTGAATACCCTAACTGTCATCATAGAACCTTCATCCAGTAACTGATGGAAGCAGATGCAGAGATCCATAGCCAAGCATCAGGCTAAGCTCTAGGAGTCCAGTCGAAGAGAGGGAGGAAGGAATATATGAGCAACGGGGTCAATATCATGCAAGGAAAGTCCACAGAGACAGCTGACCTGAACTTGTGGGAAATCATGAACTCTAGACTGACAGCTACAAGGTCTGCATTAGACCTACTAGGCCCTCTCCATGTGGGCAACAGTAGCTTGGTCTATTTGAGGGGCCCCTAGCAGTGGGACCAGGATCTATCCCTGTTACATGAGCTGACTTTTTGATGGAATGCCTTGCTCAACATTTTTTTCAAAACATGTAAGTGAGCAAAATGAACCTATAAGCTAAATCTTGGCATTGGAATTCTGGACAATTGATTGCTTATTCCCCTAGGTTTTATTATGGATCAGTAATAGCAATATGGTTTAAAAACTATGGTACAGATAAAACAGTCTTGATTCTGAAGATATCTAGGTTTACTTAAAAAAAATGTGCAAACTGAGAGCAAAGAAGGCAGGATCAAATACTGCTTGTCAAACACACACACACACACACACATACACACACACAAAACCAGTGCTCTTCTATGTTGTTATAGTAACATGTCTAATTTTTGTCTATGCCCTCCTTCTAGTTGATATAAAACTACATATAAAATCTCATCAAGAATAAGACAAAATATAATTCATTAAACTAATAATATAAACTGGTCCCTGAAATGCATATGTTTGCTTTCTCTTCCTTTGGGTAATCAACCCACCCATCACATGGAAATCCTTCTCAGCCTCTGCTTTTAGAACTAACTTTATCTCCAATCCCACTCCCAGATCCAAACCTCCCTCTATGCAACTGACTTGCTTGAATACTCTTGACAATCCAATCATTTGGTTGGCTGTGATTTCTTTGGCTTTGCAATATATTTTGATTTCTAAGAGGGCACTGTAAGGCACTCTAGAAGGTAATAAAAAAGATCAATGATAATAAAATTGCATCCACTTGCCATGAGAGATTTATATTTAATGAGTACACAAACTGCATCATTATCAAGAAATCAAAAATATTTAAGGGAAATCAAATGATATTTTGAGCCAAATCTGTTCAGTGTTTGCGAGAGCACAGAGTGTGTTAAGTTGGATGAGCATCACTACTTGATTATAGACATAAACTACAAACAGTCTGACAGTTGCTCAAGAGAAACAGAAGGGTAATTTCTGCCTCAGGAATACGACCGCATTAGCAAGACTACATCGCAGATTAATACAATAGCCAGTCTTGATCTATGAACTGTTCCAGAATTTCAGTGAACTTGTTATGTCTTAGTAAGCATAACCATGCTCAATAATTCAATAAAAGTTAATAAATATAGAAGGAACTGTTATCAACTTCTTTTAAATAATCTTCTGCTTTGTACACTTTATACCAACCCAATAATTTCCTATATAAAAGCTGGGTTTTTGAAGTTCACCTCCTCACCTTGCTATTTCCTAACATTTGGGGGCTTGAGTAAGATGTAAGACGGGGAATGGGGGAAAGCCGTGCCTCCTGACATCCTAAGATGTGAGCAGTTTGATGGAAACCTCCGTATCTGGTCATCTCAGCATCCACTGTACCAACTGCGATTGTCAAACTGAAGCAGAGAGAACTCGGACAGCTCTCAACCAAGTCATCAACATTCAATACCAGAAATGTTAGCAGCTGTGACAGCATGGCCAAAACATCAGCCACTTGAGTGGAAAAGGTTTTGCAAATACTAAGCCAGCAACATCACATCACCAGTTTGTTGACAAGGCGTGAGTCACAGTACTAATGGTGTACCTGAGGCTGCAAGTGCACAAGGAGCCAAATACAGCACTGATGCTCTATCATTGTTGATATACAATTAAATGATAAAGAAGATTGGGGAAAGTATGCAAACAATAGATTTTCAGGTAGTTTTTCTACTGTTTCACTTCTGGTAAAGTTTACTTCAACAACAAAGTTAGGTCTGTCCCACTAGAAAATTCTCATATTTCCAGATGAGTTCTGAGTACTATAAGCCTTCTTTTGAGTAATCATCTTTTATCCTATTATTTTATGTTTTTGATATTGCCTTCAGTAACCTTCTCACTCTATTAAAAGTACAAAGTTTCTGCAGCATGGACGGGCTCACTGTGAGCCTTGTCAGTTTGGTTGCTCACCTTCCTGGACATAGGGGGAGCTGGGAGGACCTTGGACTTAACATAGTGAAGGGAACCCTGATGGCTCTTTGTCTTGGAGAGGGGTGGAGTGGGGGTATGGGTGGAAGGGAGGGGAGGGAAGGGGGAGGAGGAGGGAAGGAGATGGAAATCTTTAATTAAAAAAAATAAATAAAGGAGCCAAACTGCTGCCTTTCTCTGCAGTTTTTTTCTATAAATTTATTCCAATAGTCTAGTATTTCTATATTAGCCATGATATTTGTTTAACAACCTTGGTTTTTGTTTCTTGTTTTTGTTTTGGTTTTTTTTGTTTGATAGGGTTTCATATATACCAAGATGACCTCATGGTAAGTAGCTGAGAATGACCTCGAATTTCTGACCACAAAAATATTATAGCCTGATTTTTAAAGTGCTTGGATACTTTTCCCAATTAAGTTATAAAAACATCAACAAGCATATTTAAAAGTGTTTCATGTCATTAGTCTTTTTTTATTTATTCCACCTCCTCCCCTCTTCCCATTTTCTTCCCCCTCCCCCCACTCCCCTGCCCCCTCCCTCTTCAGTCCTAAGAGAAGTCAGGGTACCCTGCCCTGTGGGAAGTCCAAGGCCCTCCCCCCTCTATCCAGGTCTAGGAAGGTGAGCCTCCAAATAGACTAGGCTCCTAAAAAGCCAGTACATGCAGTAGAATCAAATCCTAGTGCCATTATCATTGGCTTCTCAGTCGACCCCCATTGTCAGCCACATTCATAGAGTCCGGTTTGATCACATGCTCATTCAGTCCCAGTCCAGCTGGCCTTGGTGAGCTGAGAAAGTCAAAGTAAAGACCACACAACACGCCATGTCACGTGTATTAGAACAGCTATAACCAAATACATTGAAAATAACAATGTGGGCAAAACCAAAAAGAAATTGGAGCCCTCATATGCTATCGGTAAGAACGTGAAGTGAGTCCATCCGCTGTAAAGAATAATCTTGTGGTTCCTCAGTAAACTAAACATGAATTACCAATCCACTCAGGAAGTCCAGTCCTGGGAATAGACACAAGAGAACGTGAAACAAAAGTATACGTTTTAATAGTTATGGTAACACTATTCACCAAAGAAAAGGGTGGGAAGACCTAGCTATCCGTCAACTGATGAATGGTGAGGAAAGAATGGTATGCCCATGTGGTGGAGCACTACTCAGCCACATAAAGGAAAGAAAGGCTTACGGTGGATATTTGTCGAGAGTGCATTAAATGATGCCAGCTGCAAAGCCACAGATTGAATGAAGAATACAAAACAGAACAGACAAATTTAGAAGGCAGAGAATACTGGTGGCTTCCAGAGGTTAGAAAAAGTAGAAATAGTCACTTAAAGAATGAAAGTTTTCTTTGGAGGTGACAAAAAATTTTTTCTGAGTAAATAATTTTATATTTTTATTTTTAAAAAGCTAAACTATAAAAGATATTATATAACAGTTATTTAATGGTTTACTTTTATTTTTATTAAATTTTTCCATTTATTTTACATACTGATAACAGTTTCCCCTTCCTCCTCTCCCCCATCCCATCCCCTCACCATTCATCCATCCTCCATCCATTCCTCCTCCATCTCCATTCAACAAAGGGCAGGCAGCCCACAGGAGTCAACAAAGCATGGCACATCAAGTTGAGGCAGAACCAAGCTCCTCCCCCTGCATCAAAGCTGGGTGAGGCAACCCAGCATGGGGACTAGGTTCTCAAAATCCATATCAAGCACCAAGGACAGGCCCTGATCCCACTACTAGGAGCCCCACAAACAGATCAAGCTACACAACTGTCATATACAAGCAGAGGTACCATTCAGGCTCCACAGCTGTTGGTCCAGAATCCATGATACACTTAAGGAATTGTTCAACATCCTTAGCTATCAGGGAAATGAAAATCTAAATGACTCTGAGATACCATCTTACACCTGTCAGAATGGCTAAGGTCAAAAACACTAATCAGCCTATATTGAAGAGGACATGGACTAAGTGGAACACTTCCCCATTGCTGGTAGGAATGCAAACTTGTACAGCCATTTGGAAATCAGTATGAAGGTTTCTCAGAAAACTGGAAATCACTCTACCTCAAGACCCAGCTATACCAGTCTTGGGCATATACCCAAAGTTTGCTCAATCATACCACAAGAACACTTGCTCAATTATGTTCATAGCAGCATTATTTGAAATAGCCAGAACCTGGAAACAACCTAGGTGCCTCTCAGCTGAAGAATAAAGAAAACAATCAAAGATTCAAGATTGGCTATTAAGAGAGTTTACAGACAGCTATACATGAGAGCTCAGGGAAGAAGCACAGATGGCTCTCGAGATTAGTAGTGATATGTTGCCGTGGCCCTATCTGCCAGCTAGACCCCAGGTGAAAACGATGCTACAACCTCCCCAAACAGCATCGCCAGCTGGGAAGCCTGTGGGATGCTACTCATATTCGAACCATAGTGGAAACTAGAACTAAAGGGGTGCATGAAGCAGAGACTTGTGGAGGACCAATGAGAGTGAAGAGAGTCTTTCAGCCTCAGGTTAGCAGCTAAAGGTGGCTTTCAGACTTCCTAACTCCTACATGTCTGCTTACTCAGGCTACCACGCCACCTATAGGCAGAGACAAGAGGTACAACTATCAACAGAATTTAGACGCCAACAGAGAGACTCACCTGCAGTCTCTGACTCAATGTTGATGCCCTAATGTAGCACGTATTCTAATTGTTCTTAATAATAGAAATCTGGAGTCAGATATAGGGGTTAATGCTGAAAGATCAGAGAAGCAGAGCAGTCAGACACTAGAGAGTTCTTACCTCTACCAATGCTCAGACTAAAGGGGTGATCCTGTCTCTACAAATCCTCAGACTAAATCTCAGACTGAATCCTCAAACTGCATCTGAGCTCATGTCTCCTCCTGCCTTATATTCCACTATCTATCCAGCCATAACTCTCCTGTTTCCACCTCCCTAGTGCTAGGATTAAAGGCGTGTGACCCCAAGTATTGGGATCGTCATTGCATGAGCTCTGTTTCTTTTTTTAGACAGATTCAATCTCATATAGACCAGGGTGGCCTTGAACTCAGAGATTCATCTGCCTCAGTCTCAAATGCTGGGATTAAAGGTGTGTGCCACCACTGCCTGGCCTCTATGGCTAACTAGTGACTTAGCTCTGTACTCTGATCTTCAGGCAAGCTTTATTTGTGAGATTACAAACAAAATATCACTATACCCTAATATAAGATGCATATTTTCTAGAATAATATCTCTCTAGACAATAAGTTATATGCTGCCTACAAGTTAAGAAAAGACATTAGCAATCTACTGTCAACTTAGTCACATGATACACAGCCTAGATGCCAATACATGAGCAGATAATCTGCTCTCAACCCAGTGACTGCCTGTCATTTTTGGTAGATTTATCATCATTCATAAATTTTGCTAACATTTCACTTTACTTAGAATAAACACAGAAATGTCTACTTATGTGGAAAACTTTTTCAGTGTCTGCCCCACAAAATGCAAAAACTCATTTAGAGCAACAGTCAAGATTACTACCTAATAATCTCTGAGCTAGGGCTTCTCAACATGATGGTAGTGCTATTTGGAGCCATGTAAGGTAATTACCATCTTCAAATTAGACTGTTCTCTGTGCTATAACATGTTTTAAAGATACCCCAGGACTCTGTTCACTAAATACCACTTACAGTCCACCACCTTCCTGTATCTACCAACAGTGATGCCCAAAAATGTCCCTAAATATTTCAATGGTGCCCTGGGGTGAATGAGAGCTCACTGTTCCTCAAGAACTACTGTGCCACAAAACAAAAATCACAAGCATATGATTCATATTAAGTAATAGCATGAGTGCAGCATGCCTGGGGCACCACTTAGAAGTCTAAGAATCTTGATTTTCATTTTGTATTGTTTATTAGTTAAACAATCTCATCCCAGGCACATTGAATGCTACTATCTGGTTGATAGATAGAAGCAAAATGTCTACTTTGTTTCCAACTCTACTATTTGAGACCCATTCGGAGGATATAGAGTATTTTACAAAAGAGTTCTTAGAGAAGACTGGACATGCATAACAAATTAAATTCAGCAAGAACTTGAGTGCTGAGTAAACAGGATAGAAGACTCCACCCAATAGAACAAGAATTACAGTTCCCGAAGTGCTGTGGACCTTGAGAAAAGTGAAAGCCATCAATAGCTCTTTTTTATCAGATTCAACCGTGTAGCCTCAAGCTTACAGAGTTTCATCCACAGCTCGCTCCAACCACAGTTCAATGGGAGCCAGACCACATAGCCGAAGCATTTAACTGTGTGTAAGTAGAAACCAGGTCAGCTGAGAGCCACACTCCCAAACAGGCCAAATAAATCTGAAACTTAGCATAAAAGTGGGGTTTTGACCATCTCTTTATTTGCTTGCCTTGATTTCTGATCTTGACAAGACTTTAGTCACACTTAAGATCATGAAAGGTTAGACTCTCGTGGGAATCTAGGGTGTCATTCAAATATTGTCGTTCTGTTATTTGGGGCCACTGAGTAAACACTGTGGCAAGTATGTCCAAATTATTCTTAATAATAATAGACTTTAGGATTTGGAAGTACAGCTACAGAGGATTTTCTTTCTTAAAAAAAAAGAAAAACTCAGTTGGCCTATTATAACCTGTTTCTCATTATATCTGTGCTATTCAACTCATGCATAGCTCATAAAAATCTCAGAAAGAGCCACAAATAAAATAACAGGAGTTAAAAGGGCAGAGCGGAGTTCTATGCTCTCAAACGGTTCATAGAAAGCAGCTGCAAAAATACCACAGCTCTCATTTGCATCTCTCTAGAGCGGAGTCCATACAGTTACCCCGCAGAAGTGTCTCCCTATCACAAACACTCAGGAAGTCATTAACACTAGTGCTGAGACGGACATGCCATGGCATGGATAGGTTCATGGGTGGAGCACTTCTTGTGTGGTGGACAAGGTGAGAGATGGAGGACTCACCACCCGCAAAGTCCACAAGGAAAACAGAAGGTACTGGAGAAAAATGCGAGCAATCACAGCAACAGATTGTCTTCATTAGAGGGGAACTGTTCATACACTTGAGAAACACTTTTTTGAATATCTACTATGTATGACAACATTTTTTTCTGTATTCAGCAAATCATAGAAATGTAGCCAATTAATTGCAGTGACCTAGCAGAGGAGTTGCTCTAGGCTTACAGAACACGTCCTGGTGTGAGGTGAAAGACTAGAAGCACTCTCTATAACTGTGTAAATAACAGCCTGGGTAACAAACGTCAGACTCTATTATAGGGAGATAAAGATTGAGCAACAGGAATCAACAGATGATAAGAAAGCTAAGAAGTGCGGAGAAACTGCACTGTTTGGGGAAAATGGTGACATAAGCCACAGCTCCAGTCCTGTTTCCAAGAGGGAAGCCAAAGCCACAGCCTTGTATAAACCAGGTGGCCTTGGTGGGGTAAGACCCACAGCACGAACCACAGGACAAACAAATAAAACAGGCCGTCTATTGTCAATCATCCCTCCTTCATAGGTCAACAAGAGAGAACAAATCCACTTTGGCAAGCCCCTATCTTCAAGTGTGATATAGCCAGGTTCCATGTTGAAAGGGGTTGGTTCAAGACTCACCTGCACTGGAGATCTGAAAAGAAGTCAGGGATCCAGGAGACACCCTACCATAACCCCATGCTGGGAAACAGCCATATAAGGCAGTTGTAGAAAGGAAGAAACATGAAGGTAGGTAGATATGCTGATAAGTTCAGGTGGCAGGACACCCAGTTTGTGAAAAGCAGTGTTTTGTGGCCCCACTCTCCACAGCAAAGGTAAAGCCCATCATCTTCGTATGACTTGAGAGATGGATAACTCTGAGCCTATGACCAAGGTGCTAGTTAGCCTTGGAGCTGGGTCTGTACCATGTGGTTTTCAGTCACTGGGACTGAGAAATCTGATGCCCAACTCTAGGAGATCACTAGATTTCTACATCCTATATCCTC
This sequence comes from Arvicola amphibius, assembly GCF_903992535.2. Classification (NCBI taxonomy): domain Eukaryota; kingdom Metazoa; phylum Chordata; class Mammalia; order Rodentia; family Cricetidae; genus Arvicola; species Arvicola amphibius. The sequence continues at coordinate 56,833,276 of NC_052060.1, forward strand.
CTGCAGGGTGTGCAGAGCTCTAGATAGATCTAATCTACTTGGGAAGTAGAAAAAGACAAGATCTCCTGAGTAGATTGGGAACATGGGGACCTTGGGGGAGGGTTGAAGGGGAGGGGAGAGGCAGGGAGGAGAGCAGAGAAAAATGTAGAGCTCAATAAAAACCAATTTTTAAATGGATTTAAAAGCACCAAAACTGGGCTTCCAGGATGGATCTCAGTGTTCTACTAGCTTTGCTTTCTTCATTCTCCAATGCACTTGGAAGACACCAGCTGGTGAGTCCCTAGAAAAAAATTAGACTCTGCCCATCTGGTGTGAGAGGTTCTTGCTACATCCATTACCATTGGCAAGTTGGTGAGTCCCTAAAAGGAATGAGACCCTACCCAGGCTCCCACACCTCAAATACCAAATTTTATAAATGATCAATGTGGTGTTTGTAATAAAAATAACCCCAATAAACTCATAGGGAGTGGCACTATTAGCAGGTATGGCCTTGTTGGAGTAGGTGTAGCCTTGTTAAAGGAAGCATGTCACTGGGGGTGGGCTTTGAGGTTTCAGGTGTTCAAGTCAGGCCCCATGTCACTCTTCCTGCTGTCTGTCAGTGCAGAGGCAAGCAAATCTCTGTGAGTTTGAGGCCAGCCTGGTCTACAAGAGCTAGTTCCAGGACAGTTACACAAAGTTACACAAAGAAACTTTGTCTTGAAAAACAAGAAAGAAAAAAAGAAAGAATGGAAGAGAAGAGAATTTCTCTGCACTCTAACACCATTGTTTTATTTAGCTATAGAAAATGTTTAATGCTAAATAAAATAGTAATTTATATACCAATTGCTTAGTGCTAAACTCTATTTTGTTAGTATTAGGATAGCTAGACCAGCTTGTTTCTTAGGTCCATTTGATTAGAAAATGTTGACTCTGTGGCGATGTCTGTCTTTGAGGTGATGTAGCAGAAGGATGAATTCTGTTTTCATGTCCAATCTGTTAGCCTGTGTCTTTTTATACGTGAATTGAGTTCATTTATATTAAGATATATATATATTAACAAAATAAGAAAAATACTCTACCATCTATCCTATCTTTGTGAATCTAAAATTTTATATCTAATTTATTCTTTATCATAACTAATGAAAACGATAACTATCTGTCTTCAGCTCTTCAAAGACACCAGAAGGATATGATATTACCTAAGAAAACAGGAAGTGTATTGTAAGCAACTTCCAAAATTCTAGAAATGACAAGAGTCTTCTTGCTGCCTGGACAGTCACCCAAAGTTTTTCTGTAATGTAAGGCATCCATATTCAGCCTAGAGGCCCATAATATTTGGCAGACTTTTCAGTGAAGCAGGAAATTTGAAGATCTGTTTTGCCTTGTACTTTCAAAGTTCAACAGTTGCTTTCTTCTGTGTCCTGCAGAATGTCTGGAAGTTTCTTCTGTGAATCAGGAACCCTGAAGAACTCCTAAGAAGGAGAGCAGAGACTGTAGTCACCAGCCAGATACAGAGAGAGCAAGAGCTGACCATGCCATGCTAATAAAGGAACTTCCACATGGCAGAACGTAAATAAGGAATATGGGTTAACTTAGAATCTAAGAGCTAGTTAGTAATAAGCCTGAGCTATCAGCCAAACATTTATAATTAATATAAGCCTCTGTGTGTGGCAATTTGGAGCAAGTGGTCTGAACAGAAAATGTCTGCTTACAAATGAAAGGGGAACAGTATGTTTAATCATGTAAACTAAGTAAATGAAGAAAAAGTTTTCATTAGGGAAATGAGCAGAGTCAAAAGTAGGGGAAAATAAAAGTGGATTTCAACACTAGCCAAAGAGGAAAGCCAGGGATAAATGACAAGGGACAAAGTAAAAATTTTTTCAATGATGTTTTCAGTAAAACTCACCTACGATGATTTTTCCTAGCCTTTATCTCTGTCACTGCATCCCTACAGCCATGAAGAAGTATGGGACATGTACTATCAAGCAAATTTCCACAAAGCTGAAGCAGTAGCCCCCATGAAAGATAGGGTCTATGCCTTCACATCTTGCCCCTGAGTCTGCAGTGGGTCCACCAATGGACTATGGGGCACGGCTACAACCATGGCTGGACCTGGCCTTTGTAGACTGGCTTTTCTTCTATTTCTCTCCTCCTAAAACATGTACTCTAGGAATGAGCCACCATGATTGTAGAAAGCCCAAGTGTGTCCCTGGGGAAGCCCAAGCATCATGGTGGAGAGCTTGGGAATCTCCAGCCTCCTTTCCTGGCTGAGCTACCAGACCAAGGGTACCCTCAGATTGTTAGGGATGGAAAGCATCCTCTTGAAGGAAAAGGACCTCGGCACTGCTTGAATCCCAGATGACATCATGTTGAACATAGAACAGTCATTCCTACCAGATCCTGCCCAAATTGCAAAGTTTTCAAGCAAAACGAACAGTATTGTTTTACAGAGCAAAGATTTGATGTGGTTTATTATGCAACAATAAGTAACTGGTATGGCTTCCTAGTAGAATGAGCACATTTCACACTAGGGAAGCATTTCTAAGAATAGGTGAAAGGAAAGATGCCTCAGCCTCCAGGTGAAGTGAAGACTCCATCACCTATCTGCCTGTCCTACCATCTTCTTTTGTCATGCTGTGAAAGAAAAATAAGGATGGGAAGGCAGCCTTCAGCCAGAGCCTTCCGCCCTTGGTCACATGTGATGTGTTGACTCACATGGCTCTACAAACCCTCAAAGCATGAGAAAGAGTGACTAAGGGAAGCGGCTGAAGAGACACTCACATGTACCGGAAAATTTGTTCTCCAGGCACCTGTTTGCCATCTGTGTTGAAACACAGAGAGAAGTCCTGAGGACAGCAGGGGTCATTCGGAGGGTGTTCACACCAGGCGTTCGGAGGGTGTTCACACCGGGCATTCGGAGGGTGTTCACACCTGGAGTTCGGAGGGTGTTCACACTAGGCGTTCAGAGGGTGTTCACACCGGGCATTCGGAGGGTGTGTTCACACCGGGCATTGGCCCTCTTGCTTTTCTTCTAGTTATCAGCATGAACTAGTGGGTCAACAAGAATCAAGTTCATCCAGTTCATTCACACCACCACCTCTTCAGCTTCTGCTTGTATAAAGAGTTTCTTCTGTGTCCCCACCACGTCACAGGGAGCTTCCTCTATTGTGGTACTTCTCACGTAGCGTGTACTTGGCTGCCTCCCATACTAGACGATCACATCCGGGAAGTCTTTGTATATCCAGTTTACAGAGCTTTGGCATCCTGTGCAGAGCTTATGCAGAACTACAATGGGAAAATGAATAACACTCGTGCTTAGCTTAAAATTGCCCCCAGATGACCAACAGTCTCCTGGAAAAGAAAAAAAAAAGCTAACAATTATTTTCCTCCAGAACTTTCCATTGATTCTTCTAAACACAAACATGAATCTCCCTAATGCAATGTCTTTGGAGTGTGTTTAGGTAACAGTTTTATGACTATGACCAAAACATGACATTTGTTCTTGGTAATATTTAAATTTGAAAAGTTGAATCCATTTCATTCCAACCTGGGACAATAGAAGAACATCAGAGAAGGAATCCAAATCTTACAGAGTCTTAATTTCTGTGTGGACCTCACTTTTAATAGATAAAAGATGGAAACATTAAAACTTTAGAACATTCTTTTATTGAAGGAATTTTTGTTTCTAAAATGATGGTTTTTAGAGGAAATACCTGAAATTTCAGAGATAATGTATACCAATCAGCTTTGATGGCAGTGGTGTCTATGTTCAAGTAATCCTTGTTTTACTGAAGAGCCTAAAATCCAAAAATAGTTGTGCTGACAATTTTATTATATCCTATTATTGTAATTGCCCTATTATTGTTGTTATTAATCTCGTACTGTGTATTATTTATAAATCAAATTTTATCATTAGTATACATGTATAATATAAGATGTAGAAAATTCAGTGCTATGTGTAATTTCAAAATCCCCTGGGGGGGTCTTGAAATGTGTCTTCCACTAATAATGAGAGATCATAGTGGTTGTTGGAAATTTGTTGAAGTGTGTGTGTGTGTGTGAGAGAGAGAGAGAGAGACAGAGAGAGACAGAGAGAGAGAGAGAGAGAGAGTGTGTGTGTGTGTGTGTGTGTGTGAGAGAGAGAGAGAGAGAGAGAGAGAGAGAGAGAGAGAGAGAGAGAGAGAGAGAGAGAGAGAGAGAGAGAAACTCTGAACCAAAGCTACTGTGGGGAAGAAAGAAACTATCGGTTTACACTTCCAGGTCAGAATTCACCACGGAAAGAAGTCAGGGCAGGAACTCAGGTAGGAGCTGAAGCAGAAACCACGGAGGAGATCTTCCTGGCTCACTTGCTCATATGGTAACTTCCTTATTCAGCCCAGGCCACAGTCCTAGTAATGGTGCCACCCACAGTGGCCGAGGCTCTCCTGCATCCATTAATAATCAAGACAATCCCCACAGATCTCCCCTCTGAATAACTTTCAGCTGGGTTACCTCTTTCCAGGTGACTTTAGGTTACCTTAAGTTGATAACAGGGACTAACACGCGCAATGTGTAGGAGGTGTTTGTTACAAGCACACCTTACCACACCGAGAAGACAGTTTTGAGAAATGGTAAGAGTCAATCAGGCCTGGCAGTGTCTGTAATCCCAGCACTCCAGAGGTGGAAGCGGGAAGGTGTGAAGCTCAAGGTCACAGTTATGTAGAGGGTAGTCCTGTTTGAACAGAGACCCCGTTCATTAAAGTCTTATGGTTTGGGACATCAGGACATTTTTACCTTATTTTTCATCATAGTGATAGCAACGGCAACTAATTAAGTGTGCTTGTTTACACATTTTTTAGCAAGCTCTATCACAGATTCTTGTGTCCTTTCTCCATGCTTACTGTTCTGCCTGTTTGGGGTAAATAACTTCTCCCATGAGTGGCTGTGGGTAGTGAGAGATTTTACCTTTTCTTCCCCCTGAGTGAAGAGATATTATTCTGTTGTGACTGCCCAACTGCTGTTGCTAATTAAAAATAATAATAATAATAAGTCTTCTACCCAATGGTTGGCTGCTCTTTCTCTTTCCGTTGAGACTTTGGGCTTTTCTCTGCCCATCTAATCTGCTACAACTTCCATCAAGATGCCTCCATGTGTGCATTTGACCCCGTTGTGCTGGTTCATCTCAGGGTGCCCTCCCATGGCAGAGACTCACCCTTTAGTATAAAGCCTTACTCCCTCTTCAGATTCCATCCATGACTTCTCTAACTCTTGCTTGCTTCTGAGTCTATGTATGAACTAAAGTCACTCTGCCTACCCTCCACCTGTTTCATCTTCTCCGGATGGAAACTTGGCTGCGTTGCTTTCCCGTTGGATTCCTCACTGCTGATGCCCAATCAACCCATTTTCGACTATATGACTCTGTCCTCTCTGATAAGTTGCATCTCAATAATTGCAGTTTTATTTTAAAGAATCCCATTTCTTTTTTCATTAAAAAATGCATTTCATCCTCATTTCTGCCTATTTCTTCAAGACATTAAATTTTGAATGTATTATCTCATAATTTCATAAATAATGTGTGTTTTGTTCAAACCACTGTCCATTTCTTTCTCTCCAGCTCTTCCCATTCCATTGCCCTCCCACCATGTTTTTCTTCCAACTTACTTGTCCTCCTTTTTAAACCCACTGAGTCCTCATAGCACTGCCAATATATACGTGGATGTAGGATCATCCACAGGACTATGGGAAGCTTCTCAGGGATCACATCTCTGAGGAAAACAGGCACTTTTCTCCCCTGGCAGCTGTCAATCACTAATAGCTCTTCAGCCAGGATTCAGAGTTCGTGAGCCCGTCAAGGACCTGTCTTTTAATATTTTAAATACATCTTCTCTATTTTGTTACATATTTAGAACAGATAACCAACTCTAAGAAGTGAATTTAAGTACAGTCTTAGCTAGAACTTGAAAACAAAACTATAAACACATAAATCCAAACACCATAATTCAAACATGAAAGAAGCTACTTTTCTTTTTTTTAATTTATTTATTTATACAGTATCCTGCCTCTAGGCCAGAAGAGGGCACCAGATCTCATTATAGGTGGTTGTGAGCCACCATGTGGTTGCTGGGAATTGAACTCAGGACCTCTGGAAGAGCAATCAGTGCTCTTACCCACTGAGCCATCTCTCCAGCCCCGAAGCTACTTTTCTTGAAGTCCAGGACCCATGGGTCAGCAGGGATCAAGATGGCTCTCAGCAGATTGGATAGTGCCCATCTACATGGTGAACTTACGCACACACCCTGAGATGCGTTACTAGTTCTGCTCTAGATCCACATGGCATCATCACTATGACTACGCCCTCATGTTCTTTGTATAAAGACACCAATCACCGTGCATGAGGATCCACTCTTATCCAGCCTGACACCATCCTGGCCTCGATGCAGCTGTGAGGACGGGTTGCTAATAATGTCCACCTTCGAGTATCAACAGCTATTCCAGGATAGCTTTGGAAACATGCCATTTATCCGAAATACCATCTCTTGATACTGTCAATGTGAATGTCACAACATGAAAAATACAAGTGGAAAGGAAGGGATTTTGAAGGACCTGAACAAGAGGTCACCTGTACCTTAAGTCCCAGATAAACTTAACATTATCTGACTCACTGGACACTAAACTCTAAGAAGAAAGGCCACAAGAATTGAAATAATGGATCTGAGGGACATCTGGGGATACTGAGCTTTTGCTTCTCAGGAAGCAAGTTAGGCAAGCACTCCAATCCAGTCTCTCGTCCTCTCGTAATAAAGGTTTGTGTACTTGCTTGTTCTCTAAAGCAGCTGACCCACCCTGTGTAACTGTGACCCAGCCCATTCATTAGAAATTGGCAGTCACTTTTCTAATAATAATTACCACTTTCTAAATGCTTACGGGATGATTTCCATTAATAAGTTTTTCTCTATATGCATTGTTTAATCCACCGCCTATGGTTTGGGGCATCACTGTGATCCAAGGCTCAGCCCTAGGGTGGTGCTACTAGAAAGAAGAGAACTCTCTGAGAAGTAGGAGAGACTTTCAGTCATTGTCTTGGGAATTGTCTGTGCACCATACCAGATTTTCCTTGTGTTCTCACAGAGGCCTATGATAAAAGAAGCAAGTATAACCCCACCCACCATCTTTTCCTCTCCACTCCTGTCCAAGGCATGATTGCTTGACACCATAGACAGTCCAGTGTGAAATCCTGCTATCGGCCACCCTCACCAGAAGCCAACTATAAAATGAGCCACTTAAACTTCCCCTATGAATTTCCAATGTTGCAAGTCAAATAAGCTTCAACATCTCCATAAGTAGCCTGAGCCCAGTATTTAGTTACATTGACACACATCCGAATAATGCAAGTCCTCAAAAATTAGTCTTCACCCTCAAAATATCACCAGTTCTCTTTCTACACAAAACAGGAAGGAAATACAGCGTCTTTGCTTTGGTGTTTTTGAAGCACTGGAAATCAAACCCAGGCCCTGGCGTGTGCTGTGCTAGCCTGCCCTTGTTTGCTCTTGTCCAGCACTCCCATAAACACTGATGCTGTAGACGTTTGTGGTTGGGTTCTTCCTCCTGTTATCACCATGTATTATGATATGCTTCATACAGGCACTAAAAACGGGTAAGTCACATGCCAACCAGCTTCTCCTGAACTGACTGTAGAGGCCAGTGAACTAGCCATGATCTTTCTCAGTCATTGTGAATTAAAATTTTCAAATTGAAAGATACCACAGTTGCTGGGTTTTGTTGTTATTGTTGTCCAAGAAACTAGAGTAATTGAAATAATTAAGTCAGTCAAATTCTAACGTTACGATGACTAAACCTCTAATCATAAATTAAGATTGCCTCCAGCTGGGGTAAGATTTCCTCAGGCTAAAGTAGTCGAACTTGTTACCTTGAACTGTTTTTCCAAGCTTGTCTTAGTCATAGCCCCCTGGAAAAACTTTGCTTCAATTGGTCGTCTTTCCAAATGAGTATGGTTACAGAATCAGAAATAGAAGACTAAAGTTCGTTCTGTGGCCCAGATATCTAGGCAGCTTAGCCTGGGTCTAGTGACAGAGTTTGAATGATTTACTTAGAGTCTCCTTTCAAAGGAGACCAGGCATGCTACAAGTCCATCCCATCTTTCTAGCAGACAAAACTAGAAAGACTTAAGGAATGCACATAATGCTTTGTGTGTTTTAAAAATAGCAAAAACTATGCTTCAGCCAGGGAAGTCGGTAGGGCAACTGAAGATCTCCACTCTCCCTGCTCCTCCAAATCCAATCACCCAGCCTCAGTCCCAGCTCCGCAGCACACCACTTACCTTGGCCTTCCCCCTTCTCTCTGCCACCATCTCCAGGGATCACACAGATCTCCTCAAACCTTCCTCCCAACTCATCCCATCACAGCAGTCCCCAACTCCAGCAGACATTCCAGGGGAACCCAGCAAGCAGGCTGGTGAAGCAGGCAGGTGATTTCAGATCTCCCCTCTCCCTCCTGTCCTCCAAACCCCACCCCCAGTCTCATTCCAGCCCTTGAAGCAGGCCACCTGGTGTGTCCTGGCTTTACTCTCTGCCTCAGTTCCCAGGGAGCGAACCAGATCCTGGTGGAACACTCCAATTTCCTCCCTTCTATGGAGCCACCCAACTCTACTCCTAACCCGTATATGTCCCAAGTGTCAGTTTCCGATGCCTAGAAACACATTTTACCCAGAAGGCACCAGAAGACTACACCAATCTGGATCCCAGAAGAATTCCCTACAGGGAAACATGGAGCCATTGCACCCTTCTCCAAATCAGAAAGGGCAACAGAAACCAAGGAACAGAACACCCACCCAACAAAAACAAGACCGGATTTTAGCACCTAGAATTATAATCTTTCCCACCCCCAGACACCCAGAGGCCAGCACAGAAATACAATAAAAGCCAGAGCAATATGTCTTCACTGGAGCCCAGCAACTCTGCCACAGTCAGCCCTGATAATTGCAACACAGCTGACGCATACAAGGTTCTTAAATAGGAAATAAATAACTCAATTAAAGAACTCTTTAAGGCCCACCGCAGCTCAGGGTAGCTGCCTAAAAGAGCTTGCAGGGTGGCCTGACCAACTAGGCAGTCACTGGGACCCAGATCCAGCACATCCAGTCAGTCAACCCCGATACCTACACCACCCATGAGCTGCTGGAGCACAGGGAGGAGCCAGTGCTGAGGAACCAGAGCTGGGATCACACCATCACCCTCGAAGATGAAAACCTGGCTGTGACTGAAGAAGTCTCAGCTGTGCTCCAGTATTATGGTGCTACAGAGACCAGAGTCCTTGAGCCAGACCAATCAATGACTCACAGCAATAAGTATTTGCATGTAGAACTGTGTGGACAAATACATACACATATGTTTATGAGGCACTGAAGTTGATACTGCCTATGGACTTGCAGTAACTGCCTTTATTATGTTGAGGTAGGCCCTTTGTCTCCTTAATCACTCCAGAAATTTACATTGTGAATGCTATAGGCTTTTGACAAAGACCTTTTCGGCATTTGATGAGATCATCATGTGGTTTTTGTCATTCAGTTTGTTTATATGGTGGATTAAATATATCAATTTATGTATGTTGAACCATTCCCATGTCTCTAGAATGAAGCCTACCTGATAATGGCGGATGGTCTTTTTGATGTGTTCTTGGATTGATTTAGCAAGTATTTTATTGAGAATTTTTACATTTATGTTCATAAGGAAATCTGTAATTCTCTTTCTTTGTTGGGTCTTTATGTGGTTTGGGTATTAGGACAACTCTGACCTCATAAAACAAATTTGACAATGTTCCTTCTATTTCTGTTTTTTGGAATAATTTGAAGAATATTGCCATTAACTCTTCTCTGAAAGTCTGATGGAATTCTGCACTAAAATCATCCAGTCCTGGGCTTTTATTGGTTGGTAGACTATTAGTTATTACTTCTCTTTCACTAGGTTTATAGATCTGTTTAAATTGCTTATCTAATCTTTCTTTAAATAGGTAAGTTGTCTGTATTGAAGAAAATAACCCATTTTTTTCTTTTTTAGATTTTCCATTTTGGTGAGCACACTGTATGGTTTTATTTTATAGTTTCTCTCTTACCGATTATATATATTATATATTCTTTCACCATAGATTAATTTAAATTTCTGTGTTACCCCAAAACTATGTGCAGCTTGATATATATTATGGGGAAAAGTGTCTCGCACTTCCTCATTCTAGAGACTGTCGACTTAAAACCCAAATAGAGCTAATTTCCATGGTGACTATATGCTGTCTCAAATTAATGTCATTGACATCACCTAAATAATTTTAGGTGGACATATAAGTCACACTGTTTCAATCTAATAGCATCACAAGCTATTTGAGGGGAAAATATATTTTACGTTTGTTTCTATCAGACTTTGTCAGAAATCATCACGATAGTTGTTTTGCATCTACTCTAATAAATGTTACAAGTTCAAACTAGTGGAAGGACCGTGCCATTGCTTCTTGTAAACACTGTGGGAGGAGCCTAGGGAGTGCATGTTTACCTCGCTTTACGGCATCTGCTTCTGACTTGGGCATCACACCTAGAAGCGCGTGGTGAGAGACAACATTTCTCCGTTCACACTTTCAGCTGATAAGACAGCCTGGTGAGGCCACTGGTGCCTCATCATCATGCCAGGCACCATTTCAAGGACACATTCTAGAAATTTCCTGAGATTGAAACCACACTCATTGAAATGAAAACCACATTTATTTGTCACAGTTCTTTCTGCTCTAGTTCTTTCAAGGATCTTCAAAGAAAACTGCAATGTGGGGTTTTCCCCAGCTCTCCTGCTGATTGTGCCGGAAGCCCCAGACCAAGCTCATCAGAGGAATCGCTTAACCGGCTCGCCCTGGAGATCGGTCTTCTCCCCATAGTATACACATTGCATTTCTAGGCCAGAGTACGTTTTCTCTGGCAAAAATTGTACTTAGAAACAGAGAGAAATTTGAGAAACATTGTCTTCTCTTATACACCAGTATTATGTTTTCTGAGATGAATATTCACCAGAAATTGGAGAAAAGGGCCTTTCTAAGAACAGTACCATAGGCAGAAAGCATAAAGTGAATTACCCACTCAAAATCAAATTATTGGCCTGGAGAGATAGTTCAGTGATTAAAGGACTTGTCGCACAACCGTAAGAAATACGTAAATCTCCAGAAGGTGTGTGGAAGTGGGGTGAAAGAAAAGGGCCCCTTGCAGTCCCCTCCTCAGAAGGCAGCGGCAGCTATCCGCACAGCAAGCTGGCTGCTGAGACTAGCCACAGCGGGGAGTTCTGAGATCGACTGAGAAGCCCTACCTTAGCAACGGAGAAGGGCTGCCATCAACCTCAGTCCTCCCCAAGGATTTATACATATGTACTTGTGCCTCAACACAGATGAGCCTACACACACACAAACATGCATATGTATACACATGAACAATGCACTCACAAGCGCGCAAAAATGGAAAAATAAAAACTTCAAAGCATCTATGTATCACACAAAACCATACAAACAAAAATTTTAAGACAATGATGAACTTTGAAAACGACGCATCAACATCTGTCCCAAGTGCTTGATAGTCTTGTGCAGTTATTTTAATTTTTCTGTTACAGACACACTAGAAAACATAAAAAGTTCAAGAAAGCAGAGCTTTAGAAAGGAATGTGTAAAAACAAAGCCCATCCTTTTCTCCATCATGCTATTTGTATTGATTATTCGGGAATGTCACACAGTGCACACCAATCACATTCACTTCCCAGTCCTCCCAGGTCCACCCTTCCAAATCTATTAAGTCCAGTTGTGATGCCCATATATTCATTGGGGCATGATCATACTCCCAATGCCCAGCTCCTTCCCTACCCCACGCCTGCCAGGAGCCATCAACTATAAAGAGCTATGGTTCAGCATCTTTTATCACAATTATTGTGTGTGTGTGTGTGTGTGTGTGTGTGTGTGTGTGTGTGTGTGTGTTGGACTCACCATCCTCTTGCTTCTAGCATCCTGTTAGCATTGCAGGATAAGCATGTCTGCTGAATAATTACATTATTCAAAGCATACAATTTTTGTACTTTTTTATTCTTATTATTAAGCTATACATTTTTCTCCACTCCCTTCCCTTCCTCCCCTCTCCTCTTCTACCCTCTTCCATGACTCACCACATGCTCCCAATTTACTCAGGAGATCTTGTCTTTTTCACCTTCCTATGTAGATCCCTGTATGTCTCTCTTAGGGTCCTTTTTGCTGTCAGGTTTCTCTGGGGTTGTGGCCTGTTGGCTGGTTTTTTTTTTCTTGCTTTATGTCTAAAAGCCACTTATGAGTGAATACATATTATATTTGTCTTTCTGGGCCTGGATTACCTCACTCAATATGGTTTTCTCTAGATTTATCCATTTGCCTGAAAATTTCAAGATGTCATCATTTTTTTTTACCACTGTGTAGAATTCCATTGTCTAAATGTACCACATTTTCTTTATCCATTCTTCACTTGAGGGGCATCTAGACTGTTTCCAGGTTCTGGCTATTACAAATAATACTGCTATGAACATCGTTGAGCACACGTTCTTGTGGTATGATTGAGTGTCTACAGTAATGAAAACAGTCTGGTATTGACATAAAAACAGACAGAAGGATCAATGGAATCAATTGAAGACCCGGATATCAATCCACACACCTATGAACACCTAATTTTTGACAAAGAAGCTAAAAATATAAGATAGAAAAAAGCATATTCAACAAATGGTGCTGGCATAACTGGATATCAACATGTAAAGAATGAAAATAGATTCATATCTATCACCATGCATGAAACTCAAGTCCAAATGGATCAAAGACCTCAACATAAAACCAGCCACACTGAACCTCATAGAAGAGAAAGTGGGAAGTACACTTTAACACACTGGCCCAGAAGACCACTTCTTAAATATAGCTACAGTAGCAAAGACACTGAGAGCAACAATTAATAAATGGGACCCTCTAAAACTTAGAAGCTTCTGTAAAGCAAAGTACATGGTCAAAACAGCACCCTACAGAATGGAAAAAGATCTTCACCAACCCCACATCAGACAGAGGGTTGATCTCCAAAATACACAAAGAATTCAAGAAATTAGTCATCAAAAGAACAAATAATCCAATTTAAAACAAATGGGGTACAGACCTAAACAGAAAATTCTCAAAAGACAAATCTTGAAGGGCTGAAAGACACTTAAGAAAATGTTCAACATCCTTAGCCATCAGAAATGCGAATCAAAACAACTCCGAGATGCCATCTTATACCTGTCAGAATGGCAAAGATCAAAAACACTGACGACAACTTATGCTGGAGAGGATGTGGGGTAAAGGGAACACTCCTCCACTGCTGGTGGGAGTGCAAACTTGTACAGCTACTTTGGAAATCATTATGGTGATTTCTCAGAAAATTAGGAAACAATCTATATCAAGACCCAGCAATACTGCTGTTGGGTATATATCACAATTCTCAAGGACTCTCTTCAATGGCTTCCTATCTGGGTGGGGAACTGAGAGATTGTCCCAGAAACCTTCGATGTCTTTCATTCTCAACTATGAGTTATTGATACCACAGCAACGAAAACTTCCCTGCCCACAATAGCCAGCAGCAGCACATAGCACAGACCTCAACAAAGGCCCCAGCAGCAAGATGGACGATGGAAATCACCATGGCCTCAGGTGGCAGCACGGACCACAGACATCAACATGGCCTCCAGCGGTAACCAGGACCATGGACATCAATGTGGCCTCCGGTGGTAACAGACCACTGACAACATGACCTCAGGCAGCAGCCCAGGCCAGAGTCACCCACATGTCCTCTGGCCGTAACACAGACCATAACCATCAACATGGTCTCAGGCAGCCACACAAACTAGGTGCATCAACCTGGCCCCTTGTAGCAGCACAGACCATGAGGGTCTCGACGTTAGGAATTTTCTTAACGCAAGCTACCTGCCGATGCAAAAATCCCAATCAAGAGAAATCACAACAAGCCAAATTTAAAAATATCCAGGTTTAATGGGATTCCTGCTCTCTTGGGTGGCCCCGAGGGGAAACTGGGAAGCTGAGAATGAGACCACCACCTGGGAGAGAGGAAAGAGACCACGTGGGACCTATCTGGAGAAGCAGTTTAAATAGACTGGGGAGTGGTCAAGATTTTGGCAGACTGTCTTGACACTCCTCCGGGGAGAAGTCAAGGCTTGGCACAGGGAGGGGGCCTCCAATGATGGAGGCCAGAGACCTGGACTTGGGACTTACATTCAAATCTGTTTGTGTAAGGGGTCCACGGTCCTGGTTACCGCTGGAGGCCATGTTGATGATGTACCTCGTCTCAACAAATACAACAAAACATAAATAACACCCTGCATCCTATCCGACCACCACAGATTAAAGCTGGGTTTCAACAACAGAAAACCTGCAAAGTGAACAACTCTCTATGGAATAACCACTGAGTCAAGGCAGAAATAAAGAAATTAAAAATTCCCTAGAATTCAGTGAAAATGGTTGCACAACCCGAGCTTACGGGACACTGTGAAAAGCGGTACTAAGGGGAAAGCTCACAGCCTTCATAAAGAAATTGGAGAATCTCGTACTAGCACACCTGAAAGCTCTAGAATAAAAAAGGAAAGCACACCCAAGAGAGTAGACAACAGGAAATATCAAACAGGGGTAAGAGGGGGATGAAGTCAATAAAAGAGAAAGAAAGAGAACAATACAAAGAATCAGTGAAATAAGAGTTGGTTTTTTGAGAAAATTAACAAGATAGATAAACCCTTATTGAAAGACTAGGCAGTGGTGGTGCACGCCTTTAATCCCAGCACTCGTGAGGCAGAGGCAGGCAGATTTCTGTGAGTTCAAGGTCAGCCCAGTCTACAAGAGCTAGATCCAGGACAGGCTCCAAAGCTACAGAGAAACCCTGTCTTGAAAAATCAAAAAACAACAACAACGACAAAAAAAAAACCTAATCCAAACTAACTAAAAGAGAGAGAATATTCAAATTAACAAAATCACCATACAAACAAATAAAAGAGGAAAAAGCATGATCATCTCATTGGGTGCTGTAAAAGCCTTTGACAAAATCTAACAGTCCTCTATGATAAAAGTCTTGGGAAGATACAAGGAACATACATGAACATAATACTGGGGTAAGGAAGGCACAGAACTTGAAGGAGTGGCCAAGCAATAATTGGTCTAACTTCAGACCCACACCACAGAGATGGCATTCCTGACACTGCCTGGATGGCCAAGAATCAGAGGCTGGATAGCCCAGAGACTTAAGATTAAAAAAAATCAATAGAATGATTCCTAGCAATATCTTTACATACTCATAGATCAGCACCTACCCCAGTCATCATCAAAGATGCTATGCCAACAGCTGGTGGGAGCAGATGCAGCGACCCACAGCCGAATATTGGGTGAAGAACGAGCCCAAATGCAATATCCCCATTGGATCCCTCCTCTTGGGCTCAGGGAAGAAGAGAGAAAAGGAGAAATGTAGGAGTCAGAGGGGTTGCAGATATGAGGAGAATACAGCTCACAAACTTCAACTAAGTGCTCATAGGGTCTCTTAAAGACTGAAGAGGCAATCATGGAGCCGGCACTGGTCCTCTGCATATATGCTATGGCTGTTAGCTAAATGTTTTTGTAGGACCCCTAAAAGTGGGAGTGGGGTGTTTCTAACTTTTTTGTCTGTTCTTGTGACAAAAACAAAGGAGAAGTGGATCGGGGCAGGGTGTGGAGAGCGGCGGTCACTGGCTTTGTGCTCTTACCACTTTGTTAGCCAGGTCGGTCCTCACAGTTTCAGGGAAGTGAAACTTTTCAATGTAGTGGAGCATTCTTCATTAAATGTTTTTGATTTAGCCCAAGAAGACTCCTAACAGGCCCTGACATTGGAAGATTCCCCAGTAGGATATCCAATCTCTCAACAATCTTACACTTTGAATTAGCAATTACATTAATCAGTTTTCCTGCCTGATCCATCTTTTAAAATGACCTCAAAATGATTAATCCTGTACATGACTCTGATCTTATTCTTGATTATACTTGAAAATGTCAAATTTTCATATCCTGTTCCAGGTGGGTTCTTTATGTATAGATAGTTGTCTGCTTTAACAAAGTAATATTGTTTCTAAGATAAATTCCTAATTTTAGGTTCCAATCCACTGATTACCACTTTCTGCCCTTACAATTCTAGATCCAAACAGAAATCACTCTAAACACTAGGTGTGTGTTCATGCAGAGCTGAAGCAGAACGATTTTTATGACTGTTTTTCTTTCGGTTGTGTTCGCAGATGAATTACTGCGAACACTGGGCACTGATGATTTTATTTCTATAATAAACTGTTTCATAGCTTTGGTTGGAAAGCTTTTTCACTCCTGCCTACATCCATCTTGAATTGCTTTTACTTGGGATAAAAGAAATAACACAACACACACACACACACACACACACACACACACACACTTCCATAGAAACACAGTGAGGCTCAAAATGATCATAAAGATGCAGGCTGGCAGAAATGTTTGTACCAAACTGAAAGAAGAAAAGAACTCTAACAATGTGGTGAGCTTAGGTATGAGTAACTTGTTATCCATTAAAATTCAATGGGGATCCCTGGAGAGGCAACAAGAGGAAACATGAGCAGACCACACACATAGATGGGACATGAAGGACGCTTACCATCTCCATCCCAGGATGGGGGTAGCAGGTTGGAAACTAGAGAGATAACTAGAAACTAGATGATGTGGCTGGTAAAGCATATGATCTTTCTAGGGCAGCTATCTGACACACAACAGAAAAACAAAAGTTAGCATTTTATACTATGTCACAAAACATTCTTACAGCCATATTCAAATTCTTCAAAAACCAGACAGAGCAGGTTTGATTGGTTTTCTTGAAAATAAATTTCCTGAAGTTGCTAGGATACTAAGACTAAGTGCTAATGCTAAAACTCTGACCTAACTGTAGTTAAATTAGATCCTATGGCTATGCTATTACATTAATATACCAACTTCCTGTTGAAAGAAATCAATACTGATAAGTGATTATTTTTAAATCCTACTCTCAAGTTTACTACATTCGTTGCAAATAACACAAAAGATCCAACCAGTTAAAGCTGGTTCAAACATAAACCGAGTGCATCATTTTAGATACATGGTGTGTTGCATTTTTAATAAACAAGACTGTTCTTTTGGCAACAACATTGACTCTTTGTTCCCTGTGTCCCTCTATTCTTCCACCCCCAGGCTAGGAATTGAACCTAAAGCTTCATGGATGCTAGACAAACACCCTATATCTGAGCTATGTTCCTTCCCAATCCTCCCCCTTAGCTTGTTTTGTTTTGTTTAAATCTTCCAACATTCATCTGTAATGTTTTCCATTGGGTAACCTGAGCTAAGTAAATTGGGAGTGAGTCCTTCCTATGAACTGAATTTATTATCTAGATAATAAATGCATTTTGCTGGCATACATAAAGTAAACGCCCAAGATATCATACTGAATATGCCCATAAAAACTGTACAACCCAGAGGGTATCTCTATGTTTATTTATAAGACAGTTAAATAATTAAATAGAATAGAATTTACCCCACACTAACTGACATCTTCCTGTGCTAATTACAGATTCTTTCCAGTGACTGTTGACTTTTTAAGTCTAGAAGGAAAAGTACTTTGTGTCTGAGATTTATGCTGGGCTAAAATAGTTCTTACAGCACAGTTGGACAGGTAGTTTATACTGTCTCTTTTCTGACATCTCAGGGCACCTGACAGCGGGAGACCCACTCAGAATTAATTAGTTGAAAATGAGGATGTCTGGTTTCAGTGAACCAGTTGGGCATCAAGAAACAGCCATTCTGTGTCAGCACCATGTTGTCCTTCCAGTGTTCCCAGGCTTTCTTCGGAATATAATAAGCTGTGGAACCTAAGGCCCAAATCTTAAATCCTATTGGAGAATCCCAGGCTTCAGATAAAACGCCTAAGTCTGTTCTGCTGCAGTCAATCTATCTCTGGTGTAGGACTTTAACAAGCAACATCCCTTTTCATGTGTTGATAAAGGGCCAGGCACTCGCTGCACATTGAAGTCTTGTTTTTGCAGTATTCGAGATCAGGTTCCATGAGAAAGGGCTCTTTTTTCTTTGCCATCAGTAAGGGTGCTTTGCCTCGATTTGACTTCCTAAACTGTATTTCTGTAACAGTTTGGTGTTCATTCTACCCAAAACATTTCCGGTGTGATATAAGGAGAGAAGCAAAGAACTGAAAACCAAGAGTACTGAACCCTGAACCAGCTCCTCAACAGAGTACCAGTTCAGAGAGGAGGGACAGAGGAGAATAGAGGAAGAGGAAATAGGAGGAGAGGAAAATGGAAGGAAATTGAAAATGGAAGCAGATGGAAGGAGGGGAAAAGAACAGAAGGAAAAGAAGGAAAAGGAAACAGAACCCAAGGGAGCTGTCTGCTGCCTTTACCCTCTTTATGGACCCAGGTCTCCGTGAATGTCTGTCAATGACTTTGTCTGAACTGTGGAATGGTATTCTTGCCACCAAAAGAGGTGCAGAACCACTGAGCAGTCATTTGGCATTGATATCCTACTGAATGTCACTAACCATACCATCAGAGAGCTTTTACTCGGTGCCTCTATATTCCCGACAAGGGACCAGTTCCTTCACATTCATTAGTCCAAAACACCCTCATAACAACCCTGGGATGTATGAAACCTCTGTCATTCTTTTCCATGGACAGATGCAATAGTTAACATCTTAGTCTGTGTCCTTCCTGTCTTTTTATAGGACCCATCATTGAAATTAAAAGTAGTCTGAAAGAAATAACTCAACGTAGCATCCGAGTGTGGTGAGCAGAGGACCAGGCCCCTGACCATGTCCACATGCTAACATACAATAACAGTGAATACCTGGACAGTTGTGACTGAAGGGAGGGCTTGGAGACAGAACTATTCTAGACAATGGAGGAGAGTCTGAGGAGAGGCACCCGAGAGTCATGATACTGAAAGCAGAACAACAGAATGAACCAAGAAATCCCAGGGCCAGTGCCTGCTGGATTTGCAGTTGGAATGGGGCCATGCTCCAAGGAGTAAGCATAGAATGTTGAGTTAGAAAAGGCAAAGAAACAGAATCCCTCTGCGGAGTGTCCAGAAAGAGTGCAGCCTTGCCAACACTTCTGTTTTAGTGTAGCAGGATCATGTTGGCTGACCTCTGGTATCATAACATAATAAAACTGGATCCTTCAACTAACCAAGCTTGCTTGGGACACTTTGTTACAATAGCTATAGGAACCTGAGGCCCAAAGCTGCACTGAGCATTTGTCTATAATTTTCTTTAAAAGACTAAAGTACAGGATCTAGGAGCTCAGTTAGGAAAGCGCCTGCTGGGCAAGCGTGAAAGAGGACTCCAGTCCACAGGGCTCACATAAAAACCTCAGGTATGGGTGAGTAGAGGGCTTAGAGTGCAGAACGCCTGCTGCTGAGCAGCTGTGGGGACTGACTTGCCGTCTAAGCTCCTACACACAAGCCAGGCATGGTGTACATGTCTATAACCCCACCTCTGTGCAACAGAGATGGGGGTCTGAGGTGACCAGCCTGTCTGGCTAAAGAGACAGCCTGTAGTTTCAGGAGTCTACCTCTGGCCTCCACACATACATGTAATATGTACATAGGCACACATATGCATACGACACACACAATATTTTAAAGCCAGGAGTGGTGGCACACATTTGTAACCCGGAGCTGGAGAAACCAACACGCAGAGCACTGGAGCTCAGTGGCCAGTCACCCTAACCTAACCTGTGAGAACTAGCTCCCACTGAAAGTGTCTCACAAAATACAAAAAGCAAGATGGATAGCTCCTGAAGGACAATACCCAACGCTGACCTCTGACCTCACACACCTGCACATACCTGCACACACCTGCATGTAGATCCATACATACACACAAGCACACGCATGTAAATGCACAAGACTGCAGCAAAGATAGCATGCTCCAATATAACCAGCCATGTGTTCAGTCGAATTATAATTTGGGTCCAACCAAATAGTCTAATCAAGAGAGTGCTTCCTGGGAGATCAGCCAGCTGTGTACCGGAAATACTCCTCTCACCAAAGACATGACCATCCTCAGGTCTTCTGTTAGTTAACATAATTCATGTCAAAATAAAATTTTACAGGTGAAATCTGCATCTTGTTCACAACATGAATACAGAAATGTAGTCTCTGGGAATAAATTTGAAGTATTCTTAAGTTATATAGACAGACAAATATTTAGGCTTCCCTGGCCCTGACATGAGCAACATATAAGAATCGACTGGTTCTCAGACCCTTAACACCTAAAGATGGTGTCTATGTTTGGCCCCCTTCATGGTCCTAGGTCTGTCTACTAAAGGATTTCTGACTGTGTGATATTAATTAACAGAAGCAGGATCTGAAGAGATAGCTCAGTGGTTAAGAGCATTGCCTGCTCTTCCAAAGGTCCTGAGTTCAATTCCCAGCAACCACATGGTGGCTCACAACCATCTGTAATGAGGTCTGGCACCCTCTTCTGGCCTTCAGGCATATGTGCAGTCAGAATATTGTATACAGAATAAATAAGTAAATAAATAAATAAACATTAAAAAATGTTACCTTAACTCTGAGAGACCCATTCTTGCAAGGTAGTGTCAGTATACAAAGTATCAGTTAGTCGGCTTCTCTTAGCAGACATCTGAGCCAAACAATGTAAGGGAGGAGAGGTTTGTTTGGACTCAATGTCTGAGAAGTTTCAATCATGGTCACTTGACTCCATCATTCCTGGGAACCTGAGGGAGTAGGGCACTATGTCAAGGAGAGGGGATGAAACAAAATGATTGCCTCTTGAGGGACTGAAAGCAAAAGGCTAGGACAATATGCAGCCTTCTAGGTCACGGCCAGCACTCAGGGACCTGTCTCCTCTATCCAGGCTATTCAGCCACGAGCTCATTTGTAGATTAAGTAGCACCCTATGATTTATCTGTTTTTCAAAGCATCACCAGCCTTTCAGAGAGACACTTCCCATCCAAGAAAAGCAACGAGAAACCCAACATCACTACTCCTCTAAGTAGTGTGTGATCACCAGTTAACAAATACCTGCTGTTGGCACTGGTTCGATCCACAAACCTTCTAGCAAGGCTGCAGGAAAGTAATCAGATCTCAGTCATGATCAGAATCATTAAGCACCAAGAAACAGCAGTCAACGTGCCATGGAATTAGCCTAGGCTAGTTTAGCCCAACGGTCAGAATCACAACCTTTGGAAATCATCAAACGAAACTTTCCTTTTCTTTCCTTTTTGCGTGAAGCAGCAAAGGCACGTTCAAGCACTATTGAGATCCTGCAGTGGTGAAGAGTAACCAGGAAAGACAGCAAGAGACTTCCTGCGCGTTCTCACACAGCTGGGTGTTTTGTGTGCTTCACTGGAAGAAAAGGGCCCAGATCTTTGACTCTCATCAGCATCTTCTAAAAGTATCCCTCCGCCCCTGCGTTCTTCAACTGTTTGAGATGTAATCTCTCTTATAGGCACTTGTAAGACCTTGTCCAAGGTTCCCAGCAGAAAATTACAAGCGTGAAAGTCAAAAAGCCAAAATAAATTTCTCAAAAAATCGAAACAAACGTTTCATTGCAGGAAGGAGAAAATGAGGAGAAGCTAGCAGCTAAAATATGAGAAAAAATATTGTGCACATGGAACTGCCAAATTTCAAAGAATCGCTTTCTCTATCGTGTGCAGTTCAGGAGAGAGATAAACCAGAAAACTAGCCAAATAAAATACATTTGACACAGCAATCCTCTGTGTGAAGACATTCTGATCTGTGAGGAAGGGCTGGGTGGCAGAGGAGACCCTACAACATGATAAATCCAAAGGATTTGAAAGGTGCACTCGCAAATGCTTCCCCATGAAACACTGCTTCAGTTCTCCGGTCTCTGCCGTACTCTGAAGGGACGTTTTTAGGCACCATACTTCATGATGGGGGACCAACCTCGACAAAAATACCTTTTACCAGGGTAGGAGCACGGGGATTAGAAAAATAAGAAAAGAATATGAAGACTCGAATAAAATAATAAAGCAGAAACATAGAATAGTATTGGGAGGGAATTCCAGTGAATATTGAAATCGCTCTTGGTTAATTTTCCATACACTTTTATACCCCAACACAAAATGGGGAAGAAGGCAATAA
This sequence comes from Arvicola amphibius, assembly GCF_903992535.2. Classification (NCBI taxonomy): domain Eukaryota; kingdom Metazoa; phylum Chordata; class Mammalia; order Rodentia; family Cricetidae; genus Arvicola; species Arvicola amphibius. Next base: position 56,855,467 of record NC_052060.1, read on the forward strand.
AAGACTTCTTTAACATGGTACAGGAATTGTTAAATGAAGAGTTAATTGCTTTAATGCTTTTGAGAAATCAAGTCATTAGCATTCTGTTATTTGGGCAGTGAAGCAACCTTAGACCAAGTATTCTGAAGTCAGCCAATCCCCAGGTAACCTCATATTACAAAAGAAGGAGAAGAACTATGCTTTCATATCCTGAGCCATCTTAATGTCAAAAGAACCAAGTAACCACATCCTGGGTCAGGATGTGTAGCCCTGGTTGATGTCAACAAATGTTAGCAACCTCCAAACTCTCTGACCATCAGACAAGGTGGAAATAGGCTCACATTTTTGGGCCTCCACAGCTTACAGAGATGATGAACAGTCTCTGCACTTCCGCCCATGTGAGCAAGTCTGAAGGATTTGACTGACTTTATCAGATGTCTCAGTCAGAAGGAGAAACTGTGAAATCAGTCACTTGTATGTTTTGCTTCATAGAATTCTCAGATAAACTTTGAACTTGTCCTATGCCTCTTGTTCTACTAATAAATTGCCTAAATTACCTTGGCCGGTATCACAACTGGTGGCAGAATTACATAATCATTCTATACGACCATGGCTCTATAATATTTAATATTCTGCCATTTGAATATGTATGCCCCTTCCCTCCCTTCGTATAAAAGTAACAGTTTATCTAACAACAGTGGAAATTGGTTTTTTTCTTCATCTGTGGACATTCAGAATAAACCAAAGTTGAGACATCTTTTGCTTCACTTCAAATTCTGCATGTGATAAGCTTTCCAGCATTCGTCTACTTTTGCTTGAGATTCCATGTCGGCCTAGAATATATGGACTTGGTCCTCTGCTGAGCCATCTCCCCACATAACAAACACCCAGGTCACTTCTAGCCCCTCTTAGAAGCCTTCCCTGAGCAGCCCGAGGGAGTCAGTTTGTTCCCTCTGCTTTCCCCACATTCTGCACAACCCACACCCTCAGCCATGCTCACACCAAGCTGAAACCAGTGTTTAATTGTTTCTTTTACTTTTTGAGATTATAACATATTTAATCATTTCCCCTTTCACTTTCTTCGCTGCGAACCCTCCTATATACCCTTCCTTACTCTGTTTTAAGTTCATGCCCCCCTTTTTTTTTACTAATTTTGTTATATACATATACATATATATATATATATAATCCATATGCATATGTACCTAAATATACAAATATAACTTGCTCAGTCTGTATAAGGTCACTTATATGTATGCTTTCAGGGCTGACCACTTGGTATTGGATAATGCTGATATGCTTTCCCCCGGGGAAGATTATTCTCCTGCCTTCAGCATTTCTTAATTGCCTGTAGGTCTTTGTGTAGGGCTGAGGCCTCCTGGGTTTCCCCTGGTTTATTTTAGAATGTCTACTGTTGTCCTTGATCAGCTCATGTTTAGGAAGTCATGTTAGTGAGATTTTACGATTATGGCTCCTGACACTCCTAGGAGACAGTTTCACAGCCAATTCCCTGATCCTCTGGCTCTTACCTTCTTCCCACCCCCTCTTCCATGGTGATCCCTAAGTCTAGGTACAGGAGCTGTACTGTAGACATCTCACTCAGGACTGGGCTCCACAACTCTACATTCACATTGTATGTGGTTCTCTGTAATGATCTCTGTCTGTTCCAAAGAAAAGTTCCCTTGGTGAGGGGTGAGAACACACTTACCTGTAGATGTAAGGACTGATATTGAGGCTACTGCTAGGGATTATGCTGGTTTAGTAAATTAGTGGTTTTAGGTTCTCCCCACAGTTCATGACTTCACTAGCCTTGGGGAGTTGGCTCAGTTTTCAGTACCAAGAATGATTTTTCTCTTGTTGAGCAGGTCATAAGTTCAGTTTCAGAGCTGGTCACTGCCGAAATGATGCATGCCACAACTGTATCTGCAGGTTATCATGTCGTGCTGGTCATTGTTGTGTTCTGAAGATGTCACCGCTGGTGTAAGTTTGTCTGGTGCCTTCTGGTATAGTGATAAGGGAAAAGGCTTTTAAATCAGTTCCAGATCAGGAGTTTCTGTGTCCTATCTCTGAAGTGCATACTGCCTTCAGCAATGGGAACTCACCTTTCACCTTTGGGGGCATGGAGCAACCAAAGGCAATAGCAAAATCTGTTATGTTTGGGGAATCTCTTGGACAACCCTGACCAAAAAACCCAAAGGAGGGTTTCTCACACCTGGTGTTAGGGTTTTTGTCAGCTAGTCTTTGTCTTATAGAGGGAGCATTACAGACCAGATGAGAAACTTTCATTTAAACTATATATGTATAGTTATAAACAGACTTACATGTATTATAGTTATTTTAGGTACATAGTTAATGGTATGGTTCATAATGACTTTTTTTTAAACATCCTTACTGTTGTATTATCCTCCTCTCTCCTTCTTTTGTATTAATCTCCCTCCCCCTCCCTATGTATGGAAACTCCAGTTAAATTGCAAACTACCTGAAGTCTGGGATTGTTGCTAAGATTTGGGGTTTCACCCACATTCTGTTTTCCAGCACACTGTTGATTACAGAACAGAACTAAAAAGGTGAAATTGGTCTCTTAGATAAAGAGGTGCATTTTGTAAGTCATTATGACAATTATTAACATCTTAATGTGCCCATTTAATTATAACAGATATATGCAAGAAGGAAATAAAGCAAAGATGTTCCCATTGAGGCTCTTGCAGAGTTAAGCGTCTGTAACATGAGCTATATCTCCTCAAAACTATTTAATTTCAAAAATTCTTTCTTTCTGTTTATCCTTTTACTTTTTCCATCATTTGCCCCAAAACTGGGTTACTATTTTATAAAAAGAATCAGGCAATGGTACTTGTTTTGGTTCATCTCTGTAGGCAACTTGCTTGGATTTAGAGTCACCTAGGAGACACAACCCTAGGCATCTCTGTGTGGTGTTCTAGAGAGGTTTAACTGGGGAGGGGAGCATGTGCATGACACCATCCCATTCACAGGTCCCAGACTGAATAAAAAGAAAAAGAGAAAAGGCTAGGTAAATAGAAAGGTTCATTTCCTCTGCTTCCAGGTCACACCAGAAAATGGAGACCTAGTCATACCCTCCTCCCACCATGGACTCTTCCATGCCTTCCTTGCCATAAGGATGTACACCATTCTTTTAAGTAGGGCATGCAAGGATTTTAGTGACTGCATGTGCATGTGAATGTAACAGTATGTACAATTTCTACTCAAGTTTCACATTTTAAACTATTTTGATGGGTTTATTGGCACAGAAATGATACTCAAAGATTCCCATATCCTAATACATAGAGTTTATAGTTATGCTATGTTAGACGGCTAGTTATGTTTCCAGATGAAACAAGATTGTTAGCCTTGAGATAGGATGATAATCATGGATTATATGGATAAATTCTGTGTAATCCAGAGAACTCATGTGAGTCAAAATTAGAAGAATTGGAGCAAACCCAGCTGTGGTGATGTATTATTGATTGTCCCAGCTACTCAGGAACTAAGGCAAGAGGCTCTCTGATCCCAGGATTTTAAAATCAGCCTGCACTATATAACAAAAGCCCCATCTCAAAAAAAAAAAACAGAGAGAGAGAGAGAAAGAGAGAGAGAGAGAGAGAGAGAGAGAGAGAGAATCTGAATAAACGAACGCATTTATGAGAAAGATCTGACCAGCTGGCTCTGAAGATGGAAGAATGAGACTAGGACCGGAAGCCAAGGACAATGACACCCCCATCCCCTGCTGTGTCCAATGCTAAGAGGAGCAGAGAAACGCATTCTTTCTCTCCTGGCCTCCAGAAGGAATGGAGCTCTGCTTGTACCTTATTTTACCTCAATAAGACTCATGTTGGAATTTGAACTTCCAGAACTTTAAGTTGGCAAATTTGCATAGCTTTATCCATTAACTTGAAGTAATATAGCATAACAATGACAATCTACCCGTGTGAACACAGTCAAGCACTTCCAAAACTGGGTAAAGGAGGCCAGTATATGTGTGTGTGTGTGTGAATGTGTGTGAGTGTGTGAGTGAGTGTGTGTGAGTGAGTGTGAGTGTGTGTGAGAGTGTATGTATGAGTGTGTGTGTGAGTATGTGTGTGTGTAAGTGTGTGAGTATGTGTGTGTGTGTGTGTTTGTGAGTTGTGTGAGTATGTGTATGTGGGTGTTGTGTGAGTGTGTGTGTGTGCAGACATGTTCATGAGTGTGCAAGTACATGTGCAGGTGGAGAACAGAGGAAGTCAACATCAAGTGTTTTCCTCAGCTTTCTCAATCACTCTTTATCAAATTTTTTGGGATGGGGTCTCAAGGACCTAGAATTTACCAACTTTTTAAGTTGACTGAGCAGAGAGACCCCCAGAGGTCTGTCCAGGAAAAGGATGCACAACTACATCCTACTGTCTCCATCCCCCAAGCCCTGGGATTACAGCACACATCACCAAGTCTGGGTTTTTATATAGATTTCACTGGGTTTTCTGTCTGACTGATGAAGCCCTTTATTTTCAATATTGGTTCTTTTTGGAATTTCTATCCTTTCGCCAAATCTCTCATTGACACCTTACATGGCATACATATATGCATCAGCTGTTTCTCTGCAGAACTCCAAATGCAGGTCCTAGTGCTTGTGAAACAGCATGTGACCAGCTGGGCTGCCTCCCTAACCCCAGCCAATGTTCTTTAAATAACCACATCTCACAACTCATCAAAGAAACCAAACTTTCAGTCCTTTGCTTTTGATGAATAAATGTATTAATTGAATTTTATTTACTTATGGCAATGCTTGTGGTTTTTCTAATGGTGATTAGCTTTAAAAAGCAACAGAATAGCAATGATTTAAAGGATAACTAAGCAATGACTAAGTACTCTGTCTCAAAATGTTTGGAGAGCTACAGAAAGAAAAAGAATTTTTCAGAGTAATTACTATTTTGAAGATCACAATCTAAAAAGACCAACGTTCACATTCACATTATATTATTAATGATATGCGGTTTATTCTATTATGAAAGAAAATGAATCCCCATGTATCCCGGTGCATTCCTGTTGTGTTCAAATAGCCTGAGAACAAAGCTTGTTAGAGGAGAAAGGGCTTTATTCCAAATACAACTCCAGGCCAGGGATGTTGAGGCTGGAGTTCACACATCTAGTCACATCCACAATCAAGAAACAAGAGAATGCATACATCCCTGTTTGTTTGCTAGGTTTCTCCTTTCTTACACTGTTCAGAATCCTGTGCTTAGGGAATGTCATCACCCACAGAGAACTGGGTCTTCTCACACCGAATATAAGTCAAGAGAATCCTCCGCAGACAAGCAGACAGACCAACCTTATCTAGACCAGAAGATTCCTTATTAAGACTCTCTTCCAAGGAAATTCTAGTTGTATCAAATTGACAGTTAAAACTAACAGGCACACCATGCAAATGTTCTAGCATGATAATAATCTTCAAAGATTTTTCCATGATCATTTATATATAAATAGTTTAAGACAGAATCATCAACTTTATATGGGAGATGTATTTCTGCTTTCATGGCCAGCATTGGAAAAATGTTTTCCAAAGCAATTTGAAAATAGATACAACCATTCTGTTAAGATGGCGAATAAATCTATTTTTATCAATAAATCCACACGTGATTTGTTGACCTTCAAGGGAAAGACTAATACCAAATCAATATTATGCAGATAGCCTTGACTCCCTAACCCAAATGTATAAGCATGTACAATTGAGACCTATAGAGACTGCAATGTTCTGTAAATGCTCACCCCTCCTGAAGCTGAATCAATATCCACCATTATTGTGTGTGCTAGGTCTGTGGGCTTCTTTCTCACTCTTTCTATTATTGTTCCTTTTTCTCGTTTTCTTGATCAGCCTGATGCTGCTTTTATTGAATGATTGCTCTTCTCCAGTGATGATATTTTAATTTTGTTTTAAGTTTGTTTGATTTCTCATCTTTAATGCTTTCTTTGTCTTTTCTTTATCTTACATATCTTCATCAAAATGACTTTCCCAATATGCCTTTAATCAAAATACATTTTCATTTCTTAATTTCTCTCTAAAATTGCCTTGAGCTACTTGTGGTAGTTTGGATGTGATACATCTGCTTGTGGTCTCCTGTGTCTAAAAACTTGGTGGTGAAGGTTTATAAGGTTTGAAAGGACCTCTCTCAAAGAACTCAGAATAAAGTGGATTTGCTTCTTTTAGCTTCTGGTGGCTTCCAGAATATTTTTCTCTGTGGCCACATTACCCCAGCCTCTGCTTCTGTGGCTCTATTGCCTTCTCTTCTGTGTGTTTCTTATGAACCCTCTCCCATCTCTCATATGGATATGTATGCTGACATTTAATATCTTTCTAGATAATCCAGGATTATCTTGTCTAGTTCACTAAACGCAACTGCCATAACATTTTTCCTTATAAGGTAGTGTTTAAAAGAGTCGAGGACCCAGATATTATATGTTGAATGTGATTACTCAGCCTAATAAAATCCCCAATTAAAAGAGAAAAATAGGAACAGGTGTCACCACTAAAAACAGAAGGCTAAAGAAGTTCAAACCTCTATCCTGTCACAAAAGCAATGAATATTGCACCCAAAACGCCAGAATCCCTTGAAAACGAGACTCTAGTTTTAAAATGCACAATAAGGAGCTGTTTAATGAAAACAGAAGTTGCAACATTTTAGGTTTAAAAAAATTTTCAGCAAGTAATTGGCTAACAGAACCAAGGTTATGCACAACAAAGAGCACAGCTATGACAAGATTGACTGAGAAAGCCACTGAACAGACACTAGCCACGCCAAGAGAAAAGTGGGTATTTCCAGAGTTAGCATATCGCATTATCAAAATACTGTGTTTTTAACAAAAAATATAATATATAAAATGAAACAAGAAGATAGGACTTAGAGACAGAAAGTTGGCTCAGCACTTAAGAGCCAGTTCCTGTTCCTGTTCATCCAATGCTCTTTTCTGGGCTTCTGAGGCACTAGGCAGGCATGTAGTACACACACACACACACACACACACACACACACCTGTAAAACTGCCATACATATAACTCTTTTAAAAATTGAAAAGATAAGAAGATTCATAATTGGAAAAATAATAAAAAAAAGGCACTATCCTCACACAATCCCACAAACTGGACTTTACTAGACAATGACTTTAAATCAGTTACCTTAAATGTATTCAAAGAGCTCACAGAAACCGTGAACAAGCACTACAGGAAATCAAGGGAATAGTGTCACACGTTGGTTCTTGTAGTAATATTTCATTTGTATTTTAATAAATAAAGCTTGCCTGAAGACAAGAAGGCAAAACTAAGCCACTAGAGGCTAGGTAGTGGTGTCTCACACCTTTAATCCCAGTACTAGAGAGTCACACACCTTTAATGCCAGCACCAGAGAGGAATATAAATCGGGATGAAACAGGAACTCATTCTCTTTTAGTCTGAGAATTTTGTAAGGTAAGAGCTCTCTAGTGGCTTGGCTGCTTCACTTTGCTGATCTTCAGGTTGAACCCCAATAACTGTCTCTGGGTTTTTATTAATCATACTACAGTTTCTTTTTTAAAAAAAATCAACAAAGACATAACTAATAATAAAAAGAAACTCTGGGTCTGAATAGTACCATAACTAAAATAAAAACTTCACAAAAGTAGCTCAAAAGTAGATAGGACAGACAGAAAAAAATTAACAAACTTAAAAAGAGGTCCATTGAGATTTGGTCTAAGAAGAGAAGGAAGGAGGAGCTGAAGAAAGCAGAGCTCTGTGAGGTGCCACCAACTACATCAGCGACACAGCATGGGATCCCAAAGGAGAACGGGACCAAGAGGGGACAGATAGACATGAATCTGTACATTCAGGCCTCACAAACAAGCTCTCATCAAGTTAAATTCTAAAATATTCACACAAACACTCTCAATAGAAAAGAAAGTCTTGACAGCAGCCAGAAGGAGCTGGTTCTTTCTAAAGCAGAGAGTTTCAATGAAATTAGAAATGATCTCTCCTTAGAAACTCTGGGCCCTGGAACAGAATAAGCTGGTGTTTTTAAGTACTGCAACAAAATGTTGCTCCAGAATTCTCTATCCAGAAAAACTATTCTAAAAAAAAAAAAAAAGAACAAGAATGAATTAAGACAAGAAATATGAAATGTCTTCAATAAAAGGTCACTAAGTAACTCAAATACTTATGAAGAAATGTTTTAAAAACATGAGTAAAGCTAACTACATAGGTAAAAGGAAATACATAGAATTGCTGAATTTTGGCTTAGTACATTGCTTGACATCAGTTCTCCAGGAAGACAGGGCCAATATGAAGCATAGAAAGAGACAAGAAGGGATTTATAGGTCAACTAGCTCATTTGTGAAGACTGAAAATTCCCACAGTGGGCTACAGCCATACTTTAGAACCATGGGAACCAGAGCAATGTCCATTCCAAAACTAACTACAGGCATCCAAACTTAGAAAGACAGTGATGTATCTCTCAGTTCAAACCTAATGGCCCAAGAGCCTATGGATTCTCCGATAGTAACTGTAGAGTTCAAAAATTAAGATATCCTAAAGTTCTGACATCCAAGAATAGGAAAAGATACGAGTCCGAGTCTAAACACCAGCAAAGGTCCCTTCTTTCTTTAGAGTCTATCAAGTCAGGCCCCACACTGATGACTCGTAGACTTGCATTGAAGGCAAACATTCCTCATTCAGTCTATTGGCTAATCTCACCTGGGACTCCCCAACATTAACACATTTTGTCAAACCAAATGGGTTTCTCTTTCAATGGGAGAGGTACATAACATCTATGAAAGCATTGAGAATAATTAATGTGATGCTTAGGAAGAAACAATGCCTTGCCAGTTAGCTGCATAACCGCCAGTGCGATCAAATTGATATCCAAAACCAGTTTGTTGACATTCCATTACTGTAACAAATACCTGCAATCTCTCACTAGTAACTCATTTATTTGGCCCACAGCACCAGAGGTTTCACTCGACCGTCCTGTCCTGGGATACAGCAGCATAGTTTACTAGGAAGTCTACTGAATGGCAAAGCCACTTTTCTCTAGGCAGCTAGGAAGGATAAAAAGAGAAAGGGGTCGATGTCTCAGTGTCTTCATCAGAGACATACCTGAGAAAGTGCTCACCCCACCTCTTAAAAGCTGTACCAAGTTCCAATGCCATGAGCAGAGATGCAGCTTTCAATAATGGACTGTTGGGAGGTACTTATCCAAACCATAGTACGTGTTTCACTGATACGAAGTGGCCAGAAAACATAAATGAAAGAGACAGAAAGCAGAAACTTGGCAAAACCACCACATCTTTTAGAGGTAGAAAAAATGTTCCAGAGTTGGACAGGGGTGGTGACTGTGCACACCACGATTGTGCTCATGCCAATGGGTCATTATCTTAAATCACTGCATGACGAAACATCATGTGAACTCTACTTCAATAAAAGTTAAAAAGATTAAAAGTAAAAAGCTCTACCTCATCCTTGAGGAAGCCAATGCCCAAAGGAACAAGAGGACAATGGACCATGGATTTCTTGAAGTGTAGGGATAACTCACCCCTCTCAAGAGACTGGAGAAGTATGCAAGGAGGTTTTTCCAGCCCTGGGATGTTGCCTGGTACAGGTAAAGGTCCCACAGTGATGCATAACTTGGGAGACAGCTTCCCTTCAACACTCACGGCAGCAGCTAGAGGGAAAGATCCAACCTCTTCCATCTGCTCCCGACCCAAACTTTATGACTGGCTTCAAGCACAGCCTCACCTGGCTCACCTCGACTACACTGGCTTACCACTCCCAGCATCTGTTGCATCTTCAGGGGAAATTTATCCACCGTCATCTTGCTGAGTTCAGCAGTATTGGACCACGGCTGCATTCTTATTTCTCTTATTTTTTCCAATATAATGCTGGGAGTATGGGGACACACCCTTCAAAAGAGTAGCTACTGTTGAATGAGCATTCTAGTACTCACGGCTAACTCTGTCACCAAGACTGACTACATCTCTACTCTACCAAAGGCATCAAAACATTCAGCTCCACAGCACTTGAAATCACAGAACTCCTGGATAGACTCTTTTTTTTTTTTTTTTTTTTTTTTTTTTTTACTTTTTTTTCCCACAAGCGAGTTTCTCAGCTTTTTACTTTGGAAACTGAAAACAGTGTTATACTGATAATGTATATATGGTGGTTTGAATGTCAACAGCCCCTATAGGCTCCTATATTTGAAAGGTTGGTTAGAAGTTGGTGGAACCGTTTGGCAAGGATTAGGAGGTATGGCCTTGTTGGAAGAGCTGTGTCACTGAAGTGGGCTCTTGAAGTTTGAAAAGCTTCCTGCTATGATGATCACAAACTCTACCTCTGAAACTGTATGAAATCTCCCAATGAAATGCTTCTTTATAAGCTGTTTTGGTGATTATGTCTCTTCATAGCAATAGAACAGCAAGTAAGACAGTGTGTAATGAAACCAAGCCAAGGGGAAGCAGAGGGTCCTTTGCTGCTGCTGAAGGCTGCCATGTAATATACACACATTCATTTTGCAAAACTGTTTATGGAAATATCGCATCTTATTTGGATTGCTTCATGTCATAGAAATGACTATAAAGTCACCAAAGTCAAACTGACAAAAGTTAACAGCTATAGAAACAGAAGCTCAGGAAGAGGAAGATAAGCCTTGAGAGTGGTCTGAGGTTTTCATCCTGCCCAGTTCCCACAGTTGTTAAGTCCCAAAGAAATCACACAGAAGTCTACATTAGTTATAAACTGATTGGCTTAGTAGCTCAGACTTCTTATTAACTCTTATAATTTATATTAGTCCATTATTCTTGTCTATGTTAGCCACATGGTTCAGTACCTTATTCAGTGACGCAGTCACCTTACTTCTTCTGTGGCTGGGTCGCAAACTCCAGAAAGAACTTTCTTCTTCCTAGAATTCTCATTGTCTCACCTCTACTTCTTGCCTGGTTGTCCAGCCTATACTTCCTGCCTGGCTACTGGCCAACCAGCATTTTATTAAAATACAATTGACAGGGTACAAACCATTGTCCCACAGCAGTTTTCAATTACCCATCATTATGATAATAAAAATTTGATATAATTGCTTTCCACCACAACCCTGGACACTCCCCACAACACCCACCTACCACTGGGATCCATGTAAGAGCTTTAAGAACCTGCCACCTCCTGGGCCCAGGAAGACCCCTGCCAATGACACATTACTTTTATTGGTACTTTCTTCCTGAGCAGTATAAGGCTCCCTGACCTGTTTTGGTTTGTTTTGTGTTTTGTTTTGCCTTTATATATTTTTTGCCTCACTCTATCCCTAATTTAAGTGGAAAGAAAACAAGATAGTTTTACCATATATTTTAAATTTTACTGGAATCTAGTGAAAGGTCACAAAAATGTACTTCTCATCGGTGGCACAGGCAGCACTTGCATAAGGATCACCTCGACCTGAAATGTGCAATCCAAAGGGCTGGGCCAGGCCTGTCAATCAGAAACTTCAGACTTTGGGGTCTGCACATTATTCTACTTCACCGACTCTCCATTGCACAGTGAAGTTTGAAGCTGCAGCAGAAGGCACATAAAAGATTTTCAAGGATAGTTTTTTCTGTCCTGCAAACCATCCATCTGAGTCATAGTAATAGTTCTTGGACAACAGAGTTCATATGATCATCCATCAATGCATTGTCTAAAAATACCTTTGTTAAGCAATGCATCCATCATTAGATTAGATGCCAATTTGGTAAAAACAAAGGGAACATTACATGTCCAATAAAAGTTTTTTAGATGAGCAAATAATAAAACCAAAAGAGCATTCAATCTTATGAGCAAGACTCTTTTAAGCATGATCTTCTCTTATATTGGGAAACTCATATATTAGTAATTTTCTAGTCAGTGATTTGCTTTGACACATTTCTCAGGTATTTCCCACACAACCATCTGCTTGCTTCTAAACGGACTTCTAAATGCACGGTGTCATCCAGGCACTGGTGCCTTAAGTAATCCCCTGGTAAAACCATAAAGCACAGAGAAGAATACAATCTATTTCCCCAAAGGAATTTACAATAGATAAATTATTTTATGTCCCACAGAATGATATTCCCTTGCCGACTGTGTTGGAAGTTGTTGCCGTTGCTTTCCATAAAAATTTCTGAAGGGGCCCCTCTCTGCAACAAATGATGTCTTCTCAGAGAAGAACCGATTAGTCTCCATTACTGGGCATGTACATCAGGCATGGTGTTCCTGCAGAGATGTGGTGCCCAGTGAGGGGGTAGACAAGATGCCCAAGTTTCCAGAGAACCCACCCACCTGAAGGATCAGCAGGTCTGCATCTGAACAAAGATCTCTTCCCCAAGAATGATTAAGTTCTTAAACTGTTGCTGAAATACAAACCAATTTGTCTAGAGCATTAGCTGAGCCGAAGAAACAAGCGCTCTTTAGCTGACCTGAGCTCCAGATCAGACCTAATGGCTCTCAGATGGTGTGACAGTGTGCACACGTCAGTCACTGGCCTGCCCTCCTGAGTCATTCTTACTGTAACAAGTTGTTCTAGAATGTCATACGTCTCGGTTTACTTGAGTCCAGTAATAATACTACTACTCTTAGGGTAATGTTCAAGGGCAAAGCGTTCTAGACAAAGTAGCTCTAAAAGAACTTAGTCCCCCAGAATAAACAATTTTAGTTTTTTTCAGGCAACAGTTTAGTCTGAAATATCTCTAACCCTTGTTTTCTTCTTTCTTCCCCCTGTTCTCTACTTATAAATATACAAACCCTCTTCTCAGTGTCTTCTGTTTCTTCATTTGTTCCTGGTATAATTCTTCCCACATCTGGAGTTTCAGCAGCTGTCCCTCTGAGAGGATTCACTCTGATAGGATATGTTGTTCTCTTGCTCTGGAGACTGCTCTGGTTCCTGCAGAAGGAGCTTTAGTCGGGGAAGCTGGGGCTTGAAGTGGTGGTGGTGTGCGGATGTGGCCCTAGGAGGGCAAGGGCAGAGGTGCGTTTAAACAACCTAAGTAAGTCACAAGTAGACATTAGTAAGATCCAGGATAAACTCAAGAAAACTTACTCAGTGAGCCAACTGGTCATCGCTGAGTCGGAAACAAGAATTCGTGATAAATCCCAAAGGGTGTCGTTCCCCACTTTTCTTCATGGACAGCGCAGCTCTACAGACTTCAGGGAAGCAGCAGCCATCAAGACCTGGAGAAGGATGGAAATGGCACCTGTAAGTTGGAACTTAGAGTCCCCTATCACCTGTGCTGACAAAGGGATTGGTCACAGGTTCTCTTCCTAGACTGCTATCCCAGCTCTCTGAACCTCTCAAGGTCCCACACTCACTGATTGTCAGAATTCTTCCACAGTCACTGACCCTCCAAATGCACCTCCATGCCTGTTGTTCTGGCCCCTCTTTGTGGAGGAAGAGGTGTGTGGTGGGAAACTCTCTCCAGTTACCCCAAATCTCCTTGAAAGCAGCTTTTCAATTATGTTAATCTTAGACAATTATCTTGGAGATTTCTCCAATATGTTTTCTATCAAAATGAAGGAAGGAAACATAGAAAGGAAGCATATGAGATTATTAAACCCAGTTCCCTTCCACAGAGGTGCAAACCAAGGCACAAGGTGGATAAATGGTCATATAATTAAGTTGTACAGAGGTAGGGCTGGCTTTTAATCTGTTGCTTCTACATCCAGCATGCTTAACATTGCATAGACCTAGGTCATTTTCAACTAGAGAGTAAAATGTTAGGTTCTTGCTTTATGTAATTGAAGGTAAAAGACAAAATGGTCATGGGATTGGAGAGAAAAGCTAGCAGTTAAGAGCACCGACTGCTCTTCTGGAAGAACCTGGCTCCGTTCCCAGCACCCACGTAGAACTCTTAACCATCTGTATCTCCAGTTTCAGGGAATCCAAGGCTCTCGTCCAGGCTCCGAGGGCACCAGGTATGCAGGTGGTAGATACATAGACATACATGCAAACAAACACTCATATACATAAAATAAAATCTTTAATTAATAAAATTTTTTACAACTGTTCATGATTAAAGGTCACAAATTTTTACACAACACCTAAGTCAAATGATCAGTGAGAATCATTGAGATCAAATAAGAATTGCTGATTACAGGATAACTGGTTACAACAAGTCCACTAGTGGGAAATAATGCCAGTGCAGTCAAAGACATGTGACTTGAATCCAACAATTTTATACAAAACTAAGTGAAAGGTCATGTTTCAATAATTGACATATGAACTTCAGTTTGAAGATCTCGAAAGTCAAGGAAGTTACTACTTAAATGCAGAACAGAAACAGCCATAAGAGCCTGGGTAGAGTCTGCTCTCCTGATCCGGATCTTTGTGATAATGGGACAATAATGGTAAAATGTGGATGAACTCTGAAGACTGAATAAAGCAATATCCCATTAAAGGCCTCCCGGTGCCATATGGAAATATTGCTAATACTCGGTTGAGAAGTGATGGGCCCTTGGTGTCACTCAGAGGAAAAGCCCTGTACTGTGATTGCTACTTTGCTACAAGATTGTGGTTGGTTCTAAAGGGCTTTGTTTGGGTTTTTGGATTTGGGTGTTTTTTTTTAATTCACTTAAATAAATGCCTTTACTTCAAGTTCTAGAAGGTGCTGGGTTCATCATCATCACTATTTTCTGGGGAACAGCTTGAAATCTCGTCTTCCCCAGTCCTATTAAAGGTTAGCACTGCAGAGGAACTCTTTCCCGGAAGTGCACAGAAGGGCTCTGTCTGGTTCTCCTCCTGAAATCAGCCTCAGTGTGTTAGCACTAGATCCCCAGCACAAGGCAGGGAATAAAAGACTTCCGCTTTAGCTCGTGCTCTCTGTGCCTGTCCTTTGAAATGCTTAACCATATGGAATCATTTAACCACTACCAAGTCAGCTCAAGTTTCTCCTCCTTCCAAAGCACACTGCTGACTTTTCAATGTGATACAGAAAAGGAAGGAAACTTAGAATTCACATGAAGGCAAATCTGCTTTTTAATTAAGTAGAAATTGTATGGTCATTGGTAGATACAGCTAATTAAACAGATATAGAGATACATACATATAGATGCAGGTGGAGATTGAATAGGAGAGATGACAGATACGAAGATAAATACAATAGAGAGATGGTGTATACAGATAGATGCAGATGACATGTAAATACAGAGATATAGAAATGGACATAAGCATAGACAGAGACATATACAGATATAGGTATACATATAGATTATATATGCAGAAATGATATGTATAACATGATATTTTGACACATATATACTTTGTGGAATGGTTAAGTCAAGCTATGTAGCATATGTATTACCTCATATGTTTATCTTCCCAGCGAAAACATTTTAACTCTGCTCTGATTAATTTTCAAGTGAAATGCATATTATAATTATTTGGTGTTACCATAAAATATAAAAGATCTCTTGCAATTACTTCTCTCGTCTGACTAAATTTGGAAACATTCATCACCATTTATCTAGATTCCTAATTCTCCCAGCTTCTGGAAGCAAAGGCAGATCAGTCTTGAATTAAAACCTGGTGGTCTCAACATCAAAATCTTTCAAAATGTATCAATTCTCTTAGGTTGACGCCTATTCCTTCTTGGGCAGTTTGATTTCACAATGTAGACACTACCAGGAAATTGCAATAAGATGCCATACACTTTAAATAAGGCAAAATTAAACTTCTAAGTGAACTCAGAAAACATAATGATGAGACCATAAGAAAATGAGGTAAAGATAATATGTATATAATTTCCTAATGGCTACCCTATACCTGTCCTTGTGGGAAGCACAGTTCAAAGGAAGAAAGATTGGAGGAAACCGATCTGTTAAACACATGGACCTGTTTCCTTCTAAGGAAGGAAATGACTGACACCTGGTCACCCAGGTGTTGGCTGACAACCCAATGATCATTTCGTTATTCTGTGGAGCAAGCCTTCCTGAATCTCCCAGTACCCTGAGCATTGTTTGGGCCCTAGCTTTGTCTCTCAGTGAACAGAGCACATCCTTATGGAAGAGGTCCCATGTACTTTGCATCTATGCGCATCACAGATCCTTCCTCCGTAGGCCTTGCCCTAACCTCTGTTTATCGGTCATCCTTATTGTAAAGGACACAGGTGCTTTGCTACTTTGCTAGGGAGTTTCTATGAAGCTATACACAAAGCTTGGTTGTAGTAGCTGCCACTTGGAAACCTTGGCTCTGCGCTAACTAAAGCCGTGCTGACAGGAGTTCCAGTCTCCATCTGTGTGGATCATTTCCCTGCCAGCCACGAGGCCTGCAGGGTCCCCAACATGTTCTTATGCCTCACAAAGCCCCATCTGTTTACTTCCACATTCAATTTGATTAGCTCACTGACCAATATTCATTCCCCACCTGCACCTGACCATCTTTACATTAAAGTCCTGGATTCTATGCTGGACTTTACTATTAATTGACAAGTTATTTTCCATTTTTAAGGCATCATCCAACCTACGGCATTATGAATTAATTATACTATAACATTACTAGAGGGTTTTCTACAGTCTACAGAAGAATTTGTATAACTTGATTTCTAATTCTCCCACACAATAATTCATAGATAAAGTTGCCACACTAATCAATAACACATTGCATCTCTGTCATAATAATATAACATCTCAAGTTGCTGCAATATGAACTACTGTCTCACCCAACCATGAATTCTAAGCTTGAGTTCTATTAGCAGTTAGCAAAAGCACAAGAGCAAGGCATCTTTAGGTTTAGAACAAGGGTCATAATTAAACTGATGAGTCTAGTGTTTGTCCAGTGATATGGGACAAGTTAATATGGTTTTAAACTAAAAGGATGAGGCTGAAGAAAAATAAGAGTTAATTGCTGCTCAAAACTCTAGAAGAATCGGAACAAGCTACAGAAAGAGCATAACAGTTTCTCAATAGAAATAATGATGAGAGGACCTTGGCCTGGTAACGTACATCTGTCTCTCTGTCCTGCTGCAACACAGTAAGCCTGTGTTGGCCTCGTTTCACAGAGAAGTGGTGAAGACACAGAACAAGTAAGCAAGCTACCATAAAGATACATGTCTACCAGAAGACCTAAGGTGCTCTGTGAGTCATATGTGTAGAGAGAGATGTGTACAGCATATATTTGACACATATATCACTGTGGAATGGTTAAACTAAGCTGTGTGGGTGCTCAAGAACCTTACGCTACAACTTTCCACATTTCCTATAAGGAAGAAAAGAGAAGACATAGCATTTAGCTCGGGAATGAGCAGGAAGAGTACCAAAGCCACCAATGGTCTAGTACAAACAAAGAGGAAACACCATCCAATCAGCTAAACGTCAAGGATGGGACTGGGGGCTGAGAAGAGGAGGAATGTTTACGAGAGCCCAATGAAACTACAAAACCAGAAGGATCCTGCAATGCGTGGATAAAAGAATTGCCAAGCAAGCACTGAGATAGATGCAGTGAGCCTCCAACATAGGCACAGTTAGGTGCAGATATGATGGCTATGCAACCTTCTCAAGCATTTCTCAGAAACCCAGAAGCATTAAACAGATCATTGATCTCTAACTAGGGATCTGGAAATGCATGAGGTTAACAGTAAATACCATAAAGGAATTGGAGCCATTTGGAAATAGTTGAAACAATTGATCATTGAGTCCATGCCAAAGTGAAGAGAAAGCAATGCTCATGAATATCTGAAAGCCGCTTTCTCTCCAGGCTATAGAAATGTGGCATAGGTCATGACCATTTGTTTCCATTTCAATTACATAAAGCAAGAACACTGTACCTAACATTGCACTCTCGAGCTGAAAATGACCTAGGTCTATGCAATGTTAAGCACACTGGATGAAGAGGCAGCAGATTTAGTCAGTTCTACCTCTGTAGTACTAAGCTATGTGACCAACTAGGTCTTTCCAAGATAATTGTCCAAGACTAACGTAATTGAAAAGCTGCTTTCTAGAATGAAACACAATTAATTAAAAACTCAGGATCGGAAATTGGGGTTCAACCTGAAGATCCGAAAGGCAAAACAGCCAGCCCAACACGGCAATCCTGCCTCCTGGAATCTGAGTATGTGTTGAGAGCTGTTTCTTCCCATTTTATAAACCTCTCTAGGACTGGGATTAAAGGCGTGCACCATCGTCATTAAAGGCATGCACCGCCCACTCTCTATGACAACTAGTGTGGCCACTGGGATTAAAGGTGCGTGTCATTATGGTTACTGAAATTAAAAATGTGTGTTACCATAATCTGATCTGTAAGGCTGACCAGTGGGACTGTTTTACTCTCAGATCTTCAAGCAGTCTTTATTTATTAAAATACAGTTGAAATGCCACTACACTAGAAGATTCTGGATAACTGGAGAGAGTTTCCCACCACACACCTTTCCTCCACAAAGAGGGTCCAGGCACGGAGGTGCATTTGGAGGGTCAGTGACTGCGGAAGAATTCTGACAATCAGTGAGAGTGGGACCTTGTGAGGTTCAGAGAGCCGGGACCACTATTTAGAGAAAGAACAAAACCACGGCTGAGGACAGAGTTCATAAACACGGTGTTTTCTCAGCACACATGAAGCCCAACGTTCAGCTGCGGCACTCTGTAAACAGGCCATGGTGAGGCATACCCATAGCCCTGGAACTCAGGAAGTGGAGGCTTAAAGATCTGAAGTTCAAAGTCAACCACAGCTTCACAGGAAGTTTGAAACCAGACTGGACTGGTAACATGTGTCAAGAAGGAAGAAAATGTAGAAGGAAGGAATGCAGGGAAGGAGGTGAGGGAAGAGAGGGATAGAAGGGGAAACCTTCAGACTTTTAGGAGACATTGAAATGGACAAATATCTCTTCTCTCTCTCTCCTTGCCCCCTCCTGCCCTTTCACCCCACTGTGGAACACCCCCTTCCCTAATAAACAACCTTTCCATGCAAAAAAAAATCCAATCAAAGATATATCAGGAAAAAAATTTCCCTCATCTTAAGGAAGATATGGATGCCCACATGTAGGACATAAGATATCGGTGGGATGTTGGTAGTTTAAATGAAAATACCCCCAGTTGGCTCATTAATGGAGCAGCATTAGTGGAACCATTGCAGTAAGAGACTGCTCATTCATTTCCTGGCCGCCCAGACCCAAATTAGTCACACAGAAACTATATTAATTACAACACTGTTTGGCCAATAACTTATGCATATTTCTAGCTAACTCTTACATCTTAAATTAACCCATTTCTTTTAATCTGTGAATCGCCTACATGTTGTGGCCTACCAGTAAGTTTCTGGGTAGCAGCTGGTGTCTTTCTCTTTTGGCAGCTACATGGTGTCTCTTTGATCCACCTACTCTCTCTATATCTCTTCCAGTTTGACTATATTCTGCCCTGCCACAAGCTGAAGCAGCTTCTTTACTAACCAATGGTAATAAAACATATTCACAATATACAGAAGGGGATCCCACATCAAACTATGGCCTTGTTGGAGTAGGTGTGGCCCTATTGGAGGAAGTATGTCACTGGGGTGGGTTTTGAGAATTCAGAAGCTCAAGTCGGGCCTAGGGGTTTGCACTCTCTCCCTGTTGCCTACAGATACGGATGGAAAACTCTCAGCTACCTCTCTAGTACGTCCGCCTACATGCTGCCACGCTCCCTGCCATGATAACAGACTAAACCTCTGAGCTGTAAGCTAGCTCCAACTACATTTTTCCTTTATAAGAGCTGCCATGGTCATGGTGTCTCTTCACAGCAATAGAACACTGACTAAAACAAGAACCCAACTAGACAGGACCAAGAAAGTTCTTTACCACTGCAGAGCATAACCCATCAGAAAAATGTAACTTGATACTACAATGAAAAGACATTAACCTTCAAATGAATTACTGTTGTACCAAAACATAAAGTGCAGACAAAGATGTGTAAACAAAGGAACCCTTATATATTCCCAGTGGGAGTGTAAATTAATACAGCTATTAAGGAGAACAATGCAGAAGTCCCTCAGGAAGCAAAAAAGCATGTCTGTCCCATAGTTGCTCCACTTCTGGGAATAATTCCAAATGGAAACAAACCAGCATACCAAACAAATGTGCTTTTTATTACAGCACTGATCACATGATAACTAAGATATGAATTCACCTAGATACCCACTAACTAATGGGTAAGAAAATGTTTACACACACACAAAGTATGTGTGATGCTGAGCTATCAACAAAACTTGCCCAAGGTTACCTGCTCATGGTTGTAGATGGCATCCTTTTGAATTTATAGCTGAGCTGATCTCTGTCCCCATACCAGATGGACTGCAAACCAAACTCCAGGGTGAGGAGAGAAGCTTTAAGTAAGAGCAATTAACAAGTACAAGTGCTTCTTCACCGAGATCGTGTTGGTATATTCTGAGAGAAAGCTGATGCCATTGAGGTCAATAGCTGCACAAAGAAAATAATCTTCTGACCTGCTTATACAACTGAAGATTCTCTCCATTGTAGACAGTGCTCCATAAATGCATGAGGACTGATAAACATGGAGCTCTTCTCTATGGTATAAAAAATGATCAGTCACTGTCCACATTTTTAGAGACCTAATTAGTTACAAGTAGCAGTATAAACACACACACACACGGGGGGGGGGGGGGGGGGGTGGGGTTGAAGAGTACTGATAGAATTTCAAAGCCAAGACATTACATATTTGGTGACCCTGTGAGCTTCAAGAGATGAATTTATACAGCTGAGCAATAAATGATAAGAGGGGACTTCCAGGGGGGTTGCCAAGTTAATAATAATAATAATAATAATAATAATAATAATAATAATAAAACGCAAGCAAGTGACCTGATAAATTAGGGGCACCGACAGTTCATTGGTGGGTCACAAGGATTAGAAGGGATGAAAGAGGATGGAAAACACACTCTCAGGTTTCCTCCATACATTTCATGCCATTGTATCACTGGATATCCAAGTATTCTGAATTTTCCAGGCTCTAAGCTCATAAGAATCATTCTGCCTCTGTACACATGAGTTGGCACACTACATTAGGTCAGTGAGTTCCAATGCTCCTTCTTGGTAAAAAGTTCTTTCCTAGGAGGTATCTGTATCCTGAAAAAAGGAAAACCCACTGAAGCCATACAGTTTCTCCAGTTAAATTTCTACAATGAGTAGATGACAATCACCTCTCCTTTTCATAAAAGAAGCCATATTGTCACCACAACAAGATCAATACAGAGAACTGGAAGGGGAAAAAAGAAAAAGAGAAAGATGGGGCAGAGGGGGTGACAAATGAAGAACTGGAGATGGAAAGGAAGAGATAAAGGGGGAGGACATGAGGAGAAAGGCAGGAAGTCACAGAAATGATAGCAAGAGAAAGGGAGACCGGCTGGAGAGGTGGTTCAGCAGTTAAGAGCACAAGTTACTTTTGCAGAAGACCTAGATTCAATGCCCAGAACCCAGATGGCAGCCCACAGCCATCTGTAACTTCAGTTTCATGGGATCCAATGCCCTCTTCTCACGTTCACAGATGACAGGCACACATGTGGTACACAAACACACTTGCAAGTAAATCACCCATACTGGAAGGAAGGAAGGAAGGAAGGAAGGAAGGAAGGAAGGAAGGAAGGAAGGAAGGAAGGAAGGAAAAGAAATACAGGGGGAGGGAAGGAACAGAGGCAATGAAGAAAAGAAAAGAGAAGAAATAGGGAGCTAGGGTAGAAAAAAAGAAAAGAAAAAGAAAGAGGAACAGGAAAGTGGAGATGAGAGAGAAAGCTGACCTCATATGATTGGGTAGATTTGTTTTTGAAATTAAAATGCACGTAATTCTGACTGTTTCCCAGATGTGACAGGCCATTGTACACACAAATTCATGGTCACAATGACAAGACCTGAACAATATGGAGCCAGACTAACTTCTGGTGTGGATGGTGGAGGGATCCTAAAGTTCCACCCTAGCTGAGAAGCTGTTGGCAGTATAAGTTGCTGTGAGAGGGGAGAGTCAGGATTCTTCAGGGATGAGAGCCTCCTTATAGGCTTCTCATGTTGACAGCATGGCCCAACTCCCATGCACGTACTGGCAGCATAAAGTGGGCTCAGGTGGTTTAAAAAAGAGTACATGAAGTTGGGAGGAAAAGGTGGTGGAGTGTGGAGCGGGGGAGTGGATGGTTTAATCAAAATACCTTATATCCACATATGAAGTTCTCCGTCACTTTTTTTTTTTTTTTTTTTTTTTTTTTTTTTTGGTTTTTCGAGACAGGGTTTCTCTGCAGCTTTAGAGCCTGTCCTGGAACTAGCTCTTGTAGACCAGGCTGGTCTCGAACTCACAGAGATCCGCCTGCCTCTGCCTCCCGAGTGCTGGGATTAAAGGCGTGCGCCACCACCGCCCGGCTTCTCCGTCACTTTTAAAAGGAAATATTGAAAGGAGATTAATACAATCTACCACTATACATAAAATGGTCATTACAACAAATCCTCCAAATGCTAAGAGAATATGAGAGAATTATGAACAATTTTATGCAAGAAACACTTGTTAGCATATAAAACTACTTTTCCTCAGGAATCTTGTGTCTGGTTATGTTTTGTTTCATGTCTGTCTGGGCAGAAGGATAGTAACTGTTATCCTGTTCATGTTGTGTAATGAGAGTGACTTGACTTTCAGTCACTGCTCTGTTACTCCCAGTGAGCTAAATACGACTGACGGGAGCAGGGAGGAGAACTCCAGGCAGGCAAAATTGCTCTTGACACCGTGTGACCATGTTCCTATTTTCTGACCAGGAGCTTTGTCCATAAATAGTTTGGAAGAGAGAACGTTGGCAAACAGTCTTCCAACACTGTAAGCTCAGTACCTCTGGGCCTTTGGAAGGAGAAGCGTGGGGTTGGGGGGGAGAACTACGGTCTCTACATGGATGTTCAGCCCAGCAGAATCTTTGTGCTGTGCTATAATTGCCCATTATCATGGCTAGATTTCTGTACCGAAGGAGCAGGTACTGAAGGTTCTGACTCTCCTGAGAAAACAGGGAAGAGGCGAGAGTATCGCTTGGAAACTTCCCTGAATATTCTCACTGGCTCTTGCACTTGAGGCTACACATACACACCCGCTCTCCCCCCCCCCCCTCTCTCTCTCACACACACACACACACACCGTTCAGGGTGACTTGGCCTCACTCATTTTTATAGCCTCTTCGTGATGATTTTGCCATCTTGACAGGAACCAGAACGTAGTTTTAATTCTTTCTGGAGCTCTTGTTCTTCACACCCTTAATTATTTATTGCTGACTAGCATCCAAAATACAATCCCCTCCAGTTCACTCCCCTCCCTCACAGTCCCATCCTCATTGTGCCTTGGGCTTATTTTCTCCAGACCAATAATTATACTGTTCCTTTCTCTCTCACGTCTATTTATTGTGTCTCAGAGAAACTCCCCTCCATATTTTATGGCATCCTCAATTTCTTCCAACTTCTTGCTTTAACTGAATCCTGGATGTACCCCAAGTACTCAGCCTCCCTGAAGTCTCTCCTTAGGCTGAGACAGAGTTTCTCACATCCATCAGTCTCAGGTGCTGGAGTCAACTTCTTACGGTCTAATGCTTCCATCCAAAGCTTTTGTCCCTCCAGAAAAACAATGTATGATTCTTTTTTTTTTTTGCCTATTCATTTTTTCTTTTTTTTAAATTGGTTTTTATTGAGCTCTACATTTTTCTCTACTTCCCTCCCCACCTCCCCGCTTCCGTTCAACCCTCTCCCAAGGTCCCCATGCTCCCAATTTACTCAGGAGATTTTTGTCTTTTTCTACTACCCATGTAGATTAGATCTATATAAGTTTCTCTTGGGGTCCTTATTGCTGTCTAGGTTCTCTGGAATTGTGATTTGTGGACTGGTTTTCTTTGCTTTATGTTTAAAAAACACTTATGAGTAAATACATGTGATAATTGTCTTTCTGGTCTGGTTACCTCACTCAAAATGTTTTCTAGCTCTATCCATTTACCTGCAAAATTCAAGATGTCGTTTTTTTCTGCTGTGTAGTACTCCAATGTGTGATTCTTTAGGGGTCACATCTGCCCATTTCCTCCTCACTGCTACAAGGAGCTTCCGTCTGCTTCTTTAATTAACCAGAGAGACTGACAACTCAGCCTTTCTCCTACCATCTTGGGTGACGTCGATGTTCCCATGTGCAGCCATTCACCATATTGTCCTTCAAAGACCTGTCTCTCAACATCAGACCGTCTCAGCTGACATCCCAGCAAAGATGGCAAGGATATCATATTCGTTCCTGTCTAAGATGCTTGCCACAAACCTGGAAATACAGTCGGTATTTTATACAGCCGTTTTGTTAAATCTAACAGCATTATTACACTTAAGTCCCTTTTACGTTCATTTTCTAAATGAGAAAACAGAATTTTAAAGAGTTTATATAACTTGTCCAAGCTGGTCACAGGTTCACAACAAGAGGGCCCATATTTGGGGCAGGGAAGACATCCAGGTAGGAAAGAAAGAGAGAATATATTTAAATTCCAATTTTTATTTTAATCGTATTTTCTATGTTCTCTCTTTTGGTACTAAAAAAATAATCATGCATTGATACAACAATAATTTGGAAACTTTGGAATCAAAGGCAGATGGGTAAGCAGTGAAATCGGCAAAAGAAATGACTAATTTCAAGAACCCTAAAACACAGGTCAATCTCTTTTAATCTCTGTTAGAAAACAAGGCCATTGTGCTAGAAATCTTGGTGCTGACACAGTTATTACCAGAATATTTGTGAAAGCTGAGCAGAGCCAGGCCCAAGGCAGTTATCACACACTAACCAATGTGCTAAAGAAGAGATGTCTTACAAACTTTGACTCACACTTCTTATGGGCATCTCATTCAGAGATTTTTCAGTCACAGCTAAATTTTAAATACCAAGATAAAACACACAGAATGAGGTGATGTTAGCCGTTCGTATTTGTGTTCTCATTGGCTTCACTTTAAGAACTCTACAAGTGCCCCCTGATTTACTTTCAGCACACCAAGAAATAGTAGCCCTAGATAAATGATCTTAATGCCTATCTCTGTTTAGGATCTAATTTTTGCTTGGTTCAACAGTCTTTTAAATCCCCCGTCTAATAGGACCCACTGTTAATGCAAGCTCAATCAAGACAGTACCTAAGTAAAAAACACATAATCTTATCCTTCTCCCCCAAAACTTTGCATACACAGAGGCTGGCATCATTCCCAGTCAGTTTCCTTTTCTGCCTAATTAAATCTGAAAGTATATATTTTTATGGTTTTCCAATAGTAAAACCATCAGAAACTATCAGATAAACACTAAGAAATATCCACCTAACCAATGTAGACAAGGAAATAATTATTTTAACTCAAGTTAAAATTCAAAAATTTAGTTGTAAATCTGGTGGGGGAAATATCTATTTGAAAATACATTAAATAAAAGAATTAATGAAGGACTGGCATGGTGGTAATCACATCTAATCCCAACACTGGGAAGGCAGAGACAGGTGGACCTCTTTTAGTTTGAGTACAGTTTGATCTACAGAGAGAGTTACAGGCCCGCCAGAGCTATACAATGAGATTCCGTCTCAAAAACTAAATAGCAAGAACAGTGATAATAATAAAGTTATAAAGCATTCCCCGGTTGTGGTACTCTCACCGTATGTGGCGTTGCTTCAGGACTGCTCATTTAGGAATTACCAGTCATGTGATGACCCATCTAAAACTAACACGAATGTTAATGGGGCCAATAAACACTCTTGAGACAGGGCCACAGAAGTGTAAGTTTTCTCACTTGGCAGCGAGTTCCCAACAATACACACTCATCTCACCAATGTGTGTTAAGTGCCTGGTGACAAGGCCCACTCCACTAGGCCCTGGTGTGAAAGGGAGGCAGAGAGGATGATCTGACCCTCCAGCGAGCTGCCGCCCTCGGCCAAGGCTGTTAACTTCGTGTTCCGCTTTCCTCGTCCTATTCTTTAAATGCCACCTTTTGCTCTTTCCTGTGAGTGAGCAGAGCCAATGAGAGTGGATCCATTACCGTAAGCCAAGCCCTTCTGTCTGGCTTTGGTGAGGAACCAACTCAGAGAAAACTGAACTCCAGCTGCAAGGTGTCAAGTTACAAGTAGTCTAACTGCCTCGTGTGTGTGTGTGTGTGTGTGTGTGTGTGTGTGTGTGTGTGTGTGTGTGTGACCATCTGTCTCTCTACCTCTCTCTATGTGTCTCTGTCTCTGCTTTTTTTCTCTCTCTCTCAAAACTTCAGGCCACATCCCACCCATATCTCTAAAGAGAGAACTGTAAGTAGATTTTTCCATCCCTCCTGCCAGCTTTGAAGTCACACTAAAATAAAATCACTATAAAAGGGGAGTGCTGTGGGACAACGCTCTTGTACCCTGTAAAGATTTGTCACTCACATTGCTTTAATAAGATGCTGACTGGCCAGTAGCAGGTGTGGTGACCACACTAGGATGATTCTGGGAGGAGGAAAGGCTCAGTCTGCAGTTGCCACCCAGAAGCAGAGGATGCAAGACGAATGCTGCACTGAGAAAGGTTACCAAGTCACATGGCTAGTCATAGATAAGAATTATGGCTTAATTTAAGTTGTAAGAGATAATTAATAATAAGTCTGAGCTAATAGGTCAAACAGTTTTTTTTTCTTTTTTCTTTTTTTGGTTTTTCGAGACAGGGTTTCTCTGCAGCTTTTTTAGAGCCTGTCCTGGCGGTGGTGGCGCACGCCTTTAATCCCAGCACTCGGGAGGCAGAGGCAGGCGGATCTCTGTGAGTTCGAGGCCAGCCTGGTCTACAAGAGCTAGTTCTAGGTCAAACAGTTTATAATTAATATAAGCCTCAGTGTGTTTCTTTGAGACTGAACATTTGTGGGATCAGACAGGACAGAAACTTCCATCTACAATTATTAATTATGAAAGCTCTGCCAATAGCTTAGGCTTTTTTCTAACTCGCTCTTATAACTAAAATTAACGTATTCCTATTAATTTACTTTCTGTCTTGTGGATTTATTACCAACTGTCCATGCTGCTTTTCTGCTTCCTCAGTCTCTGGCTGGTGACTCTCCAGGTCTCTGCCATTCTTCTTCCCTGCATTTTTTTCAATGACTCTCTATATCCATGCTTTTTCTTAAACCTATGCACCATTATTCTGCTAAATGGGCATAGTAATAAACTTCATCCTGTTTTATCTTTATAAGCATAGATTAATACATCTCTCAACCTTTGCCACAAAAGTTCTTTTTGCAGTAGATGGTGATTAACAGAGACTTGCAACTGGTCAATATGCAGAAACTAAGAGACTGGAGTGCTCAGCTCTGAACTGCACCCTCTCCTCATCCAAAGGCTCAGGAAACATTGGATTAAAGGGGATGGGAATCTTGTAAAAAGGGACTCATGAGACCTGGCTTCTAGCCAAGTAGCTACTGACAGTTGATAGTCGCTATGGAAGAGTCAATTTTCTTCAGGGCTTTGACCCCTGGTATGCTGCCCATGCACCCTTAGTGGTCCAGGCACACACAGACGGTACTAAGTGGACTCAGTGAGTTATAAAACGAATAGGCAAATATGAGTGTGGAAGAAGGGGATAAGAAAGAGGAGTCTGAGAGTAAGAGAGGGATAGTGGGAGATGGGTATGGCAAAAACGCACTATACGCAAGTATGAATTTCCCAAATAATAAATCATTTTTAAAACAGAAATTCAAGGTAATAATTATACAATAAATGTGAGTGACTGCTTGATAGGGATAAAAGAACAGATGTGGTAGGAAGAACAGATGTGGCACACAGGGGGACTTCAGAGACATTCATATTGTTCTTTTCCTTGACTTGAGCAGTGGCTACAAAGGCCTTCATTCACTATCTGTACACTTGATTTGTTTAATTTTTGATTAAACAAATAATTCTGTGCTTTTAGACATTTCTTAGCAAAGAGGCACCATAGTTTAATGTAGTTCAAATTCCTAGCACCTGCCTACAAAGCCAGGTGTGCCTACACAAACATCTGTAACCCTAGTGCTCAGGGGTGGTTTTCTAGGTCTTCCTAGCAGCTAGACCAGCTCCAGGCTCCATGGGAGACCCTGTCTCAGGGAAATTAAGTGAAGCAATAGAACAGGACCACCAGCATCTCCCTCTGGGTGCACATGCACTACACACACACACACACACACACACACACACACAAACAAACAAACAAACATAACACTGTGGGTAGCATGGGACTCAAGCCAATGAGGTAAGTCCTCTTATTTCTTAAACTTTCAGACTCCTTTCCTGAATCCCGGGGGAGATGAAAAGAAATCTCGAGCTAGTCCCAAAACTAGTCATTTTTCCTTTGGGAATGAAAGAGGCTGAGTTAGCTCAGTGTATTTACTGTCATCTTGACTTGGCCAGGACTAGGCTGCCACAGTAATAAGCAATTACAAAATATCAAGGACTTTCAACAACATAAATCCACTCCTCACTCAAGCTGACTTGGTTCAGGACACCCTTCAGGGCAGCTGCTCCCCATATGTGGGTGGCATCCCAGCTGCCTCAGTTAAATGGCATTATCATCCCAGCATCTCCCTGCACTCCTGCCAAAGTGGAAGAGAGGAAACTGAGGAAACACGCGGCTCAAGCAGATATACCAGATAGCCCTCTCATTGTGTTCACTGGTCCAGTAGCTCACATGGCTGTACCCAGCTTCCTAAAAGCAGAATGTCCCCAAAATGTGACCAGAGAAGAGGAACGGGATAAGAATCAGATGCCAACACAGAAGGAATGTTCAACATGGCTATCTTCATGCTCAGTAGCTACAACAAGATCCAACACATAGTGCCCCAACATGTATTTATCCTAAAATAGTTTTGCTCTGTTTAGCATGAGGTAAAGATACACCATCATTGATTAATGTAACTCTAGTACTATGACATGTTAGGTGATTGTGGCAAGAAGGTAATCCTTTAGTTGTTCAGAATGTTTTCATTAGTTGAAAGCTGGCCTGCAGAAGCTACCACGTCACGATCCCTCTGAAGTAAATTTGAGTGCTCACATGGTAAGAGCCCAGCGCTAGGGCCTTGTGGCTTCCATTCTAGCATTTTAGATTCAGGAAGAGCTGCTCCAGCAAACCAAAGACAACAGGGTTGAGCTGAGAAACTGAACAGTAAAAATTAAAAAAAAAAAAGTCTTTGAATCTATAAATTAAAATAAGAACCAATATATTTTAAATTCTGCAATTTTGAATTGTTTATTTGTTTAGGGGGAGACAGGTACCATGGTCACACATGTGGAGGTCAAAGGACAACTTTATGCTACGTAGGTTCCAGAAATGGGGTTTGTCTATCTACTGAGCTACCACTCCCGCCCACTCGTGTATAATACATATAATATGAAAGGTTACATGTTGCTTTTAAGATGTACTATTTGGGGGATGGAATAATGGTTCAGTGGCTAAGAACTCATTGTTCTTACAAAGGACCTGGGTTAGGATCCCAGCAGCAGCAGCAGTAGGCTGCTTATTCATTGCTGCCTGGAACTTCCAGCTCCAGGTAATCCGAAGCCTTCTCCTGGCTCGCAGGGACACATGTGTGTGTGTGAGCACACACACACACACACACACACACACACACTTAAAAATAACAAAATTTTTAATACATTATTTAAAATATACATATTTTAAACTTAAACTAGGTTTTAAAAAATCTGCTCTAAAATTTAACTTTTGACTCATTATATATGAGTCAAAATATATGACTTAGTTCCTACCATAATATTCAGACACACAGAAAAGAGATTTTTGTAGGATTTTGAGTGCGTTAATTATTGCTATTTCCTAATTGTGCCATCCGCTCAGCGTATCCCCTCAAGCTCTTAAGTGACGCTAAAGAGGCAACTTGTGCAACCCTTTTATGAGCTCACTCTCCTTTTTGGCTCCTAGCAAAATGCATGAGGTGGCCCAGAGTGAAAATGGCTCAGATCAAACCCATCTGCTGATACCAGCATAACAGAGCCAACTTGGATGGCAAAGGGGAAAACAAGCAGGGTTTTACGTAATAGATACTGTTCTGGGCAGGAAAGGGCAGCGTCTTAGAACAGGGCCCTTCAGCTCTGCACTTTCCATCCATGCTATGGAGGTCACCTCGTCATGTGAAAATCCCATCTATACTACGCAGGTCTCTTCAACATGTGAAAATCCCATCCATGTCATGCAGGTGTCTCATCATGTGAAAATCTCATTTGAATACTAAATATTTGTCTAACATCTCTGTTAAATGTGCACTCTCTTTCACAGTAGATTCATGAGGAAGAAATGGAAAAGAAAAATGAGGAAAGAGACTAGGAACTGATTAAAGAAGGAGAAATTCGAGAAGAGAAAGAAGTAAAAACATTTTGAGACATCATGTCTATCAATCTAAGTAAGTGTCTTCATTTATAATCTTATTTTTAAATACGCACAGAAATATGTTTTCCAAAACAATAAAATTAAAAATATTTCAACCTTGGCAATGAAACATGCCCCGAGAACAAAGCCCAAACCGTCAGATAGCCTTATAACTCTTTGGAATCACTTATGACTTATTTTCTTAAGATGAGAAAGTAATCTCTTTCCATAAAGGTCCCTTCCTCCTTTTCCCATCTTCCCTCTGATGTAACAAGACAATCTTCCAAAATAAACTCTCCTTTCCGGTGTAGCTATTCTGTGGTCTCTGCTTCAGAGCAAGCCTGTGCTGTCAACCTATGCTTTAACTTAGCCTTGGGATAGAGCGTCCATCCTATACAAACCCAAAGAAACCAGACCTAAAATGGGCTTATGTTGCTCTTGAGGGCATCCTTGGGAGAGAGCCAGACATCACTCAATACACATGAACACATAATACACAGCCAGTAACCCAACCAGGCTGAACTTGAGATTCTAAACAGGCAATGGAACATTTGTGAATGTGTTTTTAATTTTGGTCAGCAGGCCACAACAGCGTCTCCTAATGAAGAGCATCTTCTCTGCAACCTATGTGTGGAAACTCAGTTCTATGAACTAGCCTGACTCATCAGCTCTTTTTCCCCATAACAATTTTCTGTGTGTAAGTGAAGGAAACACTACACATACCCGCATACATATTGAGTGGCCAAAAATTTGTTCTGGCCCTGTCAGAAACCAGCATGTTTCAAATTAACAGAGTTGGCGTGAGACAGTGAGCATGTGGAGCACACTGGCCCCCTGTGACCTAACAATTAAATTAATACAACTTGTCCTGTAGCTAAAGAAGTTGGATCCAGTCTGCAGATCCAGAGATGGGGTGCTGGCATAGAACAGGCTCATGCGATTCAGGCTCATGGAATCTAGCAAATAAAGCTGTGAACAATAAACCAGACGGCAGATCATCCAGAACTTAAGCTTGAAGCATACGTTGCCCCTCTGCCACAGGGCAGCAGGTGGAGCTATGGGTTGTGCGATGAGGAGGCTCATGAGCCGAGGACCATCGCTGGTCATGTGTAGGTAGGGTCTGATCATGAAAGATCAAGCCATTTCATCCTGTGCTGCTTGGACCTGAATGAGTTTGCTGCTGTCTTAAGTTTTCAATCTCTCTGGGTTAACAATTCTTTCACGGAGAAAGAGAGCCGGAGTTAAATCAACTGTCAGCTTGACAGGATCGAGAATCTCCTTGGAGACAAATCTGCAGACAAGACTCTATGAGAATTCCTCTGTTTGGTTAACTGATGTGGGAAGACCCACCCTAAATATGGATGGCATCATTCCATGGGCTGGGCATCAGCATTTATCACTCTGCTTCCTGACTATGCATGCAATGTGATCAGCGCCTTCATGTTCCTGTTGCCATGACACCCATGCTGTGATGGACGGTACCCTCAAACTGTAGTCAAATGAACCACTGTTTTGTTATACTGCAACCCATAGGAAGTGTGTTTTTACCTGCCATCCTGATGCTGAAGGATCCTTCATAGTGAAGGCTTGCCAACTCCTGGTCCACAGCACTGGGCACCTGGGTACCTGGAAGGGAAGGAAAAACAGAAAACATGCCAACAAGGAAGAACTTTCCACATTTGGGAACAGTCTGATCTTCACGGTCCTTGAGAGTCTCATTCTCACAACATAATCTACAGAGACAGAAGCTGTGACCTGCAGATGTGGCTGCACAGTTTCACTCAGACAACAAACAATGTGTCTAGGCTTACTGACTGCAAAGCATCATCTTAAGAGATGTGGGACAAGCAAAGCGCTGGAAGCAGGAACAGATCTACTGTCAAATAGCTTTCACTGAATATGGGAGACAAAATGTAAACACAAGAATTATACAAATGGCTAAATGACAATGTCTTAGTACAAAAGAACCATAGAAGATTTTGGGTTTGCAAAGCATTGCGAAAGGACTCGATTCTAGGACATTTCAGCAGAAACTGCAAGATGGGAGTAGAAGTCATCAGGGTTATAAGGGCAGAGATCAGATGAGAAGACAGAGGTCAAAGGGCAG
This sequence comes from Arvicola amphibius, assembly GCF_903992535.2. Taxonomy (NCBI): domain Eukaryota; kingdom Metazoa; phylum Chordata; class Mammalia; order Rodentia; family Cricetidae; genus Arvicola; species Arvicola amphibius. The sequence goes on from NC_052060.1 coordinate 56,887,844, forward strand.
GGCAGAGGGCAGAGATGATTGGGCAAGACAGAGGTCAGAGGAGCAAAAGGAGCTCAGAAAGTCAGCACAGACATCAGATGGAAAGAGGCTAGCAGTCAGGAGAGGGGCAGGAGAGGGGCAGGAGAGGGGCAGGAGAGGGCAGAGGGGCAGGGTGAGGGTGAGAAGGGCAAGGCAGAGGGCAGAGGGGAGAGGGGACTGAAAGAACAGCACATTTAGAACTCTGGGAAGTTTAAAGGAAAAAATTTCATGCCACTTGCTTCATTCAGAACAGTCCCTCTGCTTGCTGTGGGGCCATTGATATCCTTTGGGATCACATATCAGACATTCTGCATATCAGTGTTTACAATACAGCTCATAACAGTAGCAAAATCACAGTTACAAAGGCGCAATAAAATAATTTTAGGGTTGGGGTCCCCACAGCATAAAGAACTGTATTAAAGGGCCACAGTGTGGGAAGGTAGAGAACCATTGTGCTCCAGAGACCATGAGAACACAGCTGTGGGAGAAACATCTTGCTTGCTCCATTCAGAACAGTCCCTCTGCTGGTTTGTGGCTGCGAGAACACATTTGTGGTGGAAACCAGGATTTCCCAAAACAGTACACTCTCTCTGTAGTGAGCAGGTCTATTCTGGAAGGTAAACCCCGCCACTCCATCTCAGCCAAATCCCAGAGAGGAGAAACGTGTGCAGGGAAGGGCTTAGTGATTTTTAATAAACTGACAAGGAAATTTGTTTTCTCCATGTATCAGTCACTTCTTGTCGCTGGAACAAAACACCTACGAAACACCACAAGGAAGAATTTATTTTGACACAGTTTTGAAGTTTCAGTCCATCTTGACAGAGACCACAGTGAAGCAAAACCTCTCATCCCCTGGCGGCCAGGATGAGAGCACAAACAACAGCCTGGTGGCAAGGCATTCAGCTATGAATTCTTTGGCGGTGTTAATGCTCTAGTGAGCCAATCACCTTTTAATAGCATCACCAACTGGTGACCAAGCCTTCAACACAAGCCTTTTAAGGAGACACTTCATAGCCAGGCCATAAAGACCCTGCAAGTCAAGGAAGACAAAGATGGGGGGCTCCTCTAATGTGGATGCAGAGCAAAGACAACTGGGAAACACTTGAAGTCTGAGCTTCAGGACTGCTGACAGGCACATGAGTAGACCCTGGGCTACTGATGGGCATGTGAGTAGACACCTGGGCTGCTAATGGGCACGTGAGTAGACACCAGTGGATAGGGCTGGTCTTCATTTGGACACAGCCATGTCCAATATTGCACTTTTAAGCTGTTTACTTTTCTTTATGTTGAGATGTAACATCCCCTCACACACTCTTCAGGGTCCTCCAGACAGTCAGAAAGCACACCTGCAACGTACAATGACTGTGTATTACTGACTGGGGAGCAGAAGGAAAGGGGAATTCTTTACAACTTTCACAAAGACAAACCCAAACTCTTACATGCCCTCCACCAAAAAGAAAGTCAAATTATTAAAATTAAAAATTAACGACAGTAAACTCATCTCATATGGGTTAGGAGATCAAGATATTCCGTGTAAATGTTTTTAAGGTTCATTCTAGGATGGTAGAGAATTTGGAGTTCTTGCACAATCTGTCAAATCTTGGGAAACACATGCAAGCTCAGAATTCAGGGAGTCTGTGTACTGATTAGACAGGTGGCTGCACACAGATTCAGTCATACAGCCGGTTTCCTGGGGGACCCAGAGAGCAGGTCCAGCCTTTCTCCCACAGCTGTCCTGCCAGTGATTTCCCTTAGCCCCAGATGTGCTGAGGGAGGCTTCAGCCAGATGTTTCCCCAAGACTGAAGTCACTTCCTGAGAAGCATGACTCATAGAAGAAATCAGGCTTTCGGTTATTAGAAATAACTCTTAAGATTCTCACTGAAACAAAAAAAAAAATAGGCCTCCCTTTAGGACATTTTCGAAGATAAATCTTTTGGGTCAAAATCTACCTGTCTCCAGGTAGATGAACATTTTCAATTCATTGACTCAGAAGTTACAGAGGAAATGAAAGCTTCAACAGAAAGGAAATAGAAAAACAACTGGGTGTTTAAGGGGATCCATGCTAGGTCAGAGCTACACTGTGCTCTTCTGCTGCCCACACACTGCCAGCCCCCAGGAAAGGAAGCTACAGTTACACACACACCAGCGCTGCTGCAGTGCAAACCCTGACCAAAACTCACAGCTAGACAAATTCACTAGCAAAGGTCTCCATCAACGACAATGCTTTAAAAGAATTGACACCGTTCTGCACTTTTATAGAACCACTTACAACTAACATTTTAGAGGCAAAATGAAGCTAATCAAGTTTTTTTTTTTTTTTTTTTTTTTTTGATTTTTCGAGACAGGGTTTCCCTGTAGTTTCTAGAGCCTGTCCTGGAACTAGCTCTTGTAGACCAGGCTGGCCTCGAACTCAGAGATCCGCCTGCCTCTGCCTCCCGAGTGCTGGGATTAAAGGCGTGCGCCACCACCGCCTGGCTTGCTAATCAAGTTTTAAATGACTCAACACTAGAACCTGTACAGATGATTTAGTCTTTCTGATCCCATTCTCTACAACATAGAGATGGTAATGCTTGCTTTACATGATGACTTTCAGAATAGATTCTCTCAGTGGCCTGGCTGAAAGGACGCTTATTAAGCGATGTCCATTATTAGCAGGCATAACTTGTTGAAGTTCACAAATCTGGCCCATGAGGAGGTAATAGCAAGAAACACCCACATCATTATGGAACACCCTAGAAAGAACAAAAGCAAAGTTTAGCCTAATGATGCCAGATATTCCTGTAAGTCTCTTTCCAAGAATGCTGGAACCCAAGAGACACGGCTGTAGAAACAATGGATCCCATGCTTCTAAGCACTTCTAAGTAGGCAGGTGGGTACCCTCCACACTGTGACCCATTTCCGTCCCCAACATCAGCTACCACTGGGAAAACCTCCAAAATCACCAGATTTGAGACAGAAGCCATCGTTTATTTTCTCCCAAGCCTTTGCAATGTTTATTTAAATAACTAAATTTGACAAGGTCAAAACTAAATCTGAGAAGTCTCTCTGGAAGTGTTCGGGTCAGAACGTCAAGAAAACAGGATGCCCTGGGAAGCTGACCCTGAACCGTGATGGTGAACTGGGAAAGAGTTTGAGTGGGAGGTTGTCCCAAAGACCTCACAGACCCCAAGACAAAAGGACCTGGTGGGGGGTTTGGAATCTGTCCTTAACTTCATCCAATATTTCAGTGTGTACAAGTCAAACAATTTCGCCAAACCCCACCATCCCTGTCTGACTGGCAACTGACCTGTTGACCCATTGAAATAGCTGTATTTTTGTTCTTTATAAACTATGCTGTGCTGTCTGAAAATTATTGCTGTTTGTTCTTCTCCAAAGTGTGGGATTTATGGGTACCCAGTAAGGTGGTAACTAGATGCCAGAGATCTTTTCTGTTTGGACATTTGTTTGCCTCTTTGTTTCCAGAATGGCCTGGATTCTGTTTTGCACAAGTTTCTAGAATTCAGAGCATGGAAAACCTTGCAACTGCAGGTCGATCTTGCAAAGACCCTCTTCTCTGTGGCTCTTCTTCTTTATTAATGCCCTTAACTACTCCAGTGATCACCTTCCTGGGCCAGCAGAACACTCCAGCCTGGGGTCCTAAGGAAGAACTGCTCAGTTTATACCTCAGTTCTCTACCCTCCCTTCACATATCAAACTGACCGTACTTCAAACGGCATCATTTCTATAACCCCCACCCCCCGCTAAAGAAAGGCAGGTCCAGGACTTCCCTTTGGCTCTCCAGTCATACAATATTTGCTGCTGCTGCTGCTGCTGCTGCTGCGGTGTTTTGAGATGGAGGATGTGACTGTTACCCAGCCTGGCCTTGAACTCCTATATTCAAGGGAGCCTCCTCTCTCAGCATCCTGCAGAGCAAGGGCTATAAGTATGCACCACTGTATTCAACATCAATAGGTAATGCCTGACAGATCACAGTGGCAGGAGAACTTTAAAAAAAAAAACAGCAAAAGAATATGCATGGTATTCACATACACCTTCAACATACTAATCCACTAAGCCTGTATCCAATATCCAGCATAGATCAGAAATCCGTAGGGAAGGGAGGGGGTGGTGAGGTCATGAAGGTGGTGTGTGGCAAAGGCTCAGGGTGAGACAATGGACTCAGGGCAGGTCTGCTGTCAGCCAAAGCCCAGAAGCTCTGACCACATTAACCGCAGACATAACATCACACTAACACCCAATACCAGAGTTCTTGATATGATAAAACACACATACACACACACAGACACACACACTTACATAATGCACATACATACATACATATTGTAAAGGGGTTCTGTTAAGAGATAATTGAACAGAGGGGTCTGGAAAAGGGACTCACAACAGTTAAGAGTGCTTCCTGCTCTTCCAGGGATCTGCATTAGGTTCCTAGCACCCACACTGGGTATAGTTATAGGTGGCTCAAAGCTCAGGGAAATCTAATGCCCTCTTCCTTAAGCATCCATTGCATACACATAGCATACATTCACACAGACAAACACACACACACATATGTGTGTATATGCATGTAAAAATAACCTTTGAATTTTTTAAAGAATTAATTGAAAGGAAAATAATTCATTGAAAAACATACGTTTTTGCCTTTATTGACTAATCACAAAAGATAATCAATAGGGCATCTTGGGGCAATGTAAGCAGATACGTCAGGCTAGTTATTGGCCCGATCAAATATCATTCATACCTGATAAATACCAAGAGCTAGCAGCACCCTGACTCCTACTAAACAGTGCGTGTGGCACACAACATTAACAGCCGTGTCATGGTGATGGGAATAGGTTGGGCCCAGCAGGGACAAATATCTCAGGATGTTCTCAAGCTGAGAACAACCAAATCTGATGCCCTAAGGAAACATCTTGGGTTCATTACAACAGAGATCTGCTGGGTTTTCTTTGCCACCATGGTAGTAATTGCTCCGCAGTAATTCCATTTATGAGAGCAGCTTGCTTCCAAAGAGCCTGTTCAGCAAACCCTTAATTGTGGACATTTTAGGCAGAACATATGAAAAAGTGAGGTGTTTATCCACTTTGTCTTAATTTGACTGCCCTCTGCTCAGCTTTACCGTCTACTGAGTTGCCATGGCCCCCTGACAACAAGGCTATCAAGGCACCATTAAAATTAAGGAGCGAGACACAGGGAACGGCTGCAGTGTGTGCCCACTGGGGAGCATGGACTTGGACTTGGCCGCAGCAATAAGGATGAAGAGATAGGTGGGAAGTTCGGAAAGGCGCTTCGGCAGTCACACACATCAAAGGCATTTTCATCAAAGCCTGGAAACATGGATGAGGCACTTTCCACTTCTGGGTGGATTATAGGTTGTAATCAGCCAAACAACCAACCAACATACAAACAAAAAGCCGACTGTGGAATGAAGATCATCAGTTTGGATTTGAATTTGTTGATGTCTAAGTCCCTCCAGAGCCTTAATTTACAATAAAAAAAAAAAAAGTCTCGGCTAAAGGCATTAATGTGGGCAGTAATCCTTTTTGCATTTGAGAAAAACAAAAGAGTCAGACAAGAAGAAAACCAAAGATCAAGCCTTGAGGAGCTGCCAAGAGAAGAACGAGAAGAAAGGAGAGAAGATGCGGGGGTGTCTGCAGCTGCAAGGAAAGCCAGGAGTCTGGATGCTGAGAAGCCTATGCGGGCTGGCTCCACTTGTCTACTTGACAACCTAGAACCATCTGGAGAGGCTAAGGGACTGTCTAGAATGGGATCGTCCGTGGGGGTAGTCTTCATTCCTTTAATAGATGTAGAAAGACTCAGAGTCAAAGTGGGCCACACCAGTCCCAAGTTTGGATCCTGGACTGTGTAGGAGCAGAGAGCTGATTACTGAGCATGCATTTCCCTCTTCTCCCGAATGTGGGTGTGCTGTGCAGAGCTGTTTAAGTTCCTGCAGCCTCAACTTTCCATAATGGTGGACTATAACCTGGAATTGGCAACAGAGGTGAAGCCAGGACAAAGCCATGGAAAGGGACGGTCAGGGGGCAGAAAGTGAGCTGTATGCATGTGCTCAAGGGTCAAGTGAAGAAAGCAGTATGGAGGCCCAGCAGCCACAACTGAAGGGAACACGGCACATGAGCTATTTCAGATGGGGACTAAACAAAAATGGCCTTCAACCAGGCACGATGGAACGTGTCTGCAATCCCAGCTCTTGGGAAGTACAGGGAGGAGTTCACGATCATTCTTAGCTGCATAGCAAGATCAAGGCCAGCCTGAGCTATGTGAGATCTTGTCTGAAAACAAACAAAGGGGTTGGTCTTTAAAAGTCCCATTATATTCCACTGTTCTTTAAACAGTTTTTAAAGATTTGGTCTTGGAGAGAGAGAGAGAGAGAGAGAGAGAGAGAGAGAGAGAGAGAGAGAGAGAGAGAGAGAGAGAGAGATTGAATAATACTGAATGAGTTCCTGCCTCTTGGGCTACTGTCCTATTGAGGCAAACCAAAGAAAATTCTGACAGGCCACGTTAAGGATTACAAAGGGGGTGCTAAGGTGTATTACACACATGATTCTAGGTCCCACCTAGAATCACCTAGCAACCAAGATTCTAGGTACACTGGTGGAAGATTTTTCTCAATTAATTAAGCCAAAAAAGTCCACCCAAAATGTTGGTGGCACCATTTCATGAGCTAGATTCCGAGCTAAGTCTAAAGAAAAGAGACCCAAGTCGCATTTCTCATTTTTTTAACACAATAGGACACCAGTTTGAGCTCCAGCTGCCTTGACTGTGCACCCTAACAAGCTGCACTCTGGAGCCGTACGCAAAAGTGAACCCTTCCCTCCTTGAGACGTTGTTGTCAGTACTATGTCAGGACAATGACACAACATGCACACACAAGCATGTGTCCGAAGTGGGTTAGAAGAGTGCAGGTGGTCATTAAGTGACACACACAAAGCATAGAAGGGGACCGCCATGCCAAGGGGTGAGGGTGGCGGAGCAGCACAGAAGCAATGGCTGCTGGCACAGAACAAGGGGTCTAACCTCTAAAGCATTAGGAAGAAGTGTAAAAAGTCCTGTCACCAAGGACTTTCTAGGAGCCCCATCACAGCGTGTTTATCTCCCTTACACTATCAGTCAGCTGAGGCTTTCCTGCTGCAGTGCCGGGGACCGGGTAGCTTCAACAACAGAAAATATGTTCTCTGAATGGTGGGTTGGCTTCTTCCGAGGCCTTTCTTTTGGGTGTGAAGATCACCATCTTCTCACTGACTCAATGTACCCTTTCCTGTCTGTTCCTCAGTGCCTCTTCTCACAAGGACACTAGCCACATCGGGTTATTTTATGCTCTAGTGACCTTCATTAAATTCACTTAATCAAGATCTCATCAGGTTAGGATGCAGCTCAGTAGTAAGAAGACTGACTGACAAACACATGGCCCTAGGTTCCATGCCCACCACCTAAAAAATACTAAATATTCTATCCCCAAATGCATCCTGAGTTACTGGGAATTTATCTTAGTTGGGGTTTCTATTGCTGTGAAGAGACCCCATGACCATAGCAACTCTTATAGCGAAAGCATTTAATTGGGGTGGCTCACTTACAGTTTCAGAGGTTCAGCCCATGATCATCATGACAGGGAGCATGGCAGCGTGCAGGCAGACATGGTGCTGGAGTAGTAGCTGAGAGTCCTACATCTTGCAGGCAATAGGAAGCTGACTGAGACACTGGGCAGTATACTAAGCATAGGAAACCCCAAAGCCCACCCTCACGATGACACACTTCCTCCAACAAGGCCATATCCACTCCAACCAAGCCACATCTCCTAATGGTGTCACTCCCTATGAGATTATGGGGGCCAATTACATTCAAAGTACCACAAAATTAATAAGAATTTGGGGGGAGTCACATATCCCTTAATACTTATACAACTACAGAGGCCATTAAATGGATGCAAGCCAAGAAATAATATCATCCAACTAATATTAAAGAACAGTGTGGTTGGCATATGCAAAAATAGGGGAAAAGAGATGTTGGAAGGTCAGGGATAGAGGCTATTTCAGTATCTCAGACCCCAGAGGCTGGAGAGATGACTCGGAGGTTAGGAAAGCATATATTCTTCTTCCAGAGGACCTGGGTTTTCCTCCTAACACCTATATCTAGCAGTTTGTAATAGCCTTTCACTCCAGTTCCAGGGGATCTAATGCCTCTATCCTCCAAAGACCCTGGCATGCACATGTACATACCCTCACAAAAACACAGACATACACATAATTAACTTCAAACTAAAACAAATCTTGAAAGGATTCATTGTATCCTTTAATAATAGTAATTCAGGTGCCCAAACACTCCTTCTTGGCTGTACATATGTATGAGTATGATATGAAATCCAGTACATATGTATTTTCCATCTCAGTTAAGTGGTACTTCTCTTCACTGGGCATGCTGGAAGTTCTCTCTGCTCCCTACTTTAAACTATTCAGTTAACCGATGTCGTGATCGCTTCCTACGCCATGGAACATGGGAACGTATGTGCTAAGCAGTGCTCGCCTGCATCCATTGGCCATCCTCAGTCACCACACTCTTCCTGGCCCTGGCGTTCAGTCTTCGCTCTTCCCTGATGCCATCATATTAGCTTACACAGTGAGACTATGTAATAGTTGTCTTTCTGCAGCTGAGCTATCCAATCCTATCCATTCTGCGGCAACCATCAGAATTTCGTTCCTTTGTGGCCGTGTAGTCTAAGAGTTGACTGTGTCACATTCTCCTTTTCCATTCATCAGTTCATGGACACCATGTGTTGTTCTAAATCCTGCCTGCTGTGAATATTGCTCCTATAAACATGAGCATGTAGCTGTCTCTTGAAATACTAATTTTATTTTCTTTGGTTAAATATTCAGAAGTGGGAGCATTCAACCACATATCAATTTTATTGCCAGGTTTTAGACACCTCCATGCTTCTTTCAAACAGCTGGACTATTTCATATCCCCAACAACGCATAAGAACCTCCCCTTTCTCCGCAACATCACTAGAACGTAATTTGTGCGCTCTCTCTCTATGTGTGTGTGTGTGTGTGTGTGTGTGTGTGTGTGTTTGTGTGTGTGTGTGTGTGTGTGTGTGTTCAGATTTCCTGCCTGGCTTTACCCTGTTAAGCCATTAACCCAAAGAGCTTCTTTATTACCCAAAGATAATAAAACATATTCACAGCATACAGAGGGGCATCCCACACCATCAAGGAGTGGGCATGAGTTAACTCTGAGATCCCCACACTGTTACTTTTGTCTCAACACAAATATTTCTCATAGTTTGGGTTTTTATCAGATTTTCTGAGGGTTTTACGAATGCATTGTCATTATCCCAGCTTCACTTCTGTGGCTGTGAAAAGAAGTCCTCTGACAGAAAGGAACTTGGGGAGAGGAGGTTTACTGGCCCCACGATTCCAGGTTACACTGCGTGATTGTGGGAAAGTCAAGGCAGGAACTTCGGGTAGCTAGTGACGTCATATCTAAGAGCAGAGAGAGAGGGAGAGATAGAGAGGGAAAGAGAGAGAGAGAGAGGGAGAGAGAGAGAGAGAGAGAGAGAGAGAGAGAGAGAATGAATTTGGGCATACCTAGTACCCAGCTCATTCTCCCTCTACCTGTCAGCCAGAGCCAACCCCAGGTTATGGTAACTCCCAAAATAGGCCGGGTCTTCCCACAGCAATGAACCTGATTAGGGGAAACCCTCAAAGGCATGTCCACAGACCAACCTGATCTACACACCCCCTTGCTGAGACATTCTCATAATGTTATTCTAGATTGCGAAAAGTTGATCATTAGAACTAACCATCACAAGCACAAAAAAAAAAAAAAATAGTGTAGAGGGAGTTGGGTTGTGCACAATTAGAGCAAGGTCACCTTCATATTCTCTAAGAGTCAGCCCAGTCCACAGGCAGCTCACCACACTGTGGCTATCCACGCTGGCAACACCTAGCCACAAACAAGCAAGTGCAGGCAGAGGAGACTTCAAAAGAAGCCAATGGGGTGACTGGGCCTTGCCTCACAGGGCAGGACTCCTGTAAAGAAATGCGCTCTGCTCTGAGCGTGATCCAGCAAGCAGCCCTGAGTAAACTGCTGAGCTAGGTCAGCCAGCCAGCCGTGGGGAATATTTTCATTCCAACACAATAAGAAGCTAATGAAGATATGTAAACAGTGGTTCTACCCGACCACCGACCTGCTGTGTACAAACCACTCAGAGCTCTCTTGTGGTAAGACTCAAAAGAAAGCAAACACCAAGTGGAAGAGGGAAATGGAAGAAGTCCGAATCTCACCTTCCTTTCCCAGCTATGTCAGCACCACCTCCAAGTTCCAAGCAAATGTTTTTCTCTCTTGCGACCTCGCTCCAGGCTTGGCTGAAGGTCTCATCCCCTCTACACCATAGCCTGAATTCCATCACCGCATCTACCTTCTTCCTAAAACTCTCCACTACAGATTGCAAAAGTCTAGGAAGCTAGAACAAGATGGTTTTTTATATTTTCTGGGTACCTAGAAATTTAACACTTAACAAGTAGGTAAATGAGTGAATGGTCCCAGAGACGCTGGGATTCCAATTCAATGCTGATCTATACTACACCCCAGAATGAATATACCTAAGTGATTTACAATGACTTAGAGCCTGGGGAGTCCTGCAGAGATGCTCTTTCTGAACAAGAATGGAAGCATCCTCAGTTCAAAACTAAGTCACTCCCTTTCCTAGGAATCCAGTGGGGGTGAAAACAGGAAGTGAGTGGGGATGGAAGAGAAGAAGATTTACCCACTCCTCAGCCGATACGGAAGAATATTCTCATATTATTCGACCTTTGGAAGGGAACTTCCCAAACCTCTAACTGTTCCATCCAGCAAATGTCTCTGAATCATTCGAGAGCCATGTTGGTATGGGAACTTATTGCAGCAATGTTGTTCCTAAATATCACAAGTGTTACAACATTTCAGAGAAGCTACTCATGGCTTGAGCCTCCTTCATACAGACTTATAAAAATCCAACATCTGAGTTTCTCTGAGTTAAGCAAATCAATTGCTGTATCTGCGAATTCACCCACCAGTGTGGATGACATCTAGGTTTGACAGTCTCTCAAGGAATCAATAAGATTCCCTGAGGTTCTGATCTAGAGAGGTCTCCCTGCTTAACCACCTTCCAGGTGAGCTCACCAAAACAGCTCAGAGCCTGATAACCAGGGGAGGCACTGAGAAGAAATGACTACTGGCTGTCTAGCCCAAGATGGAACTTCCTCCTCCGAGGCTCAGGAATACTGTGAAAGAGTGAGCAGAAAGCCTCTGTAAGACCGAGAGAGCCGGGCGGTGGTGGCGCACGCCTTTAATCCCAGCACTCGGGAGGCAGAGGCAGGCGGATCTCTGTGAGTTCGAGACCAGCCTGGTCTACAAGAGCTAGTTCCAGGACAGGCTCCAAAGCCACAGAGAAACCCTGTCTCGAAGAACCAAAAAAAAAAAAAAAAAAAAGACCGAGAGAAAGAGATGGAGTGCTGTCCTCCAAAGCAAGATACAGCCATTGCACTCTTGAAGTCTCGGCAGCTATGATTACCTGAACAAGACTTACACAAGATTGGGCCCACCAACACTCCATCATGGAGGCAGTAAGGACTCATTAAACCCTCCTCTTCCTTGAGTTACAGATAGTTAACAGTTGTTAGGAGAGAAAGAGACTTTTTCTTAGCCCAAACTCATATAAATAATCCCTCACCTCTGTTCCTATAAGTGACCCAAATTAGACTCATTGGATCTCATATACAAAAAGAAAAAGAAAATTAGAAATTATACCTTCAAGAAAGCCTTTTTCAGTCTGCTCCCAAATGCAGAAGCAATACCTCCCCTCCTCCCATTGTGATTATCTTGTGATCCAACCCCCCTTTTGTAGCCCATGTTCCAAGGGTCTTTTCCTTTGAAGAAAATCAGGAGATAACTTGAAAAGTAATCTTCACATTTTATGAGAATTATGGATGCCATGAGGTTTTCTATCTACAAGTCACTAAAGAGAAAACCTGGAAAGATTTCTAACGTGATTAATGGCGATAATGGGGTTCTATACTCACTGCCACCTGCAGAGAAACAAGACACATTAGTTCATCAGCACACGGCAGCTGGGGATTCGAGCAGGGGATATCCGGACAAATCAAGACTGAACAACAGAATCTGCCTTCCCCTTCTAGCTCTATGTGCCAGCTTTCTTGGGGTAGGTCGCATCAACGTAAAACTGCTGAGCCTTCCTTAATAATTATGTCAGTGTGTTTAGCAGAACAAGAGAAGGAGCCCATAAGAGAGCTAACAACATAGTAAGGCTATAAATAATAAATTAAATCATGAAGGCACTTGAAAGAAAGAGCACAGAAGAAATAGGGGGATAAACCTTTCTCAGAAACTGGGAGAAAGGGGGCTGGAGAGATGGCTCAGAGGTTAAGAGCGCTGCCTGCTCTTCCAAAGGTCCTGAGTTCAATTCCCAGCAACCACATGGTGGCTCACAACCATCTGTAATGGGGTCTGGTGCCCTCTTCTGGCCTGCAGGCACATGCACAGACAGAATATTGTATACATAATAAATAAATAAATATTTAAAAAAAAGAAAGAAAGAAACTGGGAGAAAGTTGAGGTGAAGCTGTGGAGTGTGGCGGGTTGGACAAGAGCCTAAAGACTCTGACCCTGAGAACACAGAAGCTTCTCTCCTACAGGACAAGGTGACTGCAGATTTGGGGTGGTATGTGTATACATGTCTACTTGTGGAGACCAAAGACAACTTCAGTTCTCATGCCTCAAGTGCTGCCCTGTCTTCAGTTTTAATGAGATTAGGCAGACAACAGTGTGAGACTATGAAACAACGTGGGGTACACCGTGCAACAAAGACATAAAGACAGAGGTCAGCTGGGCCATTGCAATAATCCCAGAGGAGAGGGAAACACTTCCAACTAAGGCGATGGCTATCAGGGGGAGGGAAGAGGTGAAATTGAGGGGGAGGATGTCTTAGTTTCTTTTCATGTTGGTGTGATGAAACATTCTGTCAAAGTGATTTGGGAAAGGGTTTATTTGGGCTCGCAGTTGAAAGTACAGTTGATTATGTAGGAAAATCAAGGCAGCAGAGGCTGGTCATATAGCCTCTACCATCAAGAACAGAGAAAACCAACTCCGTCTCTTTTTCATTCAGTCCAAGACCCGGTTCGTGAACTCATCTTGCCCACAATTAAGGTAGATTCTCATATCAGTTAACCTAATCGAGATAATCCCACAATGGCATGCCCAAAGGTTAATCTCCCAAGTGATTCTGGATTCTGTCAAGGTGGTAATTAGCACTAATTATCACAGAAGATTGGACACATCAGCAGAAGGAGTTAACAAAGAGGAGAAAGAGGACTCGGAGGATTCCAGGGATGTTGGCCCAACTCCATCTATGTATTAACAGTGGGATTTCCATACAAATAAAGTTACAGGACCAGACTGACTAGTTTACATCCCTTCTGAGGGATAGTCCGGTGAAGCCCTGGACATGCACCAAGGGTGTATAAAGTTCTATGTCATTGAAACACAAAATGTACAATCGAGAAGAAAAGATGAGGCTCAAAGTAGATACTGAAAATAACTTTCAGGAGCTAAGAGGAAACAAAACTATGTATGACAGACATTCCAGCATTTGGCTGCATGCTACAAACATAGACATGCACAGATGTCCCTCCCATAATCCATCAGAAGACCTGACTCAATCCTCAGCAAGAGAGCTCCTGCAGAATATTGACTAAGTTTAATTAGCCAGTGCTGCATCATTGCTAAAAAATTCACACTCAGGGGGAAAAAGTTAAGGATGCTCTTTATGAGAATATAAACCAGTAACGAAGTCCCTACCCCACTGATGTTTTAAAAATTGCCAACTCTTATCATTGTGTAAAGATACTAATGAATTGAACACATTTGTTTCCCGAACTTCTGGGTGTTGTCAAGACATTTAAAGGGTCAGAGTTTAGCCACACTCAGTACTGTGAGGAAATGACTGAGGGATGTACCCATCTTAGGAGCCGCCCAGTCACACAGGAAACTCCAAATTATGAGACTAAACTCTTGCAAACTGTATTCACGCCAAAATTTACTAGCGTTGCTCCAACATCTTCTATTCAAAGGCAGCCAGCATCTTTCCCATGGGTATAAGACTTCCAGTGAGCCCGAAAGGAGTCCTGCCAACGCGGAAGAAACACAATGGCCCCTTCAGAGTTTGGGAACAGCTCTTCTGTTGCTGGAAATGGGCACGAGCCTTCCAGGATGCTTTCTCCTAGAAGCGAGCTGTACCCAAGAGGTAGATTTCCAAGGGCGTTCGCAAATATTTAATGGAAACTTCTTCAAAAATAGTTTATAAGCTGAGTAGGATGCTGAGGAAGTACAGATGGGAGTAGATGCAAAAGAAGAGAGATGTGTGCCGGGCGGTGGTGGCGCACGCCTTTAATCCCAGCACTCGGGAGGCAGAGGCAGGCGGATCTCTGTGAGTTCGAGGCCAGCCTGGTCTACAAGAGCTAGTTCCAGGACAGGCTCTAAAAAAGCTGCAGAGAAACCCTGTCTCGAAAAACCAAAAAAAAAAAAAAGAAGAAGAAGAAGAAGAAGAAGAGAGATGTGGGGCTGAGCCCTCAAGGGAGGAAAGGTCAGTTAGATGGAACGGCTGTGCAAACACAGCTGCCAGGGGCACACTCAAGGCTCGAGTGCAGGGCATGTTTTCCCCTCATCACGGCAATCATTACTTGTTTTGACTCACACAGCCTGTAGCCCTCCAGGCTCAATGAAGATTCTGCTAGGGTGAGGTGAGATTTTTAGCAGAAGAAGCATTGAAGACAGTGAAGAGTCGAAGCAAGTGTCCCAAGGCTCATAACAAACATTCGGATCACAGGGCTGAGGCCAACAGGCGAAACTAGGCCAGGGTGTGCTGGCCTCAAGGCCACTGTGTCTTCCCAGAGTCCATTCCTAGGGCACGGGGGTTATTGTGAGCAGGCAAGCTCAATATTTATTAAAAGATAGTAATTTTTCCTAACTGTTCTATTGCTGTCACACATAGTGACAGAGTCTGAGATGCCTGACTGAAGTTCCAACAAATATTCCTGTCAGTTCGTCCTCACAGTCAGGATGCATGTTGGCAGTGAGGTCCACTTCCCTGAGAGGGGCTCCGCCGCAGCTCTGCTCCACCCAGCACATATGAAACATGTATGCGAATCACATCACGCTTTCATTTTCTTACTGGTCTTTAGTTATGGATCACCTGGGTAGCATTTGATTCACCTCTTACTATCCAGGCAGAGAAAGCGAAGGAGAGAAGTGTGATTCTATCCCCTGTTAGGAAGAAGAAGCAAATGGCAGCTGGGGACACTGACAGCTGGGACTTAGGAAACCTGATGGAGGTGGGATTATTGCAAGGACACAGCCTGGTGCTATGGTTTGACCATCTCCAGAAAAATCCAAGTACTGGAAACCTAACTCTAAATGTATGCGTTAACGGCCTGAGGAGGTGTGGTCCCTTGGAAGCATCTGTGATGACACGAGGTCATCAGAACGAGGCCCCGTGGTAGCATTAGTGCCTTATTTTTACTGAAAATAATTTTTTCATAGAGTGTGTTCTGATTACAGTTTCTCCCCCCCCCATCTCCTCCCTGATCTTTAAACAAACAGGTAAACTAAGAAGAGAAGAATAGGAAAAGGAAAAAGACACAGATAAAAAATCACAGAATTGGAAATAATAATATTCGAGCAAAACACCAGGAAGATTAAAAAAATAATAAATTCCCAAACAAAGCAATATGAGAAAAATTATCTACAAAAATATCACTGAATTTGTTTTTATGTTACCCATCTATTGTTGAGTATGGTGTGGTTTATATATCAAGTGAGACCCTATTAGAGAAAACTAATCTTTCCTTTGCAAGAGGCTGTCAGCTATTGGTAGCATCTTGGTTAGGAACGGGAGCTCTTGCCCACTTCCGCCTTTTGGTGCTGGGACCCCATCTGGCTTGAGTCTCTGCAGTCCCCGCGCCTGCTGTCACAGTCTCTGTAGGTTCATAGGTGTGACCGGTGCCTTCATAAGAGGAAAAAGAGAGGTTCAAGCTAACAACAGCTTGCTCTGTCACCGTGACCTCAGCAATAGTGACAGCACAGAGGTCCTCAGTAAAGGCTGAGTAGATATCAGCGTCACGTTCTTAGACATCCAGTTGATGAAATCAGTCTCGGATACATCATTATATATCATATAAAGTTAAGACTCTTTTTTGTTGTTTTTTGAGACAGGGTTTCTCTGTGTAGCTTTGAAATCTGTCCTAGAACTAGCTCCTGTAGACCAGGCTGGCCTCGAACTCACAGAAATCTGTTTGCCTCTGCCTCCTGAGTGCTGAGACTAAAGGCATGTCTCACCACCACCCGGCTGAAGTTAAGACATTTTGGAGACTTAAAAAAATCCTAACAAATATAGCATAAAAGATTACGACATGTAGAAAAAAATCTAAATAATATTACCCACTGGAATTTTTATTATCTTTAAAAAATAATGGACCATAACCAAGTCTATTTCTCAGAATAAAGAATAATTCAAGCAGTGACTTTGTTAATTTTTTTGTGTAATTTGACATATTAAATATCCTGGGGTTTGCTTACTGGATTGTGGACCTAATCTCTCATCAGATCCCAATGTGACTTTGTGGCTTATATTATGAATGCATTGGGGAAGTGTTCACAATCGATGACTTTTTGGTTGGTTATGTTTTATTAATACCTCCTCTACATCATCAGCATGACTTTGCCTTCGCTTTGTTTCACCCATCAGAAACAGAAGTTACTGTGAGTCCATCAAATATTTTCTAAAATATTTGTAGAAAGCTAGAGAAATAGCCATCTAAAATAAAGATCCATGTCCAATCTGGCAAAAAATAAAGACACTGTTCATATCAATAAGGAGAGTTTGTCTGATATTATCATCACTTTTTAATTTCAGAACTATTAAATTAAAAGGGTTTTTTTTGAAAAAATGTAAAGGTGGAATAGAATTAAAATTAGAATCATAATTGGTGACAAATAATTTCATAATGGCAAGTCAAATCCTTGTGCACATTTGAAGAGATTTCTATATAAATCAATAGTCCTCTTTCTCCCTAGCTAGGAAAAATAATCAGATATTTGTCCATTCTATCAACGGAGCTATAAAAGCATTTGTTAATTAATTACATTAAAGCAATGTGTCCAGAAAGGACATCCAGATTGTCCTTAAACTCCTCAGCCAGAGGACATGCAGACAGTTAATTCAGGCAGCTTGGTCTCAGAAAGGCTGAGCGACTAGGCACATGAAAGGAGGGAGCAAGACATCTTTGGATGAAGTTTCAGAAATTCGGTGTTCTATGTCCCTTCAAAAACCGTTCCCAGAAATGCCCACCAAACTTTATTGAAAAGAAAACCTCTAAATCTGAGCCCCAGATAACAACCTTTCCTTGACTTCCTACACAGACAACGGGATAGTTAGGACGACACAATGATGTTGATCTATAATCAGTCGAATTAATAAAGATCGGTCACCAGGATTTTTCCAGTAACTTATTTTACTTGGCATCTAAAAAGCTTTAAGAGGGTTGGGGGATAGTTTGGCAGTTAAAAGAGCATGTGTTCAAGCAAGAGGATCAGAGTTCAGATCCCCCAAATCCACATAAATTCCACGTAGACACGGTGGCTTGCCTGTAATTCCAGCATCAGAAGGTGGAAACAGTTATTCTCAGAGCAAGCTATCTAAAGAGACAATATACAGGACATCTGTATTTGACTGAGAGAAACTGCTTCAGAAAAGTTAGGTGGAAGAGAAATCAAGGAACATTTCAGAGCTCAACCTCCATCCTCCATATGCATACAGTATACATACAGGCATCCACATGCATGCACATACACCATGCATACAAACGCATGAAAAGAAGAAAAAACACAGAAAATCTTTAGAATGAAGAGTATAGTTGTATCATTTATTATTGATTGAGTCTGTTATTGTTGTCCATGGACCTTGAAAGCAAACTACAATATTGGGGACTCCCCGTTGTTGGGACCATTTGGAGTCCTGGCCTCCAGCTGCTCTTCCCTGCTAGAGATCTTTACTTTCCTTCTGATTTGAGTTACTGAAAGCTGTGTCAAAGTTGTTTACAAGCTCTGCTTCACGAGCACGTGTTGCCTTGGCCTTGAGGATCAGAGAAAAGGTTTTCACCTGTTGGCCCACCTGACTGCGTTGGGTATATAAGCCTCTGTGGTGCTATTGAAAAAAGAGCTTCTTACCAGTGACTGGAGGTTTGTGTCTCTGTCTCTCTGTCTGTATGTGTTTGGTCTTTCAATCTCCAGCCCCTTGCCTGAAGCTCGCGAACTGTATGGTAGCGCATAGAGCACAGACAGGCGTCGTGCGCTACACCCTGTCTTATTTATATTAATAAATAAGAATGATATTTGATTATCTTCATTTCCCATCTCTGCTTTACTGTGACTAGCAATCTATAACACCAATATCTCCTGTACTCATTTTACAGCCACAGTCTCCTTCCTACCTCTCAATCTGTGGGATTCAACTAGATTCTTTCCAAAGAGAAAAGAATCTAATGAATGTAAAATGATCCTACCCCTGCAGGTTTTAACATCCATTAGAAAACAAAAAGCTAGCAAACCTCCCATAAGTATAAAAGACACCAGCAGCTGTGGTATTGCATAACGCACTACAAGATAACATTTTTTCTTGGTAAAAAAAAATTGTGTGAAATTCCAGGAAGCATCTAGAATGATTGCCTTTCTGAACTAAATAGTTGTGTTGGTGGGAAATTAAGACAAACACACACACATCTGCATTAAGAATTCAAACACAATTCCCAAGTGAAACATTAGAATTCCATTGGATTTTATGGGAGGAAATTATTTGAGCTTGGTAAAAATGTGTGTGACTCTGGCCAGCATCAACCACACAAGACTGCTTTTCATCTCTGTGTTTTGGTAAACAATTAGTAAAAACTGAGTTGATTTTTCAAAAAACAAAGTACATACTTGAGCATCTTCAACAAGATCAAGCATTTGGCTCCCATGCAGCTGCCCCCAGCCATGGTATCTGCACATAATGGTAGCTACCCCAGTTTGGTCATTGGCTTTTTTCCATCCTCCAAAACAACCATGAATGTGTCTATATGCTCTGTGGCTTGGCACAGCGATGAAGGCTGTCGGCGTGTGCCCCTACCTAAAGGAGTCCACATTCCTCCCCTCCTGTTTCCACTCTCCTGGATGCATTAGTCTCTGTGGAAATATTCCTTAATGTGCTCATAAACTACTCCAGAGAAGTCCCACTCCCTAAAAGAGCTACACCCTTGTCACCAAGCAAAAGACAGCAGGACAGACAAACTACAAGAAGGTGGTTTGTGGGAGTCCGGCCTGTGTTCTTTATAGCACCAAGCTATAGTTCTATAGACAAGTGAATCCATAACCTTTAAAAGATGTCTCTGTTTCCTCTCTTGGTTTATTTTAATGTCTTTTTTTAAAACAATATCTTATAAAGAAGCTAAGGATGAAGGGTCCGTGGCAGAGAGAGTGGAAAGAGGTTGAGTCACACATTGCCCATCCCCAAGTTTCAAGGGCAGCCTCAGCGCAGACAAGGTGAGCAGCTGATCCATGACCCAAGCCAGCAACACAAGACGGACATACTTCAAACCTGACTCGAGATTAAGTATGCACTGCTGGCTTAGCATGAAGCTCTTGACAAACAAACTAGCAGCCTAGAAAACACAGAAAAGACAAAATACCAAAAGGACCAAAATTGTTTTGCTCTTAAATTTTGATAATGTTGGTATAGCCAAAACTCATCTCAGCCATAAACAGCCTTAGGAAAACATCCATAAAATCTGAAGTTTTAGGCAACATATCTTCCCGACTACTCATGTGTAATAAAGTCACCACAAAGAAGTTTCTGCAGTGGGTCACTGGCTTTGTGGGATTACTCTCTAAAATAATGGTGAAGAGCTGGGGCTGAAAAGGAAATTATCATAAATATAATGGCTCCAAATAACAGCCCTGAACAGTACTGTAAGTCAGGAGCCCATCGTGGTGTGGGTAGGTCCGATTCAAGATTTTTTTAAAGGCCAAATCCAAGGTATTTGCCATGGCGAGCTCCTTCCAAAGCCTGCAGAAGGAAATCCACTTGGGTTCTCTGAACGGTCTGGGAAGCTTGTTCTCAGCTTTCCTCATGGCAGCTGATGTTCTAAGTCTCACTCCCTTCTTCATTCTTCACGCAGCAAAGGAGTCCCTTCCCCTCTCAGTCGCCTGAATTGGGCCACGTGCCATCTTGGAAACAGTGAATATTTTAGTTTAAGCCAGCCAGGGTCAACCTCTACAGCCAGATGTGATATTCACTTCATGGCTAACGAAAATAATAACCCGAAAAATAAACACACACAAAAAAAGCAATCAGCAAATGGCTAGCACAGAGGAGATGAATTCTCCGAGGTCACTCTCAAGAGCTTCCACCTCTCATGAAAAACTAGTCATCTTTATTATGTAACTTACGGACTCCTTGGTCCTTAGTGTTAGAGCCCTGTCTAGTTTCTTCATGTTTCAGCAATTACAGCACAGAAAATTAAAGCAATGCGCCTGGGGATACACATCTCATTTGGCCATTGAAAGGGACATTGCCCAGGTGCTGTTATTTCTGGTCTCACCCTCCTGGTATGTTATTACTACACAATCAGGGTGAAAATCGGGCCATGTGATGTGTCATTTCTGTTGTTCTATAAACACAGAGTTTACTGGCAAAAATAGTGTGTTTGCTAGACTTCTAAGGAAGGCAAATAGGAAATAAAGAGTGAAATGGGGGAGCAGTATAATATCTTTTCTAGGGTGGGGGGTTGGTGAGGATATGTGACATCCACTCTTTGGACACCATGGTGTGTTCTGCCTGCCCCTTAGCTGTTTGGACAGTGTTGCAATGACCATGGGGGTGCAAATATGCAAATATTTGTCGGAATCCTGAGTTGAGTTAAATGCATTAGTAATTATCTGGGAGTAACAAAACTGTGTTTATGTCAAAATAAAGGAAGAAACAAAACACTTTCCCTTGGGTAGTCTAGCCAAGAGCAAGCCCAGATTTGAGTTCTGCTTCTCTCCCTATCTCTCCCAGCTGACCCAGAAGACAAACAAGCATATCCATCAATCAATATCCATGTATTGTCTTCACCATTTGTGGTTGCTACGCATGTTCTAATCAACCTATCTGCTGTTTTCAGCATTTGTTACTGTAATACACAAACACACGTGTTTTACTAATGGATCAGGAGCACGGCAGAGTAGCTTAAGATGACAGTTATGCGCTGGCTTTGGAAGTAAGAGCTGATTACATGGAAAATCCAGGCAAGTAAGGTTTATTATTAAAGTGTGCTATGAAAGACAAGTTAAACAAGTGGGCTGAGTACATAGTAGGACAGCAACCTTAAGTCTTAAGTGACCTCAAGGTGCATTATTAACTCAGATGTGGAGTTTACCAAAGGTTCTGATCTCTATGAGTATAAGGGATATTTTCAAAATATTCTATCCACACAAGATCCTAACTTCATTTCTTCTAGGCAACACCGTGAAGTGAGATCACTAGGTCACGTGGTCGCTCTATTTAAGGACAGACACTTCATGATTCCAGTTACCTGAATATTTTAGATTATCAAACTCGAAGAAGCAGAGCATACACGGGTAACTGCCAGGGGGCTGGAAGTGAAGAGGAAAATGAGCATCAAAAGATGTGATGTTTCAGCTAGGCCAGGTGGGGAGTTCAGGAGATGTCCCTTTAAATTATACCAAGATGGCAGTAGCCCTTATATTACCAGTAGTGCCACAAAAACAACCAACTAGATTTTAAAAATATTTAAACCCTAGAGAAACTTGCACCCTAAGAACCTAGCCAGGTCACAGAACTGCGAGTCGTTTTCAGGCAGGTCAGCTGGTGACAACCAGCTATTGGGATGGAGGGATGGACAAGGGACAATCATCGTGATAGGGATGTGAACTATCTCCCATATGCTCACGTGTTTGAACCCTTGGTCCTCAGCTGGTGGCACCGTGTGAGAAGGCTGCTGGGATCTCAGGCGCAGCACACGCCGCACGCGCCACATGCGCAGCCTTCCTGGAAGTGGATCGGTAGGGGTGGGCTTTGCGCTTGAACAGCCTGGCCCATTTCACGCTCTGATTCTGGGCTGAAGATGCAATGGGACCAGCCAGCCTCCCTCTCCCGTCTCACGCTTTCCCTGCCTGCTGCCATGTCTTCCTCACCGTGATCACTCTGACTCCCTCAAATGGTACACAGAGAGAAAGAAGCCTTCAAGCTGCTTCTTGTTAAGTAATTTTGTCACAGCAAAGAGAAAACTAGTGTGACAACCAGGACACCTGTCCCAGAGGCTAGAAAACCTGTCCTCAGAAGTCACAGCTGTTATAGGTCAGGAAGAGCCCATTCAAGGGCCAACTGCTCCACTGGACTGTCAGCCTTAGCCAGTAGGTTACGTTATTATCTCATCAGAATGCATTTAATTAAGTTTTACTCACTCATCCTGGTTCCAAATCCCTGCCCGCCCTTGTCCTCCAGGCCTTCCTGTATTCTCTTTCTAAACATAAGCTGAATTGCATAATTGTGTTACGCACAGAACAAATACAAATGACTGTAGAATAACATCTGCCTTGCTAACAAGACCCTTGAGGCCCAGCATCAGCTATGATGCATCCTGTGATCTCACCCACCAGACCAGCAAGGCCACCTCCCAAGCCACCTTCACCTCACGCGGGCCACCTCCCAGGCCACCTTCACCTCACGCGGGCCACCTCCCAGGCCATCTTCACCTCACGCGGGTTCCTCAACACTGATTTTCCTCCACTGAAAGCCCTCCCCTGCCTCGGCTAAAGAAGACCTTGACTTTTTCTTAAGAAAACCTTTTTAAGTTGCCTATTCTCTGCATTCCCTTAGAAAATTCCCTTTTAGCATTACTCCTAACTCCTGGAACATGTTTGCTCATGAATATCTAATCTAATAATTTTTTTCATTCCCCTGGCCACCACCCCTACCTAACCAGAATTCAGTCTTCAGAATTCAGCCTAGTCCATTCAATTAAAACTGGTCACTGTACTTGTATCCTCAAACATTATAGTTCATGTTTACATTCTCTTTACTTGAATTCCTATAGCCCCAATTATTTAAATCATTATTTGTGCTTATCAATTATGGCCCTATTACCCATTGGCTTCATTGTGTGTTTGGTTGGTTGGTTGGTTTGGTTTCCGTTTTGGTTTGCTGTTAGGTTTTTTTAAAGACAAGGTTTCTCAGTATAACCCTGACTGTCCAGGAACTTGCTCTTTAGACCAGGCTGGCCTTGAACTCAGATCTGCCTGCCTCTGCTGTACTGGAATTAAAGGCATGTACCACCATGACTGACTTCTTTTTACCTATTTCTTACTTATCCAGATAGATTATAAATTAGAATTATTGAATATTTATAGATTAAGTAATCCTAAAAGCTCCCATTTGAAGGGGGATAAAATAAGAAATGCAATAATAATGGTAAAAGTCCAGAGAATTTGATATCATAGGGAAAGAGGCTGGAATTTACATTGAGTTCCAGAGAGAAGTTTGAACATGAGATTTACTGAGGGATATTCATATGCTGAGTTCTGTATTAACTGTATTGCTCATGTTTAATCCTCGCAGCTGTCCTATGAAGAAATGCCAACTCAAGAAGTCTCTGGATTTCCCAGGCAGACCCAACAATGAAGATGCTGAGATTATGTGGTGGCCCTGAAGACATGAACTTTCCCCTACCTACTCAGTGTGCAGCAAGGGCCTCCACCTCGGTGCTGCCACGGCTTCTTCTCTTTTGAAGATGCTAATATCACTTAGAAATTTCCAGTAGAGTAAAATAATTTTATAAGACAGAAAAAACTTTCCAGAAGAATCAGAGAATATTGAGCAGTTGGATGTACAAAATAAGGGGAATTTTTCTGTCATTCAGCAGTTTTCATTTTTCCACTCAACTCTGATATGACATGAAAGAAACTTGAGCTCTGAACACTTTAAGATTGTTTTCTCCTTCTTATACTCTTTAATTTCTTTTTAAATTTTATGTATGTGTTATTTTCTTCCCTTTCCCTCTTCCAGCTTCTCCTGTGTTCCAACCCCATTCCCTCTCGAATTCATAGCCTCTTTGTCTTTAATTATTACTTTACATATACATAGTAACAAACATTTAAATACAACCTGCTGAGTTCATTTAGCGGTGCTTATATGTTTATGCTTTAGGGCTGACTACTTAGCATTGGATAACCAGCTAGGGGGTCCTCCCTGGGGAAGACTGTTCTCCCTCTCTCAACAGCCATTAATTACCTGTAGCTTTTCATCTATGGGTGGGGCCCCATGAGAATTTCCCCCATCAAGTTGGCATATCAACTGGTATTGTTACTGGTCAGGTCTTGCTTAGGGGACCATATTGTTGGGACTTGGGGTGCAGTTTCTTTGTCGTGTATAGAAGACACAACCTCACAGCAGATATCCTGGTCCCTCTGGCTCTTAAATTCTTCCCACCCCCCTTTCATAATATTCCCTAAGACTTGGTTGCTGATTCTGTAGTGTATAGGTTGTTTTATCTTCAGAGAATCTGATTTCCACTTTATAAGGCAGGAAAGCAGACAAATGAGTGGAATGTCTTACCATGCTCATCCAAGTTAGACTTCACACCTGAGTGTCTGAGGTTTCTTTGTCAACTCACGAGAACCCCTGCTACCTTTCCTAATTGCAGAGGTTGGATCACTAGCCCAAACTGAAGAGCTCTTAGCGCCATTGCTAACCAGAGCATCCTCTTGGCTTCCAGGCCTTTGGCTGATGCTAAGAATTACTTCATTGATGTCAATGTGAGTTGAAAGCTTGAGATGAAAGAGCACTGCAGAGCCTGGAAACAGATGCGGAAGAACCACAAGCCTTATACTCCCAGATGTCCAGCTGCAGTGGGGAGCAGCAGGAAACACACCAGACTTAGAATCCTAAGCCCAGGGCTCAGTCTACAGGAACTTAGGTTTCTCTGGTCTTTCTAAGACTAATTCCTCATCTATAAATGAGAAGAATGATCCCTGCAGGGCTCATTGCACAGGTGTTGAAGAGGGTCACATGGTATATTGGGAAGTGG